>NW_016690213.1:842325-974563 GCF_001604755.1 Lepidothrix coronata
TCAGAGTCAGTACTTCCTGACACAACTTCAGTCACATTGTGGCATGAGTTCCAGAAAAATTACACGAATCTGTTCTTCTTGATTACATTCCCTTGGTAAACTCTTTCACCTCTTGTATCCATGCTTACACTACTTCACTCTCCTGTACCAGTAACTGACCTCCATGAGGTGTGGGTTTGGATATACGTACACAGAAGTCCTTCCCCCCTCATCATTTACCTGTTTTTCAGGCCCCAGAGCAGGAGAGTCAGTTTCCAAGCACATATTTTCCAGAGGTAGCTGTTTCACAAGCTTCTGCTTCTTGAAGAAAATAAGACAGCTATTAATTACTTTATGTACTTAAACCTGTGGGAAAAATTATGAAAGGAGGACATCTCCTGCATTTAACAGCAACATCAAAAGACTTCAGTGCCACTGCCTGCACTTTAGCAACAATTTCTGAATGGAAGCAAGAATACCAGGAGCTGCTCAAGAAGTCCCTTCAAATTAGGATTCTCCTGTTTCCTAAATATCTGAAGTACTGTTATCTCAACACTGAATCCATTGTTACTTATTAAATCATGCAGTTATATAATAATGCAGTTATATTGCAGTAAACACACTGCATTTAGAGCTACCAATGCAATTTTGCTATTCTCTGTGTATATATGTGTGTACCTTTGCTTTCCTTCCTCCAAGTTCCCAACCTCACCCCCATCTATATCCATCCCTCATACCTCCCCCACTTGAATGAAGCCTTTTCCTTTCCTACATTTCCTGAGCTTATGACAGAAAGTGATGATTGTGCAGGATGGAAACAGACTGCCACCCCAAAATAAGAGGTTAGCAAAGTTTGTAGCAGCCCAGAATAGAAATTAAAAGAGCAGTCTCACCATATAAAGCACTGAATCTGAACAATGCCATCTTTAAGCAATTTAGCTGCTTCTTTACTTGTGATAATCAGAATTCTTCATAAGTCTGCAACTTAGCCAATTGTGAATGGATTTCATTTAGAACAGAAAGTGCCACAGCTCTGAGACAGAAACTAGTTGTTTTCCATGTGTCATGTCCCTACTCTAAAACAGTACAGTGACAGAAGCTGCCAAAGAAGAGTTCACCAGAAACCACATTAAATGAGAAGAAAAAACCCCCTTGTTTCTCAGGAACAGCTGAGTTCTTTTAGCCAAAATTTCCCCTCAGAAGCCTAGCTAAGGCAAAAGTCCCAGACAGAAATTCAGCCAAAGTAAAAATGTGCAATGCTATAGCAACTGAAACTTCTCCTGAGAAGTGTCAGGTTACAGTAACTGTATGCAGGCACCTGGTCTCATCAGCCATCATGATAAGCTGTCAGCTACTACCTCCAATTCCCAGGCACTGAGAAGGAGCAGACCCCAGCTGCAATCAGGACAAAATGTTACCTGTTCACTCCTTATAATGGAAGGAGGAATGGAGAAGAAGTATCCAGCTTTCACCCCTTCCATCGCTACAGATGGCTTCCCATCAAACGCATGGAGCAACACCTTTGTAGCACCTTGGAGAAACGAAGCAAAACAAATGATCAGCAGGGTTACAGAGCAGGGCTGCTATGTCAGCTTCCAGTGGGACCTTGGTCCCACAAAGATTGTATACAGAATATCTGCACTATTGCACACAAATTGAAGTGAGGACATGGCACAGCTGAAGAAATTCTGTTGACAAAAGCTGTGACAGAGAAAATGCATTAAAAGCATACCTTGTTCCTTCAAGAGATTAATGGTTGGTCTTCCAGCTGAGCGGGAGTGAACATTTCTGCACAGCAAGGAGAGGCCTGGCATTAGGAAATTCAGCCAAATACTTTTTTTTTTTTGCAAACATGAACAAACTAACAGCACCTTGGCACGGAAGTAATTAATCTGTATTACACCTTTTATCAGGAAAAAAACCGGAGATATATGTATGAATCATTGTAGCTAGTGAAGATATAGGGAAAACATAGCAAGGACAGGAAACAGAAGGCGACAGTATTGAAGTGCAAACACAGGGAAAATTCTATAATTAAATCTTAAACTGGAGATTGACTGGACACTAATGCCAGTTTAATCCATCTAAGAAAAGTTCTGTGGGCATTTAGTAACTATAAATCTTGGGAAATATTTCCACATTTTAATGAGATCTAGCAAATTCTCCTACTATTATAAATAAAACCTACAAAGGCAAATCCAGTCTTCTTGCCAACTCGATCTGCTTGATCAAAACCTGTCTTTGTCCTTCCTTCTGTTCATCGGTGCTGGCAAATCTGGGAGTGAAATCTAGTCCAACCTACAGTACAAGAGGAGAAGGGAAAAAAATTTTACAGACCTAACACTTAACAAACCCATTATTTCACATATAAAAGCAAAAAATGCTTCAAAATTGCAAAGCATTTCAAAGTATGTATACTAGAGACTGAAATTAAAACAAGCTCAACTGTAGCTTAACTCAGAAAAAAATCCATTCTCAACCATAAGCTCTTCCAACTGCGAAAGCATTTGTGGGCAGATAGTTACTAACAAGGGTATTTAACACTTTAATCTGCAACTGGTTTTCTGGGGGTTTATATTCTATTGAATATTATTTCAGAATAAGTCTCAAATCTGGATCTCCAGTATAAGTAAAATTTCTGACTTGAATCCATAGCTTTAGTCCAAACTCTAGCAAAAATAACCCATTACTTCTATACTTTTTTGATCTAAACACGTTCAGGCAAAATTTAAAGTCTGTCAAAGCAGTCCCATTCAATTACACCAACCAAAGTCTTTTATATATAGTACAACATGGCAAATTCAGCTACAAAGCTCTGCCAACAACTGCTTTTTCTGCAGCCACTGCAGAACCAGATATAAGTCCCTCCAGTACCAACACACAAACAAATGCAGTCTACCCTAAAGCTTTCAAGCTTCAATTCCTTTATAAACAAATGTTAGACAGGGGACAATACGTGGATACAAATAGATGAGGGATCAAAAAAAAGAACTGTACAAGTCAGTGAGGTGTACTGAAATCACAGCTTAGCCTAACTTTGTCAGGGAAGAAGGCAGGAAGGCTCTGCCTTCAGGTGTAAGACGATACAACATAATTATGCAATCTTTCTACTACTCCACCAACATAAATTCCATCTATTTTCTAATAATAACAAGGAAGGAAAGGAGGGAATCAGGCAAATCTATGGAGGAAAGCACATTAAGAGAATTACAAATCAGACTTAGTGCTTGTTCAGACTGAAAGCAATACTTATACTAGCATACACAAAACCAAGCATTCGATAAGTTTTTGTAATTCTGGTGACAGCTGCTGCTGAAGAGGTTTAAACAAGTTGTGGAATTCTACTCACTTCTCCGATCCCCACCAATTTGTCTTTGTAGAGTTCTATAAGTGGCAGTGCAGCATCCAGATCCTGCGGGAACAAGTTAAAGATGCCTTTACAAGGGGGAAGGGTTATGAACTCAGCATGATGATTAAACTGTTCTTCATTGTTCTTAAATTCTGTACTTTAGAACTTGCTGTTATTGCAAGTTGTGCAGTCAGATTTTAGAAACCTTCAGGATTTGACTTCTTTACTTAATAACCCTTTCGCCATATAGGTATGTAACATTTATTTGAAATACCCCTAATTTCTAGCTATCTTTTCGCAGTAGCAGGAGAGGTAATTAAAACAAGGCCCATAAGCAATCCGATAAGATTACATGGCTGCAAACAGCCAAACAGCTCCCTGAGTTTTTCAGGCTAAGGTAACAAACAGTAGCCTTCCAGTTCCCATGTTAACAAAGGGACATCTGCAAATGCTGTTCGCTGTAAGCAAAGCACTCACTCGGGATTTTTTAAACCGTTTCACTGCAGTAATAGGGCCAGATGACTCCAGTGAACAATTCTGCTTTAGGACTAATATGGACAAACCTGGGGTTTAGTCCACTGGGTCTCCTGCATCACAGGGAGCAGAAAAATCACTGGGCAGAACTGAAGGTAAATCAGGCAGACTGGAGCATCCTGTCGTCTGTCCTGAAAAGTCCCAGCCGTATTTTATAGCCTGTGTTTTACCTTCAAAGTAACACTGCGCTGCTCCTCTGGAGAAACTTCTTGAACGGGATGAACGCCCAGGCATGGCAAAACAAATCCTGAGAACCTAGACACGGAACAGGGATCGGCAGTGTGAGAGACCCCAGAGAACCCAAGTTTAAGCCCAAGAAACCCCAGAGAACCCAAGTTTAAAGCCAAGAAGGGCTGGCCTGATGGAGGAGGAGGAGAGCAGCGCGTCCCCTGTCACCTCCCGCCGAGGCGCGGACACCGCGCCCGGGACACGGGTGGGCGCCGGGACCCCCCAGCCGACCTCGCACCTCTCCGACAGCTCCACGACGCTCCGGAACTCGCCCGCCTGCTCCGACACCACCACCAGCGCCGACACGGCCGCCTACGGCACACAGAGACCCCCGGCCTGCTGAGACGCCCCGGGCGGCGGGGCCACGGGGGAGCGGGCAGGGGGTCCCCGCCGGCCGCCTCACCTGCTCCGCCGCCCGCACCACGGTCGCCACGTCCTGCAGGAGACACGCAGCGTCTCAGCCCCCGGCCCGCACACCCACCAACCCACCCACCGCCACCCCCAGCCCCGCCCGGCCGCCGCGCCTCACCGTGTGGAAGCAGGGCGCGGCGAGGTGGCAGTGACAGTCCACCGGCCCCGCCATGCCGCGCCCCGGGGGGAGCGCCGGGGCGGCCGCGGGTTCCGCTTCCGGGCCGGCATTTTCCCCGCGTCCCCGGCGGGAAATGGCGGCGCCGCCTGGGCCGGGGCCGGGGCCGGGTATGGATGTAGAGGGGGCGGTGGCGGCGCAGCGGGACCGGCGGGTGCGGTGCTGCTCGCAGCGCAGGCTGCGCGACGTGATGGAGCTGTGCGCGCCCTTGGTGCGGGCCGTGCTGGAGGGACAGCCCGGCGGGGCCGCCGCCGAGGGAGACGCACTCTGGGTGAGCGGGGAGCGGGCTCGGCCGGTTCCGGCACAGAGTGGCCCTGGGGCCGGCCCTCAGCCAGCGGGGCGGGGGAGGTGTTCGGGTGTTCACCCCGAGGTGGCCCTTCCCGCCTTCCCGAGGGAGGGATGGAGGGATTGAGGGATGGATTCCAGCCTCTCCCGTGTCTTGCAGAACTTCGAGACGGCGCTGCGGGAGAACGTGACCATTAACGGGCAGCCCTGGGAGGAGGCCACGGATGACCCCAGCCCGCCGAGCGGTACGCGCTGGTTTCCATTGATTTCCTGCCGGGCGGGTTTGTTTTGGTTCGGTTTGGTTTTGCCCAGAGGCAAAGGGTGGGGTTGAAGGGGGAGGTTCTGCCTTAATGTACGGAAGTAAAAATTCGCTATTGGGTTAATTGGGCCTTGGAAAAGGCTGCCCAGGGAGGTTGTGTAGTCTCCAGCACAGAAGGCTTCCAAAAATCAACTGGACCAGTCAACCTGGTTTGAACTGGGTGTTGACCCTACTGTGAGCAGGAGGTTTGAGTCACCTGCTGAGGGCCCTTCCAGCCCTGAGTGTTTGGGGCATTGTCCAAGATACCTTCCTATCAAGCGACCCTAAGAGATTGTCTGTTGCTGCTATTTAATATACAAATTAAGTGTTGAAAATTATTGATGTGTAATAATATATAAACATACATAATGTGCACAGTGTGATTGTAATGATTGTCTTTTAAATAATATTAGTGGAGATTCTTGGTAGTCTGGTGTCCAAATAAAGTTTCAGTGTGGTTCATTTGCTCACCTGTGTTGGTATGAGGTGTCCTTTACCTGCAACTTGATGCTTTTTTTAGTTGCATAAAGCTAAAAATACAGATATAGTGAACTAACTATGGAGAAAGAGCTCCCTGAACTGGTTTTTAGTGAGGAAGCTTTGAGCAAACCTGGGCTCTGAGCAACCTGATCTAGTTGATGTCCCTGCTCATTGCAAGGGGCTTGGACTAGATAACCGTTAAAAGTCCCTTCCAGCCCATTCTCTGACTCTATGAAGCTTTTGCAGTTGTTGTTCTAGAATGACAGAACTCCAACTCCTTTGACTACAAGGTCAAAAATGCACTGGTCTCATGATGCAAAGTGCTAAACCGAGGTACTGTCATCTGCCTGCAGCTGGCATAAAACAGATGTAAGGACTATGTTGTGCTTTTTAATTTGGCAAAAATTTACTTGTGTGCCTATCTCCGATGTGGTTTGAATCACCAAGAGATCTGACATTTTGTGCCTTCCATGTTTACATTAGCCAGTGGCTCAAGTCTTTTCTATTTATACTTAAATGATTTCATGGTGATCCTTGAGCAAACAACCAAAACAAACCCATAAACTCTTGAAACCTTGATTTTGCCTTTCAGAGGTTTGCAACGACCTTATTCTGCATGGAGTGACCCTGAGAGTTCATTCTGCTTTCTTCTATAACTTATTTTTTGCAGTTTGTAACAATGATGTGTGATGTCAGGAAAGTGCAGGCGTTTACTTGTCTAAATTTTGAGACTAGTTTTAAAATAGTATCTTAAGGTTTTAAAATTGTTAAGTTTAATTTGAAATCTTGGAGAAGTTAAGTCCCTTTAGTAGAGTAGCAGTAATAAAAATACTAGTTCACAGCTGAAAATATGTTTTAGGTGTTTAGTCTGACCCTGACATTGGAAAATAGAGCTATGAAAGGTAGCTCCTACTATGTTTTCTCTTGGTCCTCAGGTGTTTAAAGCAGGCACGTATATATTTTGCAAATTCGTTGTGACTAGAAATTGTAGATGTTGTCAGGATGTAGAGTATTTCCAGGAAGTGTGTTTCATTAAGGTGGCATTGTATTTTGTCACGTTGAACTGTATGTTTGTGCTCTGTGTGGTATAAAATCAGTCAGGCTTCAAATTACTGCTTGTACAGTTGGAGTTTGTTTAATACTTGTAGATCATACAGATAAAGCATTTTTCTTTCTGCATCTTGCACTGCTTTTCTTCAGTTGAAAAACATGTGATCTCAAAAGACAGCTATTTCTTTTTAAGACTTTCTTCATAGATTCAGAGTTCATAGAGAAATACATTTTTTATTTTTGCCCTGATGATTCTCCCCCTTCATGCCCGCAGCTCATTTACTTCAAAATAACTGGCCAGCATCAAGTTATGCTCCAATTTCTGTATTCCCTTAACAAGGAGATTCCAGACATAATGCATCTCTTTGTTGATAATAATGCATGATTATTTTATTTCAGATATAATTTTTTTTCCTACAAATTAGTCTCAAAAAAAATTGTAGGAGAATTCCCTGCAACAACTTTGTGTGTTTGTCATTTTTAGGTTCCAACATTAAAATTCTCGAAGATCAGTTTGATGAACTAATAGTAGAGACAGCAACAAAGCGTAAACAGTGGCCTAAAAAGATACTGGTGCATGCTATCCAAACCATGAAAGCTGAGCAAGAGATGTTGGTGAGTAACCTAAAATTTTCAGAAAAACTTTGCATATAGTAGCTGCTGACCATGTGTAACTTGAAGAAATAAATCATCTAATATTGACCTTTAAGCTCCTTCCCATGGTTGCTTTCGGTTATTTGTCACATAATTAAATGGGTTTGTTGCATTAATTGGTTCTTCAGTAAAATGAGGATTACTACAAAGCTATGAGTGAATTGGGTCTGCGGCACAGTTCAGCCAGTTACTTAAGCAGAGTGAAACAATCTGGTGCCTCATGATTTACAAGCCAGTATGCACTTATTGTCACATGTTTCTGAAGTCCTTGCCCAAAGGCTGGTTGAAGTGCCAAATGTTACACTACATACAGATAAATAGTATCATGCACAGTATACCCTGGCTAAAAAGAATGTCTGTGACTTCTTAAGTGCTTTTTGCTACATTGTAACATTTTGACACTCAGTGTAAAGTTATTACTGACATTAAACAACCCAGTCCTGTCTTTGATTGCTAGATTTCTTCCCTGCAGTTACATTAGGCCTACCATTTGCTTACCTCCTGATTGATTAGGATTCCTTTGGCAAAAAAAAAAAAGGGACGAGAGGCAAATACTGGCACAAGTTGCCCAGTGAAACTGTGGAGTCTTCATCCTTGGAGAGATTCAGGCTCTGAGCAACCTGCACCAGTTGGCCCTACTTTCTGTAGGGTGTTTAGAGGCCCTTTCCAACTTCAGTTATTCTGCACTAAAGAAGATGGGGATGCTTTTCCAAAGTTAAGAGCCTGCATTGCATTTCTGAGGACTAAAACCAACAAACATTGACTCTCTAGTTAGCCAGGCAGAGATGATTTACAGTAAGGAAAAGGGCATAGGTACATATTTGTCTTAAACCTGAGATATCATAAAAGGCAGTATATGTTAGAAAATCTCTGTTTTGTCATTATATCAAGTGTGTTAAACAAACGAAGTCAGCTCAAATAAAACGTGCTATTACAGAACATCAAGATTTAGCAAGGCAATTTATCCTTTCTGCAGAAGGAAAGCTATGTGCTACTTGAGTTCCACAGTGTATTAGTTATTTAGAATGCCTCTCATGCTACCCTTTTACTCTTGCTGATCTCTTCAAAGTTTACATCACTCTACAGCTAGATTATTTCAATTAAAAGTGGCTGCAAATATAGAAAGTTTAGTTATCTCTCTGTAAGTATGTATAGAAATAGAGAAAGTTTAGTCTGTCTCTGTAAATGAAGTGTCTTTTTTTTCCTCTCAGAGCTACTTCTATGAAGGTACTAGTGATTTCTCTGCTTTTGGTTGAGGATGTTTTGTGTTCTTTCTTGACCCTGGCTAACCCTGTGGTGCGTGTTTTCTGAGGCATAAAGAGCAACTATGAAGACGTGGTTTATCTGGAGGGAACTACTAATTTATGGTGGTGATCTCCATGTAATTGCCAAAGCAAGAAATCACCCTGTGGGTTTTCAGTCAATGTGTTCTCTAGTGTTTGAGGCTAATGCAAGCAATGTTTGTTCTTCTGCTGAAAAGATGTGTGAACTGTGAAAAAATTTCTCTGGGAAAACTACAAGGAGGAATTGTTTTTGCTTGAAGAAGGTTGAGGGACAGCTCCTGAACTGGAGAATACTAACTTGCTGATGATATAACTTGTGTTCCCACATCTTTGGTATTTTTTCCTTCTTTTCTGTTAGTTAGTTCTAATTCCACCTTTAATATAGCTAAATATTGGTTGCGTTCATTTATTATTAGTTTACTTCACGTCTCAATTAACTGCTGTCAAGTCACAAGACTCACAGTTTGTGAAGCACAGTGTTCTTACTTTTGCATAAGTAATTGCAGGGCTAGAATGAAGTCATTTAAGTAGTTTTCTTTTTCTTAGCTTTTTGTCTTAATGTACCCTTTGTTGGAGTTTGTGCCTCTGTGAAAGCGCGCTGGTTTTGTGAATGGCCCCTTAGAAGCCAGAGCAGCTCTTGTTCCTCAGTCATGCAGCAGGTGGCAATGCTTCTTCTGAAATGCTTGGATTTCAGTTCTGCTTTAATAATTAGAATTCTGCAAACTAAAGCAGAGTCTGGAGATATGTTTACAGAGAATGTAACTGAGTTAACCAGAGTACTGTTTTCAGTAACTGAACCTCTAATTTATTCTTGATGTAAATAATTCCGCTACTGTCTCCATTGTTCTGACTGCTGTGTGTATATTAGGTATCTGTTAAAGCAAGAGGGTATTTAAGAATTTTTCCCTTTTTTTTTGAATATGCAGAAGCTCTACAAGCCCGTGGTAATACCAGAAGAGATAAGATCTCAGCCTTCTCAAGGTAAAGGTTTCATGGGGACGGCAGCTGTACTGAGGAAACACTGCCTACTTACTGGCTAGCTGTAAATGTTTAAGAAGTTTTCTTTCTTTGAACTTGTTTAAAATTATTGGCTGTTAATATAATTAACTAAAATAGCTACAAGTTTCTCATAAAGGAGTGTATTGCTGCCTCAGTTTTCTTGTGTCCATTTCTCTTGTTCTAAGTGCAGTCTGCAGTGGGACACTGTACTTGAAGGCAAAAACTGGCCACTCTGTGTGTGTGTATTGGATAGGAATTGTCACAGAGCTACCCCCAGTAGTTTTCCTTACTTCTTTCCTTCACCACTGGTGGAGACCAGAAGGGGAACTAGTTGGATCACTGACATTATACTTTGGCCATTCTTGTGTTCCTTGTACATGAATACTAGAAATGCTTCAATCTCTCTTCCTAATCAGACAGTTTCTTCAGGGAATTGAAAGCTGTTGTGTAGTCCTCAGTGATGGCAGTGTTGACATCGCTTGCAAAGTAGGAGTAACTCAGAGTAGGACACGGATTTTATCCTGCCCGTGTCACATGTAAGGGTTGATGAAGGCACAAAACTGCAAACAGCATCATAAGTTTGCTGCATGCTTGTGAAAGATGCCTTGTACAAAGTCTATGGAACAAGGTGGTGGATTTGGCAGTGGGTGATTGGGATGTGCTTTCTTGAGGCTGGCCTTAAGAAATGGAAAGTTTTGTGTTGCCTGTTCCTAAGTATGAAAAAATGACAGAATATGCCAGTGCAGTTCTAAGTTGAAAAGCTTGGTTAAAGAACCCTCACTACAGATTACTGCCAGGATGTAAAGCTAGTGTAACAAGCAGTGGTGCTAAAAGTTTGAGAAGCTGAGCTTAATCTTCCAGTTCTCACCCTGCTAATCTAACTTCATTCTAAGCATCATTTCCTCTTTGTAAATGGAGACATTGCTTCCAGAAATGCCAGCCTGTGCAGAGCAGCTAGTAGGAGTGTCAGTTCATATCTGGGTTCCAAGACCTATGCTTTTCTGATGTGAATTAACTACTTCTTGAAAGTTAGTAGCAGTTTGCACTATGGTATTGTCTTTTTAGGTTTGGTAACAGCAAAGTTGTAGCAAAGATAGCATAGAGTTTGTGCTGAATTTTAGTATTAGGTACTCTTTGGGAAGTTTGTGTATCCCAGTTTAGCAAGTACAGTGGCCAGAAACCAAAAATGTTTAGATTACTCAGTGCCTTTCGTTTCCTTTTTTCATTTCCCTATGTTTTGGAAAGCCTTGAACACTGAGGAATATAATGCCATCTATGTCAAGCTGAACTCCTGCAGGCAAATTTCATTTAACTGTGTGTCAGCCTTTCAATATAATAACCCAAATAATTACTTCTATTTTTACTTAACTCATTTCTTGCCATTTCATGGCATCACCATTCTTCTCATCCCAGCACTCTAATGTAAGATTGCTTCATTATGGATATAGCTTTCTTTTAGGGAATGTCCATGCCTCTGGGGTGTGTTTTATGAGGCTGCTGTTGGACTGTTTATTCGTCTAAATTCTGATGATACATTTTACTATTCATGTTCATATATGGATTATACGTTCCTAAACCATGTCTGATCTGCACATTGGACATGTTGACAGTTTAACAAACACTGTCTCTCGCTGCTCACCACCTTTCAGCAGGGAGCCACCGTAACCCTGGGCTAGAATACACTGACTGACTTAAATTATCTCCAGCAGCAGTAGAGAGATTGACTTCAGAGTGGAATGCTGTGTTTAACCCTGACAGGGTTTAGGGGTGTGTGCACCCTCTAACACTGTGTCCTACTGCAGACACTAAAACCCTACAGAAAAGTAATCGGAGTGGAGATGAGGTTGCTTAGTTCCCAGAAGCACACTGGTCTGCTTATTTTAAGTTTTGTGGATGGTGGAGAACATGCAAAACAGTTTTATGATAGCTGAGGGTTTAACTCTTGAATAAAGAATTATTGTGTTGATGATCTTATCATATTGCTACTGCAATCAAATATATCCCATATTCCTCCCCGTGTTCTCCACCTGCTGCCTGCTTCAGTGTTACTGAAACCTTCTTTCCCCTTCCCTTTCCCCTTCCTCTTTCCTTCCTAATTAGCACAGCAGAATTCGTGCAGTTTGTGTTGTTTCTGCTTGGTTCTTTTTGGTGGTAATCCTTGGCAAATTAAGCCAGAAGAAAAAAAGTAGCCTTTATTGTAAAAGCCAACTTGCTGGAGACATAAGATTATTTATTTCCCCTCCTTTAAAGGATTTCCTTCATCTCATTTTCTCCACAGTTGCGTTTATTCGCCTTCTTTTGTGCGGTTTTTATCAAATGTAATGTGAGCTTGAAAGTTTTGAAAACAAATCTTTTTGTATAATTTTTTATTTCTTAACAACTGTTCTCTTCCTTTATGTCAAATAATAGCTTTGTGTCTCATGGTTTGCATAAGCTGTAGGTTTTCTAGGGAAGAACTCTGTGGCTTGTCATAGTTGGGACTGCTAAACAGTACTGCATTTTGAGTGATAAAGAATAATACTAGTGAGATAAAGCATATCAGTTGTCATCCTCAGTGCTATAATGAAAGCCATGTGCTGCAGGTTTAAGTTTTATACAGGGACTCTACTGCTTCTCTGTCCAGTTTCTGCTAGCAAGTAGTGGGGGGAGGGAGCTACGTTTCAGAAGGTGATTTGGGCTTTTATGTTTTTCTGTAGATGCTCTCATCGCAGATCTGAAGCAGGTGGCAGAAATGGTATCCAAACAGATCAGCGCAGCAATGAAGGTGAGACCCCTGTGTGCTCCAAGAGGACGTGTTTTTATTTTCTTGATCTGATAATATGTCACAAAACAGGCTTTCTAACTCACCCTCATGATAGTTTTTTACAAAAAAGCCTGTGTGTGTACTTCTGAAGTAGGTACAACTGCTGAAGTTGTCTATAAAGCATTCCCTGTCACGTGGTAGTAAGGAAGATTACCCTGTGGCTATAGGAAATACTTTTTACAGAGATTTTGGAACCTGCAGCATCTGGAAAATAACACATCTTTTGAAGACCTGTACAACATCACGTAGAGTGTGACGTGTTACTTCAGTACCTGCTTAGGCATCAGCTGTGGTGTTCCTGTGATACTTACTCTGCTTAGAGATGTCATGAGGGAACACTTAACCTTGGCATACTCTTTGCATTGCCTCTGGGCACAGACTCTTGTCACCACTGGGGTGGTAAGTCTGCATTCCCAACCTTCACCCACCATCCTAAGGATCATCTCTGCAGACACGGAAACTTTTGTCCCTGTCAGAATCTAATAAACATACTTCATTCATTGTACCTGTTACTTTTCCTATGTAACTTGAGATACTTGGGTTTGTTTTTGCAGTCTCTTCCAGCACTCACAGAAAGAGCAGAAGGTCTTTCCCAGGTGTTGACTTGGCAACCAACCTTGGAACTCTGCAAGCTGCGGCAAGAAATCTTTGCTGGTGGAAAGGCAAAGGAAGAAAATAATGTCCAAAATTTTGTACCACCAGGAGAAGTCACACCAACAGACGCTAATACCAGTAAAAATCCTTATGTTTTGCTAAAAAGAAGAAAAGCTGCAGATTCACCAGAAAGGAAGCGCTACCCTCTTCGACGGAGGAAGATTGCTCTCCGTGCGTGAATTTCTCATTCTGTGTTTTCAGTTTGGAATCTCAGTTGTACTCTTGTTCCGTTTGCTCCATCGTTTCTCTTAAAACTCGTCTCCTCTCAGTGCTGTGTATGGGAGCTTCCTTAATTAGCCTTCAATCCCTTGTATTTTGTATCCTTCAATATTTGTATTTTTACCGTCATGCTGATGGTGTATGAAAGCCTATGCATACCAGTAGCATCCAATATCCAGCAAATGTATCGCCATTTAGCTCTCATTTTTTGCTCTTATGTTGCAGCACTTAGCTCGAGTCCTTGCGCTTCTCAGAGTTCATGTGCATGCTTTATGTATGTGGGCAGTCTTTAGGAAACCACTGAATGCTCATTTACATTCAGCGTGCCTCTAAAGAAGTTGGAGGATGTCTAGTTCTCCTAATGCACCTTCATTAATTACTGAGTCGTGTGGCTTTCATTTTAATAAATGAATTCACACTGGACCGTATTGCAAACACCAGATTTCATAGGATGTTAAGAGTTTTTAGAAAATCCATGCACAAATGTGACATTGGTCCCTGCTATTCTGCCTTTCCTGAATATAGGTTATTTAGGCTTATTTATAGTCATATTTGCTTAAACTTGGATTTTTAATAATTGTATGTATTTACTTGCAGTGTGCTCTTCTAAATAGAAATTTAACCATCAACATTTTAGGGTGTGATGTTTCATTTCATGTAATCCAGTTATGCAGACTGGGGGTTTCCTGGGCACTGTGTCTACACATTACAGGATCTTGACTTGGGTCGTGTATGCATTTCTGGTGTTTGACTAAACTCTAAAGATCAGTACAGGGTACCAGTAAATGGTATTCAGCTGAGCTTGCTCACTTTTGTTTTCTTTACCCATTAGTACCTAGAGGATTGCACAGTATTACTAGATTGAGCATTGTGCCTTAACTATTTATAAACTTTTCTGGTTTATAGTTTCACGTGCTGATATGTAACATTCCTTACACAGTAAATGGAGGGGGTTTTTAGATGCTTTATTAATGAAATGTACTGTGGTAAGAAGATAGGTCCAACCCGATGTTTGAGACTGAAAATTCTCGATAGAACGTGACAGATTTTAGCATCGTTATTAGACTTTATGTATGTAATCATATGTAAATATTTTTCCCGTCGTTCTTGTAAATACAAATGTGTGTTTTTATATGAAGTAAATAAAATCAATTGAGGAAGATCAGAGTTTCAGATAACGTTGTCAGTTCTAGTCCTGGAATAGATGGTGACTGAGCAGTGAGCGTACTTCAGAAGACAGTTAAATTTTGGCTTGAGTAACTGAAGTAGTTCCATTTACTGCCTTTGAACTCATGGCTGTTATTAATCTCAGGGCTACAAAGCATCTAATGTAAGAGAGGACAGGATGTGAGAGGGGCTGGAGGTGCAGAGCTGTGGAACTTGTGACTGAGATGGCTTTTCACGCAGCAACTTGCTATTTTAGCTGCTTTGAGTGCCTGTGCTCTGTGCGGCGTTGAAAATCCCCACCATGGCTTTCTTCACCAAGATCCACCGATACTCTTTGAGTGTTCCCAGACAAAGTGAGCCCTGCAGGATTTTGCATGGCTACCATTATAGTACTTGAACATTTTCTCTGTTAATAGGAAGATCCTCTGCTCTTCTCTGCGAAAAATAGGTAAGTACAGAAAATAGGTGCATCTCTTTGAAGGAGTCCCATCAAAAATGGCCAAGGTAGGACAAAATCCTTACAAAATACAGAGAGAGCACTGTGGATGAAGACTTAATAAGAGAATTACTGGATTCATGCTACAGTGTGTGTTCGTGTTAAGAGATTGTGGAATAGTTGGTCTGTGCAGGATTTGAAGTAAGTGGGAATGGATGCCCCGAGCTAGGGCAGTCGGGCTTTGTTTCAACTATACTGAGTGGAAAAAGAAAACAAATGCATCTGGAAACACTGGCCAAATGAATAGTGTAAAGAAAGATAAACCAGTCAAGATTCTAAGTGCAACATAAAAACTATGAATTTAAAAATCTCTTGATGACTACTTTTGGCCAAGCAGCACTAGAAGGTGTCAGAGAACTTCCCTTTAAATACAAGTTCTGTGATGAGCTAAACTCAACACTTGAATGTTCACTTGAATGTTCAGGTGGTTTTCAAATGGTTATTAAAATTTTCTACAGCCAGTGATACATGCAGCTAGCTGTGCCTGGGATCTGTTCTTCCCACTAGCAGAAATACACAAAAGACTTCATTTTTTCCCCATTCCGGTAGCCTTATGTCCTTCAGTTAACTTTTCATAGGAATTGGCAGTGTTGTGCAAGACAAGTGTCTAATCAGGCTTCTACTGAAATGTCACAACATCCAAACTTCTTATTTTTAACTTGGGGCGAATCAGTATTGCATCAAGAAATGTCTGGTAGTTTTTCTTTATATAGCCTTTGAATTTTGTAAGACAGCTCAATGGCGATGGATGCTTGGCAACATTTGCAAACTGAGTTTGCGTTTCTCTGCCTTTTGGGGCGAGGTGGCACATCTCGCTGTTCGTTAGTATGTGCTGTCTGTGAGGTGCTTATTGCTGGTGAGCCTGGGCCATCCCCACCCGAGAAAAACTTGGAAATTGAAGCAGTATCCAAGCACACTTTTGCTGTGTATGGTTTCTGAACAAAGGGGATTACAAATGGTGCAGGGAAGCTCCTCTCCTATAAATCTTCATGTGGACACTGACAGCACTCTGAGATCCAGTTCTGATCTGTGCCTTTCTCCAGAAGAGCCATGCTGTGCTACGCTGCAATCAGTGACTCTAGTCTGTGTGTGTGTAGGCTGCTTCAGCGCAGACAAAATTCACTGATTAACTGCCATTATAAAATGTAAACTCAGCTGACTAGGCTGCTTTCTGGGTTTGTTTTCTCTCCTGCACAGAAACACTCTGCCTTTACTGCTGCACTACCTGGAATTACTGTGTAGGCATTTCTACAGATGTACCAGAGATAGCTTTAATACTAAGTAGAAACTTGTTCCCACAAGCAAATTTTGACTTGTCATTTCCTTTGCCATTTGTTCTGAACAAGAACAGACTATTCAGGCTCAAGGGTACTGTCCCCTGGCTTGTCCCATACTTGCGGTGTCCTGGAAACCTTATTCTGCAGCTGCTGGCTGCATGCTTGGCAGCATTGCTCCTAGAACAGCCCGAGAGCTTCATGTGGGATCAGTTCTAAAGTCCCTCTGTGGAACAGGCTTTGTTGTCCCACAGATCACATTGAAGGGCTGTTGAGGTGTTTTAGCTGCATGGTTCATGGGTTTTATTGCAAAAGACTATACCTGTTCTCTGAGCTTACAAAAATACCAGCTCCTAGTCCTGTTAATTTCAACTGTGCTTTAGCTACAAAGGCAGCAAGAGTTCAGTTGCTCCTTTTTGTGCAACTGTCCCGATTAAGTCTCTACTTGTGCCCACACTTCTTTAAGTGCATGACGTGTAGTTAATGCAAAATTGGACTGTTTCACTGTTTTGAAGGAGCAGTTGAGAGCAATTCACCCTCTAATAACTCACTGCCTGGTGGCTAGGACTGCCTTCCAGGAGATGCCGGTTTGGATCCCCTCAGCTGGAGAATGGCACTGAACCCACACCTTCTGCCACCTCCATGAGCACCCCCTTGGTGAACATCCTGCTCTTGGCATGTTAGATGACAGAGGAAAGAAGAAAAGAAGCAAAAATGATTTTAAAGAAACCAAGGAACATCCTGTATGATGTGTGGGAGACCCAGTGCAGCCTGGGGACGTAGCTGAGGTCAGGGTATTTTGGCAAGGGTGCCCATCCCAGTTGTGGTCCCCATGGCTATAAGGGTGGGAGAGACTCACAGCTTCTCAGAGCTCCTCTGGGATTGGAGGAGCTCTGAGAAAGTGCAAAAGTAAAGTTGTGGGTAGCCTGGAAGATGGAGACACAAGCTGCTTTGAGGTGGAACAGCTGGGGAGAAGTGCTTCCCACCAGGGAAGTCATGCTCAGGTCTTTCAGTCATCTGATGATCCCAGAGCCTACCAGGAAACCTGTGGCAGAGTGTAGACTTCAGTTTGACTCTTGGACTCCCGGGCAGCACAGTTCTCTCACCTTCAGCATGAACTGTTAGCCAGATCTTCCTGAAAGGATAGTCTATATTTACTCACTTTTCAAACATTTTAACCTCATCTTTGTCTAAGCTAGATGACTCAGGCTTCTGAGGAAACCAGAAAAATAGGGAAGTATCTGATTTATTAAGATACCTGGGGCTTTATGACTGACTGCCCTGCAGTTTGGGGGCGTGTACCCTCCTTGCATGGCCATGTGTTTGCCCCTGTGAGTAGAGCACAGTCAGGAGGGCACATTAGTTACAGATACTTCTGCGGCAGAGCATGGATGTTGTTGAAGTACCTGTCAGTGCAAACATCCCTTTCAGAGCAGAAGGCCAAGGTAACAGTGCAATTAAAATGCAAGAAAGGTGTTCAGAAGGATAAAAGAAACATTGTTAAGTCTGTTAAAATACTCTCGACAGAATAGTGAAACAGAGAGATTTTTGTCTGCAGCAACTGTGTTTTCAGCAATCCCTGTCTGGCTTCGCCTTTACAAGAAGTCTGTGGCATTTCCTTATTATTTAAAGGAACAGGGCGAGTAGCGAAAGTGAAAATCTCTTTATCCCAGCACGGATGCCGTGTCCTCACGCCCACGACCCCGGGCTGAGCCGGCTGTCCCGTATCTGGAGCTCCCGCCGCGAGCCGATGTCTCAGGAGCGCGGCGGGCAGGAGCGGTCGGAGGTGAGCCGGGAGCGGGACACATGGGGGGGCACAGCCGGCTCCCAGGGGGGCAGCCTGACCTCCCGGCACCGCCGCCGGCAGGAAATTCGGGGAGAAGGGAAACTGCGGGGAGCTTATTTCTTGCAGGCGAAAGAGCGAGTCGGGCCGCCCGGAGGGGCGTCGAGCCCAGGCGGCCCCAGGGGCCGGGGCTCTCCGGGGGATTTACAGGCAGCTCCTGCCCGGCAGTGCCGTGCCCCAGGGGTGCGGGCTTTCCCCCGGCTCCCGGGGGCTGGACGCTCTTGCCGTCGCCGGGGGCTCATGCCTGGGGGCGAGCAGTGCGGACCGGGGGATCCGGGCGGTCCCGGGGTTCCCAGTTCCGCGGGCGCGGCAGGGCTCCCGGCGGGCGCCATGTGAGGGCCATGCGGGCGGCGGGGCGGCAGCTCCGCCCCCGGGCCGGGGGGTGCCGGCTGCCAGGTGCCGGGGCGGTGCGTCCCCTGCCCTGTCCCGCCCCAGCCCGCCCTGTCCTTCTACTCCCTGCCCTCCCCTCCCCTGTATCCCACCCCCCGCGGGCCGGGGGAGCCCTGCGGGCGGCTCCGCAGCGGCGGGATGTCGTGCGCCGTCCCGGCGGCTGCGGCGGGGGCCAGCGCGCTGCCCCGGGGCGCGGCGGCCGAGGGCAGCCAGCAGGTAGGGCCGGGCCGAGGGGCTCTGCGCTGCAGGCGGGCGGGCACATGGGGATGAGTCACGCCGGGCAGCGCCGCCTCGGGGGTGCCCGCTGCTCCTGGCCATCGGCACTTCTTTTCCCGGGAGGCGGCCGCGGTGCTGGCTCTTCCAGGTGGGAGAGCGGGCGAACCGCCGGCGGTGCGCGGAAAGCTGCCAGCCGCCGGGGCAAGGCGCGGTCAGAGGGTTTTCCACGGGCGCAGGCATCCGGGAAGGGAGCTGGGCTGCCCCGCCGACAGCGGGCGCGGGAACAGCGGGAGCCCGGCTTCCCTCCGCGCTGCTCGCACCTCCGCCCCGTCGGCAGCGCTGGGGCGAAGCAGGTGTCAAGTGCTGCCTGCTGGGCAGGTTCCTGCCGCGGGTGCCGGCGGTGCCCACGTTCCCCCATCAGCGGTAGCGCGTGTGCCCGCGGGGCTCTGCGGCTTCCCCCCGGGCAGCCCTGCGGGCTTCCATCCCTCCAACTCGGGTCCCACCTGTGCAGTGGGTCAGGGGGATGCTCTGCCCTTTGCAGTGACTGTGGGATCAGCGGGATGCCGGCGGTCGGTACTGTGAAATTTAGAGTATATGCTCGTTCCCAGAAACAGTTGCACGCCTGAATTAGGGCATCTCCATATGCACTTTAAAAACTAACAAAGTGCTTCTGGCTGATGTGTTCCAGAGTCATGAAGAAGATGACAGGAAGGTAAGGAGAAGAGAAAAAAATCGAGTTGCTGCACAGAGGAGCCGGAAGAAGCAAACTCAGAAAGCAGATAAACTTCACGAGGTGAATGGGTACTTGGTGTTTTGCAAGCACAGCTCGGGTATTGAGCACAGGACTTTACTGTAAATGGGAATTCTTAAGCAGGTGTGAGCCAGTCTTCATGCTAACCCAGCTCAGAGAGCTGTGGGTGGGCTGTGGGATGCCTAGCTGGGAACTCCCAGATATTGATGCTCCTGTTGACAGTGCAGCTCTGCCATCAGGGACACTACCGGGGAGAGAGACATGGTCCTGCCCTCACCTCAATCTCCCTCGTTTGCTGTTCCTGTGACCACCCAATGAATGGGATCACAGGCTTCCTCTGTGCTGAAACATACCCATTTTCCTCTAGATTAGTGTTAAGTTTGCCCTATTTGCTGTGGTAGTAGATGAATCCTTGTTGTCTTACAAGGGAGAAGGCGATGGAGGAGGAGACGACCATGCAGTGGCAGTGCTGATCTGAATCATTCTATAACTATGGTGCTACCACGGCCACTAATCAATATGGTCCCCAGAATACAGAGTTGAAAAGGATTCGTAGGAACTTTATCACCTGCAACTGTGAGAGCTCGGCTCGATTAGCTGTTGTACTTGTATGCCCTGATAAATAACATTTTATGTTTAAAAAAAAAAAAAAAAAAGTAACTGATTCTTCCAGAAACTCTTAATATCACAAGGCAGTGTAGCTTTCTTGTGTCCCCAGTACAAACACTGGAGGACAGGAATCTCCTTTCTCGGGTTTTGGATGTTGCCTCACACAAAAATGCTTCTGTTGTAACCAGGTCAGTGTCAGCTTTTGGGGTGTCAGGTTTTAGAGTAAGTGTCAGTTTTGCTGCTGCAACTGTGGCTCAGTCAGTTGTTCAGCTCTGAAGGTTCATCACAGGCTTTTTGTCTTTCTCAGTGTGGAAGGATCTACCAACAGTCATGAGAGACCAAGAGGGACAACGTGGGGAGTTTTGGGTTTGGTTTTTCCCAGATCTCCTCTGAGTCAGCGCCTGAAAAAGCCAGGTGCAGAGTACTTCTGTAAAGGGGTAACCCCTGGCTTTTTTGGAATAATTTCTGGGCCCTGTGCCATACCGCAGCCTCTCAAATATTCCTCCTGGACCTGAGCATCTTCCTTCTGCTGGGAATCTTCATTATCAGGCATACAGGTTTTCCAGCTGCAGGCAGATCTGGTTGAATAGGCATTCATTCTTAGGAAGAACAATTTGATAGTCTCACCCCTGAAAATGGGACAGAGAAATGGGAGAGTAACACATTCCAAAACTCAACCCCATGGGGTTTGGGGCAACAAGAGATGAGCACAACCAGAAGCAGTGTTGGACACTTGGCTGGAGTTTGGGTACGGTAGTGTGACAGGAGGACTGTGCCTGTTTTACTCTGTGTGTGAGGGGAGGGGTGTGAGGGAGGACAAGGAATCCAAAGTTCTGCTGCAAAGGGTAGCAGAGGCAGTGCCAGGCTGCCCAGAGGACCATTGCATGAGAGGCTCTCCCTCCTGCCTGAGAAACAAGCCTTTTAAGGGATGTGTAGGCTTTGAAGTTTGCTCTGAAGCTTTCCCAGGGAGGTGAGATTGAGTGGGTGAGTGTTGAGCCTTGGGCCAGCAGCGAGACACTTGCAAGTTTTCAGTGGGCTTGCTCTGAACCTCTAGTTCTCTTCTCTTTGGGATGAGAAGACTTGGCAGCAGGAACGCTTGAGACATGCAGTTATCAAAAAATGTGACATGGGAGCCTTGCATCCATCACAGATGCAGGCTGCAGAGCAACTCAAAACTCCCCTGCAGTTAGCAGCAGCTTATTTATTGCCAGAGAAGCCTTAGCTCAAAAGCAGCACAGGTCAGGATAACCAAGGCCTTGTGGTGACAAAGTGAGCCTGGCAACAAGCTGGCATAACACTCTCCTCCTCCTGCTCCTGAGTTCTCAGGCATCTAGGCAGGGAGTTACAAGCTCTGGCCAGCCTGGAGGAGAGCACTGGACACCTTGTGCTAGGTATGCATCTCAGCTGGCTCTGGGGTAAATGGCTTTTCCCTGCACTGGCCCAAGGCAGGGGCTGCTGTTTTCTCACCAGCAATGCCAGGCGCCGGGTTTTCCCAGCATCTATCTGCAGTCAGTGCTTTCATTTTCTCTGATCTGACAGTGCAGAGTCCAGCTCAGCCCTTCCCAGCAGAGGCAGCCCGGGGCTGGAAGGGGCCACCATGGGGACACAGCCACCCGTGCATGTCTGCAGCCCTGGGCTACTGGGGGACTCCTGAGGGCCAGCAGCACTTCCTGGTTTTCAGGGTCACAAGAGAAATTGCAGTGTGGTCAGGGCACAGGTCATAAAGCACTTGCCCTGTTACAGCACCCAGGCTGTGTCTGTCTTTCCTTAGCATTTTGCATATTGTAGTAGGAAACCACACAGTTATGTGAATGTACTCAAGGTGGAAGCACTGAAATAAATGTTTTGACTAAATTATTTTTCTTTCCCCTCCTTCCAGGAATATGAGTCTCTTGAGCAAGAAAATACCTCCTTAAAAAGAGAAATTGGAAAGCTAACAGATGAAATGAAACACTTGAGTGAAGTGTTGAAGGATCATGAAAAGATCTGTCCACTATTGCACTGCACCATGAACTTTGTGACCATACCACGGCCTGATGCACTTGCCAGCTGCCTGCCAAGATGAGTGCTCTCCTCAATCACCTTTAAATGTGATGTGTGAAAGTGCCATTTACAGGACTGTTTAAGAACTGCCTACTCATGGTTCAAGTCTTCCATCTAAGAGGTCTGGACTTGACCACGCAGCTGTTCTCCACGTTGAAGTGTTATAGTCCTCTGAATCTCAGGATAACACCAGTAGGAAAAAAGATAATTGGAAGAGCAACTTCTTATTTGGTAGAATCTCAAGCCATGGTTTTGCATTCAGAAATGTCAAAGTGCCGTGCAGCCCACTATCGAGCGATGGAATGTATACAGGGAAAAGTGCCGACCTCGGACTGGAATGCCTTTCTCCTGCACGTCTGCTGCCAGTGACCCTTTGTAACTTGTCATCCATGTATATAATATCCTGGCTGCTGTTTTTTATCTCGCTAAACACGTTTGGTTAATAAAAGCCATGTCCCATCTTTATTATGTTCTCCAACTTCTTCAATAATCAATGTCTTTACCACATCTCTACTGTTTCTTTGCTGGTCAAATCCAAAGTCTAATGCTAATCTTCTCATCAGTTGTTCTATCATTTGCTTGTCACCTTTTCATTTGTTCCTCTTTTGAAGTGTGTGTAACAAAAGAGTTTTCTTATCTTTATTTCTTTGTTAACCCGAATCAGCTCTGCTGACATTAGTTCTTGGAGTGTTTTGTATCCCAAAATATGGCTTGACCAGTTTCTAATGCTGATTGTCTGCTCTGTGTGGAAGAAAAGCAAACAGAGTTAGCTACTTTTCACATTGTTTTAAAAATCAGATTTTAAAATTTACTCTTTTTGGGCACCCACTGGAAATGAACGAATATCTTTATCCTTCCTTCATCTTGCGTATTGCTACTAAAAACTATGACCATGGAT
The DNA here is from genome assembly GCF_001604755.1 of Lepidothrix coronata. Classification (NCBI taxonomy): domain Eukaryota; kingdom Metazoa; phylum Chordata; class Aves; order Passeriformes; family Pipridae; genus Lepidothrix; species Lepidothrix coronata. Next base: position 865,414 of record NW_016690213.1, read on the forward strand.
AGAACAAATTGAGTTCAGTAAGCATTTTGTTCTGTGTCCACACTGAAGGTGGTTGATAACTGCTTGCAAGAAAAACTTTGTTTTCTTTAATTTTTTCTTTTTAGTTACAAAAAAGAAGTATGACAATGTTAATGGGAAATGTACAGAAAAATGTGTTTGCTTTCTCTGAAGATTCTTATTAGTGTCAAGCTCTAGAAATGTGAGTGCTGTAGCCTGGAATCCAGCAAAGAGTGTTTTTCTCACAGTGTTTTCCAGTCAAAGAGCGTCTTTGGATAATAAAAAGCTCCACCCCTTTGCCAACTCTCTCACTTCAGCATTTGGATTTTTTTTAAGTTCAACTCCTGGGATTAATTTCTCCCCTTGCCAGGATCACAGTGTTTATCAGCAAAACATGATCTGAAATGTCTGATTTTTTTTGGTTTTGTTTAAGCTTCTTTAGTAGAATGTTGCATTGCTAATCACTGCCAAGGTAGAACTGGGGAAATGATGTAGTCAACTCTGCCTCTTGTGACATTGTTTTAGGCTAGAAACTGAAGATAATAGGCATGAGCTGTTGACTTCTTTAAATATTTCATTAGGTTGTTCCCAAAAGAATTTGTGTCACCCTTAAGAAAGGAAGCTGTCTTGAGCATCTTCATCAACACATCCACATTCATTCAGGCCCTGGCTGCCTCTGTGTAATTTGGACAGAACAGAGATGTAATGAAGAAGGAGTAGCATGATGGAAATTAACAACATTCACTCTGGAAAAATTCATTATAGCTTAGGATGGAGGCAGAGAGAGAATGTCTCACATCTCATAACCAGGTATGTACGACTGAGCCGAGACTGGAAAGTATCTAGTTGAGGTCAGGACTTGTACAAAAGCGTGGTCTCTTATATGGAGCCCTGTGGACCCTTGAAAATGGAAGGAAAGATCAACAACCTAATGCAAGACAGTCCATCCCACCAGAAACCTCTGAAGGTTTTTGTCCTATAGATGCTTGCTTCTAGAAGTAGGGATCTAGTTCCCTGTGTAAAATCCTCCTCCTTACACATTTATTATTCTATACATCTGTCTAGAAACTGACTCCAGTTTATCATTTGGCATATCCAAGTTCTACTGTACGCTCCTCATCAGCAAGCACTATTCTTGTTCTGCGATAAAAGTTCTAGTCCATGATTTCTGCCTTGGAGTGTACAGAGGAAGACAGCTGAATTCACAGAAATGTTTTGTGATGGCAACAGCAACCCAACTCCAAGGTTATGTTGCTCTTCTTTGGAAGAACTGGGAGCCTCGCGTGGGCCCTCACTCTCCCCAGTTTCTTCCCACAGCCACAGGGTGTAGCTCTAGCCTGTGGATCATTTCCATTACTAACAGCAGGCTTTGAACCCTCTGGAGCCTGGACTGCTTCTTCCTCCTTAATTTCTTGCGTCACTTTTTTTCCCCAGCAATATTTCCAAAGGGCCTTTTGCATCATTCTTCTGTTTAATAGATTAACCGAGGCATCTTGCCAATCAGGATACTGTGTGACTAATGTTCAAAGGCAACTGGGATCCTCAAGTAAAAGAAGTGAGCAAAACAGGTGTCTCAAGGCAAATAATTCAAACATTTTGATATATTTGTAGAATTAACGTAAAGGCTGAATCATAGGTCAAAAAGGACAACAAACTGTTAAAGCACAGGCTTATGTACCCCTAAGCAATCGGTATGTATACATACTGATTACACTCTTTGCAGGAGCTGCTCATAAGAATATTGATTTACAGGAAGTCTCAAAACAGAAAGTATGTTCTGGAGCCTGGGATAATTGTTATGTGAATAGGGAACCAGAAAGGAGAACAGAAAGGAAAAGGCCCATTTGTTAAGGAACAACAGAGAGTTTTTTCAAATCCTAACCTCTCCTTTTGCAGCAGAGTATTACACCATCACAAAAAATGTTTCATACCTATATATGGCTAAAGTACCACTTGACATACTCTAGCTTCAGAAAGCTTACAGTTGGTTTGACTTGTTCCCCACAAAATTGTGGTCTGTATTGCATTCACATGATTTTCAGAATCAGATATGTAGGGAAGATCTTTTATACATTCGGGTTGTGGTTCATGTGAGGTATACTGTGAATTGCAGTCTTGTTTGTGGATGTGCATTGTAGATGAGGGCTGCTGAGAAAGCTGGATTTTGCCTCAGGCTCACAGAGAAGGTTACAGTTTGTCTAGATTCAGCTGGTGTGGATTTCTTTTTCGTATTTTCTGTGACCGATGAAGAAGCAAAATGCTTAGTGCAAACTTACCCACAGATAAAATTATTCATTCCAGGAGCAGACTGGGTCCAATTCAGCGATTTATCTATTAATTTCTTTTGGTCTTTGGGTCAGATTTAAAATGATCATATTTTAAAAAGATAATTTTAGCCTTCAAAACTAAAAAAGTCAACAGAAAGGCAAAGTCAAACTTCACAAAATTGTTTGTGTGAGTATAAAAGAGATCAATTGTTATACCTCAAGAGAGCTTATTAGAAAGCCTTGCTTCTTCCCACTGCTACTTTACATTCATGTCTGTGAACATCATGCACTCATCCAGAATTTTTGCTAAAAGTACATTTTTAAAAAAACAGATTTAAAACAGCCTATTCTACAGTCTTTCTGTTCTTTTCCCTGGTACCAGTTACTGTCATCTAGTGCTCCTTCTGCAACGCCTCTTGATCTCATCTGCATTTGGTATTTGCAGTAGCCTTTGTATAGTGCCACTTTTTTTTCTTTCTTCCTGTTTCCTTCCCTTCCTACATCGCTTAGTGACAACATCACTTAACGGAATCAGTATTAGAGGCTATCTCTACAGATTATCGAGGCTAATCTGTAGAAGCATATAGAAATTGCACTTCACTGGTATACCTTGTACATGATTAAAGGCTTTTATGTGTGGCCTGTTTGGTCAGTTGAATATTAAGGAAAGCATCTGTGCAGTCTTTTAAAATGTACTTAAAAGTGATATAACCTTTACCCTAGCCTATAAAACCCATACTGTTTCCTGTCCATAGATGAATGCTTTGCTGCATGGCATTTGGGGTTTCCATATTTGAATCAGTCTAGAATTTCTGTGTCAGTGAAAGTGATAGATAAAACAACCATTAAAAAAAATCCCTTTTCTCTTCTTCCCATCAGTGCAGTGATATAATTCCTCTTACAGTAAGGAAACATGTCTGACAAGCAGGAGAAGTAGTGGGTTTATTTACTGTTACAAAACTAATGTTATTCTCTTTATAGGAGGGTAGGAATTTTCTGTTTGTAAACCCTGGATTACTGTCAAGTGGTCACTGGAGAAACAACTTACATGTACAGACAGCATGTGCTGTGGGCACACATCCATAAGGGAGTGAAGGAATTCATTCTTTGCAGAAATGTGGAATTAACCTTGATTTCACTGGAAGTAGAAACAGTCCTACAGCTGCCTCAGGGGACATGCGGCACTATGTTTACTCACTGGGTAATATTTAACTCAAGAACAGCTACAGGCTGACTGGAAGTGGGCAATTCTTAATAAAGAAACCATAGTAACAGTCATCCATGGGATTGCATGCTCCATTTATGGCATTCATTCAGGTTTTTTTTCCTAGACGGCTCCTGTGGAAAAAATCCGTAGTGATAGAGCAGGAATTTTTTCTCGCTGTAGAATTTTTAAACCATGACATCAAACGTAAAGGCTTGACTATTCTTAAAATGGCTGGCATAGCTTTTGCAAATAACCTGTCCTCTACTAGTTATGTGTTTGGTCTGCTCTAAGGGAATCATTATAGTTCTCTTTAGAAGTGGATAAGCTAAACCACAAAGGTCTTGTTATAGAACGAAAACATTCATTTGTGGAGTCAGTACTGAATGACTGCCATGCTACAATGTCACAACTTATCTCATCCTGAAGCAGCTTCTTCACGAAGCCAAATAGAAAATGACATTGGTAATAACTGTTTGCTTTACTTTTGCAGTAGAAGGGCTTTTATTGTATGTATTTAGTAAGTTCTATAGACTTCTAGTAGAGCTTGCTACACCCATCCGAGTACAGTCCCATTAAGTCTGCCACAGACCATTCCACTCAGAACTCGGTATGGATAGGTGTCTCCAATCATTTGGAAGAACTTTCTCCTTTAACTGTCTCACAGTGAGGTTGCTGTCATATTTTCATTATTCTAAATTATTAAAATATCAAAACTTTTGAAATTCTAAGAAAGGGTTATAAGTAATCTCTCCTGGGATAAGCTATTAAGATTTGTCTTCCCATTGTAAAGTAAATCTTGAAAATACTAGTCTGTTATCTGTCTTAGGTAAATAATTGAGGATAAGGAATAAGCAACAAGACTCTGCTTAAATATTTGATGCAATGCTATACGGGATACAATTGCTTCAGCTGGAGATGTTTTACAAGAATTGAAAAATAACCACGGAACTAGCTGAAGAAAAATGGCAAAAGTTATTTTGAAAAAGGAGCCATCAGGCTAACAAATTGTTCATAAATGGAGGTTCTCAAGGACTGATCACAGACCACTCTTGTTCAGTACCTTTGGTAAAGACTTTGGATACAAAGGAACCATTACTACAGAAGAAGATTGAACTATAACACAAAAGAGACTGCATGACCTTGCAGAAGAGAACATAAATGCCATTAATCATAGAATCATAGAGTCACAGAACAGCCCATGTTGGAAGGAACCTCGAAAGGTCATCTGGTCCAGCCTTCTGTGGGAAAGGGAACCTGTATGAGACCACCCCCCATCCTGCCACAATGCAAAGTATACTGTCACGTGAAGAACTATTAACAAGAATTTCTGTCGCAAGGTGACGATGCAAACGGAATGAATAAGGAAAAAGTTCTTAGTCAGTAACTGATGCTGAGGCACCAATGTAGTGGAGCAAAAAGGAAGTTAAACAGGAATTCAGGTGCATAGTGAGGGTGTTATTCCTTTATTTGTGTGTTTGTGTTCTTAAAGAGAGAAATATGAATGTAATTATGCCAGGGCCTGGCAAAACCTCATCTGAAATACTGCATACGTTTCTGCTCAACCATGATAAAGAAAGATGAAGCAACATCTTTATGTGGTACAGGCACATAAAAGGGCTGCTGGGAAGATTAGAGGAATGAGGAATCTGGTTTTTTTGAGACTTGTTTTATTTTCTATTTATTTTAGACAAGTTTTTATTTTAGACAAAGTCTGAAGAGTGATGAATCACTGTTTATGTACTTACAGTAGAGTAAAGTTCATGTAAGGGAAAAAGCTATCACAGAGAAGAAGTAGTGTTAGTAGAACAATAAATAGGCAGAATTTGTACTTATTTTTGAGCTATATATGTGAAGAACTTTCCGACTGTCAGAGAAAAGATGTTCAGGAATAGCCTTCCACAGAAATTTTGTATGTGAGCAATTTTTTAGGTAGACATGTATGTATGCAAGACATTTAGTTTTGGGAAGAAGCTTGTGTATTTCACATAAGATCAGTTGAGTACACTGGTGATCCAAAACATTTCCTCCTGTCCCATGTCCTTCTTCTCTTTGGAGAAGACTTGCAATTGGACTTTAAATCAAGCAGATCTTAAAACAAACAAAGCAATCCCCTGAAATTCCTGAATCTCATATCATTATCCAGAAGCTCATTTTGACAGGAGAGCTAACACAGACATAAAGTTTTGTCAGAGGCAGAGTCTCTTTAATGACATGCAGGTAAGGAAAGAGCATAAAAAAGGGGGAATTTTCTTTTCTAAATGGCTACCACTGAACAGAATAATGTAATAAATAATCAGAAAACTGTTCACAGAGAAAGAGAAACAAAATCTAACAGGAATTTGGAGAATTTCCCAAGCTGTTTTGCTGTTGGTTTTAAAAGCTGAGTTACTCCAACTTTGCAAATACACATTTTAAAGAAGATTGCAGGCCATTTTTTTTCTCTTACATCCAGTTCATTGATTAAATATATAAACAGGATGTCTTTAAGAGCAGAAAGCTTTAAAACAGGATTTGATACTAGGCAAGAGCTCTGTTAGTTCCCTTTTAGCTATTTGAGTTTCATCTTTGCTTATCAGAGCTGTTTTAGGGTACAGTAATTTCCAAGTGCACTATTAGGTTGCGAGGTAAATAATCTCTAGAGATGAATATTTTTTTCTTTCTTTTTTACTGTAAATGACAATAGTACATAAGCTAGAAATTTCCCTTGTAAATTTTGGTCATCCCATTTGTTTGCTAAGTTCCAGTATGGACTCAGGACCTATTCTGTCAGTGCACTGAGAGGTTTTGCACCCTTGCTCATGCCTTTCTAGGGGTAGGTGGTCCATCAGCTGCGTTTAAGGATGTGATTAGTAGCCAAGCCCAATCAAACTTGAAAGAGTCTTTTTGATCACACAGGTGAGGAAATTAATGATAACAACTGTATTGTTTATATAAGAACAGGTCTTGTTTTCCAAGTGAATAAAATGTTGAGGCAGCCTGCCTCCATTTGAACCTTTGTCCTGCTGGTACTTCCACACTTCTTCTCTCTGGAGTTTCAGATAACTCAGGGAGTCTTCAACAGTCAGTGAGGTCAGCCCACACAGAGCAGCCTGCAGCAGGGACAGGTTCTTCCTGCAGATACAGTTCATGTAGAAGAATATAAGTGGAGATATGGGTGATTGAGGGCTGTAATATAAAGTTACATGACTAGTCAGATTTTTTATGAGAAATGCTGAATGACACCTACCTGTGAACACATCTGTAGTTTTACTATTGTGTTGAGAAATGATGGAATTAAAACATTTTCCCTGTAAATTATTAGATTATCAGATTTTTATATATTTTTGATTGATACTTTGCAAAACTCAAAATATTCCACTTAATTCATATGAAAAGCAATTCCTACAGTTTTCACTAATTGGTTTTCCATAATTATTTGTTTATATTGATTTTCTGTACATTTCCAATAACAAATTTGGGAAACAACATACATTTGTAGATAATTATTTTGATTTCAAGTTATAAATGAATAAAATGAATAAAATAAAATGAAATTATTTTACTTTTTAAATGCCAACTACATATATTCAAAAGAAAAACCAGATGATGTGTTTTCAATTTCACTTTTATCTCAATATTTGACATCAGATGCATATGGAGAAACTTTTAGCTATCATTGTCTTGGTTTGCTCTCAAAAACTTGAAGAATATATTATTACAAGTGATAACACAAGGATATTAAACTGTTGCATGATTTCTTAATAAAAATCCCATTGCACTGCTGTTTGTTTTATACCTAAACAATAGTGTTTCAAGAGCAGTGATTCAGTTACTGAATGAATATTAAAAATAGCAGCAAGTGAGAAAGAAATAATCTATCCCAAGTCAATATGCAGAGTCTCTACTTTTTTTGCTTAGAAACTTTCCAATTTCCCTAACAATAATGATTTTTTTTTTAAGCTATGCATTTACAACTCCTGTTTAATGAACAAATGTTCTTTGTTTAAGTCCATTATGCTTTGCAAGGTACTGTTGGTCATCTATCAGGTTAAATATATCTGTTCTCAGCACATCTGCCCATTTTACCTACTAAATGCAAGTTCTTCAAGGCAGAGGATTTGTTGCACTGAGTAGCAATTAAGAGAAATATTCCCGTACTTTCCCGGTCTTTCCATGCACTGATACACCTGAACTCCTCTGTTATTACTTGTGTTCTCTTGCAATAACAATGCTGTGGGAACATCAGGCTGTATCGTGTTGCCTGGAGTGGTTGGTTCTGTGTTTCATGGACTGAAACTTCCTAATAATTCGGTGATGCTTTCCAAAGCCTCTTATCTTTCTATCAGCCATATGCCCTGCCTGTGACAGCTGATCCCCTGTACACTTTGCTTGTATTTTTTCTTACCATCCCTTAAGAATACATAGTGTCTGTTCATGCTTGGCTCAGGTTGCCGTATTTCAACTGTAATAATTCAGTGTGATTTTGTTTTCACCTTACTGAAACATTTTCTTAACTACAACAGAATCATATCCATCTTATGTATATGCATAGTGCATATTTCCTCAATTTAACTTTGTTCTTGCTTGGAGGCCCTTCACCACTGGGTTCAGCAAGACTGCCATCAGCCACATGGCACCCAAGATGCAGACCATGGAACATGGCATCTCTTGTACAGCAATTACTGTGTGTCAAAAAATGTGTCCAGTCCTGCAACACATTCAAGAAACTTGGCAGTTCTGCATGGTGATAGCACTGGCAGAACCTACTACTCCGTTAAAGGAGCATAGGCTGAAAGGTTATGCCTTAATGCAAGAAACAAACAAACAAAAAAAGTAATTTTCTGCTTTGTGGTTCCTTTTTGTTGTTTAGCAGATAGATTCCTGCATTATATCTGTTCTCTCTAAAATGGCTTTATAGCATGCTGTGTTTGCCAGCACAATATTAAATGGTCCCGAGACACTGTTTAAACTCACTTGTCATGTTTTCGACACTATACCTCACTTTGTAATTACTGCCTCCTGTTGCCAATAATTCATGCCCTCCAGAAGGCCCTGTTTAAGTCTGAGTAATAAAATACTGAAAGATTAATATTCAGTTGATGACAGATCATTTAATGCAACTCTTGACAAAACTCTCCAGTGTCTAGGAAATTGGCAGAATGCAGTTGATGGCTGCTTTCTGATGTCATTCAATTAGCAACCAAGGGTTGGTTCTCCGGGGTTATTCTCCGTAGTTTAATGGAACAGACTTCTTTTCAATCTTCAGTCCACTCAGGGAATTGTATGAGGTGAGTTTAATTTATGTGTATTTGGCATGAAAGTGGATCTTCTTAGATTGCAAACCGAGACCTGCATTACTGTTTCAGCGCTGCAGTTAGCAAATTTGAATATTTTCATTTAACTGTGTTCTGATACTCCCAATGAGAACAAAGGAGTTTTGCATGCATGGATTCATATTCAGGCTCTGAAATTGCACATTGTAGTCTAACTTTTCTCAAAATCTTACGGAAAATTGCAAGCAGCTTCATATGTTGACAAGCACTTGGATGATTTGCCTTACTGGTTTCAAAATCATGGTCTTAATAACTTAACTAATAAAGTAAAACATCACACCTGCTTCTTTCCCCATACCACACCTTTATGCCATCTTGGCAATACAAAGGAATTTTAAAATTAGTGTGGATCACAACTAGTTTAAAAGTTGATTTCAGTAGGGGTGTTTATGTAGGTACATTCCAGCTGAGTAAGAGCACTGATAAATTGTTTCTGGTGAGTACAGCAGCCACAGTTTTTACTGCATGGATGTCACTCTGCTCCTCTGCACATTGATTACCAGAACTGACAGAAGGGAACATATCTCTGCTTAACCTACTTTGGTTCTCACTCAAATGCCTTGGTTCCTTTGAAAGGCCACTGATGCTTTAAGGTAAGACATCACAGTACGCTTGCTTGTGGTTTATTACTGATGGAGTCAAAGAGTGAGCAGTTCTGGTTTTAAACTTGTGAGAAGTGCCAGAGTGAAACCTGCTCCTCCCCACCCCCAAAATCAGTGGGATTTGTCATCAGGGAATGCCTCTCTGCCAGAGTTTCAACTAAGGTGCTCAGCTCCTACTCAGAGTGGGGAGAGAGGACGGAAAAGGCAGAGACTTCAGACACCCAAAATGGTTTTTGGTTGTCTCTGAAAACTAACTAGGCTAGAATTTCATGCTATATTACCACTGTTTGAGTATATTTTTGGAGTGTATGCATGTAATATGTAAAAGCATTAATAGCAATCCTTTGCAGAAGAGAGTAGGTGCACATACAGTTTCCTGGGTGGCAACACCATCTAAAGCAGGTTTTAACCTCTCACTCCCACCATTTTTCCATATTGCTGCCCTCCCCATGTTGCCAGCACAATGTTTATAGGCTGTGTAATAAACCTGGTCAGTGAACCACAGATGGCTGAAAAGTAACCTTGTGTGAAAAAAAGAGCTTTTTTGAGTGACAGTTGTCTCATCTTCTTTGGAGAATGACTTACCAAACAGCAGGAATGGAACAGCTGAAAGAGAAGAGCTTCCCATGATGGAAAGACAGAAATAAAGGCAGGGGAATGCCTTGAATTAGGAGGTCATGCTTGCTACTGAACCCTTTGTGTTGTGAACCTCCTCACCCTCATTTGGCATCCAACATTTGTATACATAAACTGGACAGATCATCCGTCATTTGATAGCTGCATAAATATCTCAGCTGGCTTGTTAACATGCTTTAGTAATGGCTGAACTCCTGGACACTAATAGGCAACCAGGATGTTATCACTTACATCCTGATGGTCCCATCAGGACCATTGAGTCCAACCCCTGGCCCCATGCAGGACATGCCAGGAGTCACAGCTTGTGCCTGAGAGCTTTGTCCAAACACTTCCTGAACTCTGTCAGGCTTGGTGCTGTGTCCACATCCCTGGGGAGCCTGTTCAAGTGCCCAACCACGCTCTGGGTGAAAACCTTTTTCCTTATATGCAACCTAAACCTTCCCCCCAACTCAGCTTCATGCCGTTCCTCGAGTTCTGTCACTGGTCACAAGAGTGAAGAGATCATACTTGCCCCTCCTTTTCCACTCATGAGGATGCTGAAGACTGCAATGAGGTTTCCCCTCAGTCTCCTGTTCTCTAGGCTGAACTAGCCGGTTACTCAGAGCTATGTTCTTAACAGTCATAGTTTCTCTGGAACTTTTTTGATTCAGATGTGATAACCTGAAAATTTCCTTTTCTTCTCTATTTTCCTTTGGGAAAAAACAAGGTAGAGAAATCATCAGAAGAATTTATGACTGATTTGGGAGTTTTCCTGTGATTAGAATGATGGCTTTTTTATTTTGTATATGGAGATATTCTTTATGGTATCATCATCTTGGGTATGTTGGAAACCTCTGGATGTCACACCTGGCTCTATTTTCAAAGAAATTCATGCCTTCGAGAGAAGTCATTAAGTGATAAACCACTTTCACCTCTATCTTAATAGTTGATGAAGCAGTATTGGCTTGATACTTAATAAAAGGTTACCCTTCATCATTTTTTCAGCATTTCAAAAGCCTAAATCAGCCTTTGCAGTAGTGTTAGCACAACATGTACAATGCATTTGAATTCCGTGAATCAGGCAGGATAGGCAGTCCATCCATATGCCACTCTCTGGAAAGGTTGGCCAGCACCAATAAAATGGAATAAGTTCATTTGGAACCAAGTATTTCTTGTAGTTTTCTCATACAGTTTTTATTACAGAAGAAGTTGCATAATATACAGTGTAAAAATCATGTCTTACACAGCATCTGATGTAGAGAACAGTGTACCCAAGCAATGAGTCAGGACTCCAAGGTGAGATGTGAGTCTATGACATGCAGGAATATGTTCCACGTGATTCTCTTGCGAGCTGCAAAACATTAACAATTTTCTCAGGTGACATTTAGCTCCCAAAAAGACCCTTGGAATACTAGGCATTTTTAGAGCATCATGTAATTTCCCCTACATCCACCATATTTCAGTTCTCTCTGATTTTTCCAGTGATAATCATGTAAAAAATAAAACCAATTGGCTAGTATAAATTCTGTTAAGACTTGCCCTCTAGTATTGTCTAAGAGTTCGGAACAACCACACGAAAAGTGATGCCTGGGGATCCATCAGAGTTTACACCAAGCTTGCTGCCTTAGGGGACAAGGCTTTTGGTGGTCAGCTCCTGAATGTGTGTTATTCTTGCTGAGTAGGTGTGATCAGCGCAGTCCAGGATTTATGTGTCTCTCTAAGAGGACTCCAAGCATTGACTGAAAAGCAGTGAATGAAATGTTTGTTACAACTGGACAAGTAGCTGTAAAAGTAAAATACTGAAAGCCTTAAGATAAAGCTATTTAAAAGAGAAATTGCACTTGATATGAAATATGTTCTGCTTCCAACCAAGAGAGAATGATTTGGGATAATGTTTTTCCATTTAACCATTGTGTAAGTGAGTTTACATGTCTGCTTTTAAGAAGAAGTTACAGTTTCCTTTTGCTATAATTTCAAAGACAATATGGCTTAAGTTGGGAGGGGCACTCCTGTCAAGGTGACCTTGGAGATGTTTGTTACTACCTTCTTGCCAGAAGTTGTCAGTTCTATACCAGAATCAGCAGACCAGATTATTGTTTAAAAATTATCAAACTATTCTTTGAGCTGCCTCCTAATCTTTATCTACTAAAGTGGCTACAGAGAGCTTATGTGATTTGTTACACACACTCTCTTCTGAGTTGCTTACTTTTTTAAATTGCTGTGCGTGTTTGCTCTCTGAAGGCACCTATAAACCCAAGAGCAAGTGTGTGTGGCACAATGCAGTCCACAATAAATGAAAAACCTTATGTATGGAAAACAACGCAGATGAATTGGCAGGATGGGATAGTCAGCTTTGCTGAGCAGCAGAGCTAATTATTCAGATTCTTGTTATTCAGGGCTACACTGGAACAGTGCTGGTGAGGAAACTGCACAACTGCTCAGCATTTTCAGTCAGGTGACTTCGGAGAGATCAGTGTGTAGCAATCCTCGTGCTGTAAAAGTCAGCGTTTGCTACAATGGCCATCCCACTTGGAGGATTTGAGCTAGTGCTCTGAGGACACATGTTTAAGGTGTTGGCTCGGGGTTCTTTGATAGGTATTTGTAACTCTGGTCCACTGCTTCCATTCAGTGTGTGTATATAGCAATAGCTGTGTAGCTATGATTTGAAATGCTTGGTATCTTATCATGCAGTGGAATAGGCTCAATGGACATGGACTTTTTCTCTGCCTGTCACTGCTGACATCTTCATGTTCCACCCTCATACAGACAGCTTGCTGGGCTATACCTGAAAGCCTTCAGAAAATCCCAGCGACCATATTTCGTTAGTCATGAAATACAGTCTATAAATTGCCGTCAGGGACTCTCCATCCAGATAACTAGCAGGGTCAGAATTTTCATTTACTGGATCCGGGCTGGCTGAACTGAGGGGAAGTCCCACGTATGTGCCATAGTGCGGCGCGGGTTCGACATGCCTGGAAGTTACACGCCGGGACGCGCAGCCCGCGTTGCTGCGCTCCCCGGTCCGCGCCGACACCCACCCGCTCCCACGAGCGTTGATCGGGCAGGATCTGGTCAGCAAGATCTGGACAGCAGGATCTGGACAGCAGGATCTGGACAGCAGCCTCCGGCCGCCCAGCCAGAGCCTCCCAGGAGGCACAGCCGAGCGCTGCCCGAGTATCCCGGGGCAGGGAAGGGAGCGCGCCGGCAGCACCGCCTCCCACGCCCGCCCTCTCCTCGGGCCCGGCGGCCGCGGGAGCTGCTGGAGAGGGGGCGGCCCTTTCCCCCGGGGGCCGGGCCGGGCCGCTCGGCTCCCCGTGTCCCGCCGTGTCCGCCCTGTCCTCAAGCCGTGCCCGCAGTGTCCCCTGGCGGCGGCGCGCCCGGCCGGCCCGGCGGCAGCGGAAAGTGAAAGGCTTTCGGTTCAAGGCTGCAGTTTTGGGGTTACGGTGAGGAACTCGGCACCGACCGCGGGCTGCATCGAAAGCAGCGTGGCCAGCCGGGCGAGGGAGGTGATTCTGTCCCTCTCCTACACTATGGTGAGACCCCACCTGGAGCGCTCCGTCCAGCTCTGGGTTTCCCAGCACAGGAAGGACATTGACCTGTTGGAGCAAGTCCAAACGAAGCCACTAAGACGAGGAAAGGCTGAGAGAACTGAATTTGTTCAGCCTAGAAAAGAGACAGCTTGGGGGCGACCTATTTGCAACCTTCCAGTACCTGAAGGGAAATAACAAGAAAGATAGAGAGACTTTTTACAAGAGCATGTGCTGACAGGACAAGGAGGAATGGATTCAAAGTAAGAGAGTAGTTTCAGTTTAGATTTTAGGAGGAAGTTCTTTACTGTGAGGGTGGTGAGGCACTGGAACAGGTTGCCCAGAGTTGTGGATGCCCCATCGCTGGAAGTGTTCAAGGCCAGGTTAGATGGGGCTTGGAGCAACCTGATCTGGTGAGAGGTGTCCTTTTCCAGAGCAGGGAAGTTGGAACTTTAAGGTCCATTCCAGCCTAAGTGATTCTATGACTCTATGATCCAGGCCCCTCTTCCTGATGAAGCACTGAGGAACAGCTCAGGCCAGACTCCAGCCCTGCAGGCCAACCCTTCCTGACCTGCCAGTGGAGGGTCCCCCTACCAACGAGGGGGATCGGCATGTCCCTGAGCTGCTGTAAGGCAATCTGCTGTGGGATTTGGGCCATAGTAACCAAATTTTTATATTGGATAAAAATAGAAAATGTATAAACCACTTTCCAGCCTACCCAACTCTCTGACTTTTGGGAACGTGTCGAGCTTTAATGATCTGTTTCTGATGATTCTGCCCAGCCTGCTGCAAGCAGCCAAAACCAGCACTGTTACAAGAGAATAATCCTCATTCCAATAGAAATTCCAGCAGCCTTGGTGTGGCTAGACCGAGTATCTGCTTAATGTTGGCTCACCATTAAAGAGCCAAACTCCTTACAGCTTACTACATGCAATGCTGTTTCAAATTAACTAAAATACTAGAATCACATTCAGATGATGCAAGACAGACTTATATTTTAACGCCAGAAATATGTAAGAGTCTCTCACAAGCCATGCATAATAACTGCATCTTTTTGGCGCCAGCACTTGTGCTTGTCATTTGCTGACACAGTGCTGAGTTATCTAGGAAGCAAAACACGTAATGTTTCAAAGAATCACGCTTGTTGTTTGGAGGATGGGAGAGGAAACAGAAAGGCTAGTTACACTTGGATATTAAGTGTTAATGTGCTGTCCTGTCTTTAGTCAGTGGGGGAGAAGGATGGAGATGCTGTGAGTAAAGTGCATTTGAAAGCTTGTTTCGCTTCTGCTTGGTGTTGCCTACTATGCAGACAGCAAGTGTCTGGTTACTGTCTTTGAGCTGTTCACACGAGCTGATCTGGCGATGGTTTGATTGAGAAACACATACTGGAAATACCACATTTCATAGAAGGAGACTGTGAATAGAAACCCTGCGTTTGGGCTCTATCTTTTTTCTCGCTATCTTTACTAGAAATGAAATAGCCCACAGCTTTGTGATTCAGTGTTGTGCTACTCATAGCATGCTCACAGTCTGTGTTGAAGCAGTGGAAGTGCTATGCATACGTGTGAGTTAAAAGGTCTCCATATGAACTGGGCATTTCTGGGTTAGAGCAATCAAATTATGTACAAGAACCAAGCCACCTGTTAGAGGACTAGTAGAAGACTAGGTTGCAAGCACTGAATTTTGCCCTTTTTTTTAATCTCTTGAAATTAGGCATCGGTTTCATTCGTTATGAAATCTGTCTTACTGGGGGCAGAAATCTTCATAACTCATATTGCCCATGAAAAGAAATTGTTCCAGATTTTGTTCTTTCCCTCTAATTGTCCACAGTCCCTAATACTGTCATTATTTTTATTCCTGTGGATGGTGACTGTTTTCCTTAAAGCCAGAAGAGATGCAAGAAACTGTTTTCATCCACAGACTGCGTATTCTGACCTATGATTTATCAGAAGTGACGGTACTTCAAGGAAATCTCTCAGACTCATCTTCTGGGAATATTAATTTCTGAGTGGGCATGAAATAATTTTTCTCTTTTTATATTTTTCTCTCATACTTTTGTCTGTAGATTATGTTGCTCTTTATGTCTGTTCCTATTTAAAAAGCAGATTAATATATTTTCTTCTGCCTTAAATAGTCTCATAGCTTTTTGGCACAATTTCCCATTTTTACCAGCTCAGGACTGTAGGATATGAACTCCAGAGCCAAATTTCAGTTTCTAGAATCATTCCATCTAATAAGTATTTCTGGCATGTCTCTGCAGGGGATGTTTGTAATTATTTGTCTTGTTTTTTATTCTGGTAAAATAATGTTCTATGTTTTGCTCTATTAAGTAATGAAGATTCATGACAGTAGAGTCAAAGAGAATCCTCTTACCTCTATTTATGAAGAAATGTCTACCTCTGAGGTTTTTATGGAAAATGAATCCAGATTTTTAGGGACTTGGAGAATGAAGAACTGCCCATTGTAGAAGTTCAGGTTCAAGACCATCTGAGGAACCTGAATGTGCACAAGTTCATGAGACCTGATGAGGTGCATCTGCAAATCCTAAAGGAACTGGTGAAGGAAGTGGCTTATACTTGAGAAGTCATGGCAGTCCAGTGAAGTTCCCAGTGACTGGAAAAGGGGAAATATAACACCCCTTTAAAAGAAGGTAAAAAAGGAAAGACCCAGGGAACTACAGGCCAGTTAGCATGACCTGTGTTCCAAACACAGAGGAGCAGATCCCCCCAGAAACTGTGTTTGAGCACATGGAAAATAAGGTGATTTGCAACAGCCAACATGGCTTCACTAAGGGCAAATTGCGCCTGGCAAATCTGGTGGCCTTCTACGACAGGGTTACAGTGGTGATGGACAAGGAAAGAGCAACTATGTCATCTACCTGGACTTGTGTAAGGCATTTGATGCTGTCCCGCAGGACATCCTTTCCACTAAATTTGAGAGATATGGATTTGGTGAATGAACCACTCAGTGGACAAGGAATTGCCTGGAGAGCTGCAATCAAACAGTTGCTATCAATGGCTTGATGTCCAAGCGGAGATGAGTGGCATTCCTTAGGGACCAGTGTTGGGACTGACACTGCTTAACACCTTTGTCACTGACATGGACAGTGGGGTCGGTTGCACCCTCAGCAGGTTTGCTGATGACACCAAGCTGTGTGGTGCAGTCAAAAGGCTGGAGGGAAGGGATGCCTTCCAGAGGGACCTTGACAGGCTTGAGGTGGGCCCATGCAAACCTCAGGGAGTTCAACAAGGCCAAGTGCAAGGTCAGGCCCCCGGGGCAAGGCAAACCCAAACAAAAAGAAAAGCCGGGGGGTGTGAATGGAGAGAGAGAGAAGCCCTGAGGAGAAGGACTTGAGGGTGTTGGTGGACAAGAAGCCAATACAATCCAGCAGTGTGCTCTTGCAGCCCAGAAAGCCAACTGTGTATTGGGCTGCATCAAAAGCAGCATGGCCAGTGGCTCAAGGGAGGTGATTGTCCCCCTGTACTCTGCTCTTTTGAGACCACACCTGGGGTTCTACATTCAGGTCTGGAGTGCCCAGCACAAGAAGGATATGGACCTGTTGGAGTGAGTCCAGAGGAGGTCACAAAGACCGTCAGAGGGCTTGAGCAACTCTCCTATGAAGACAGGCTGAGAGAGTTGGGGTTGTTCAGCCTGGAGAAGAGAAGGCTGTGGGGAGACCTCATTGCACATTCCAGTATCTAAAGGGGGCTACCAGAGAGCTTGAGAAGGACTTTTGTACAGGGGCAGGTAGTGATAGGACGAGGGGCTTTAATCTCAAGTACTGTGTTCGGTTTTGGGCTACTCACTTTAAAAAGGACATTGGAGTGCTGGAGTGTGTACAGAGAAAGGCAACAAGACCCATGAAGGGTCTAGAAAACATGTCTTATGAAGAGAGGCTGAGGGAACTAGGTTTGTTTAGCATAGAGAAGAGGAGGCTCAGGGGGAAACCTCATCACTCCCTACAACTGCCTGAAAGGAGGTAGTGGGGAGATGGGGGCTGTTCTCTTCTGCCGTGCCTGCAGTGAGAGTACAAGATGAAAGGTCTTGTACTGAGACAGACTGAGATTCAGATTAGATATTAGGAAAAAAATTTCACTGTTAGGGCGGTCGAGCATTGGAATAGGGCAGTCGAGCATTGGAATAGGTTGCCCAGGGAGGTAGTGGAGTCACCATCCTTGGAGATGTTCAAGAGACATCTGGGTCTGGCACTGGGTGCTATGGTTTAGTGGTTTAAGAGTTAGAGTGGTAGTGCTGGGTGGATGATTGGACCAGATGATCTTGAAGGTCTCTTATTACCCTGATGATTCTATGAAAGAAGATGAGATTAGATGAGATATTAGGAAGAAATTCTTTAGCATGAGGGCAGTGAAACACTGGAACATGTTTCCAAGAGAAGTGGTCAATACCCCATCCCTGGAAGTGTTCAAGGCCAGGTTGGACGGGGCTTTGAGCAGCCTCGTTTAGTGGAAGGTGTCCCTGCCCAGGGCAGGGGGGTTGGAACTAGATGGTCTTTAAGGTCCCTTCCTACCCAAACCATCCTATGATTCTGTGAACCAACTCTTCACTGATAAAAATCTATGATTTTGGCTCTCTAGCTCTGTGTAACTATCTAAAAACTTACAGTCAAAAGAAAGTTTCTGAAATATATTAGCAAGAAAATTGCACCTTCCTCTGGGAGATGAATGAAACCATGGATGCTCCAATTAAAGAACAGATTGGTCAGAATTTGCTTGAAAGACTGAAGGGCATAACTTTGCTCTGGTTTGTTTCTTAACAGATTGATGAAAGATGAGGTAATAGAAGCTTTCTGTCTGGTCCAAGGCTTAAAAAGCTGAACTCAAGCTCAATGGGCTGCTTGCTCCTTGCAAAGCCTTACATTACAAGGGTTTGTTTGCTCCTGTCCAGTGGGAACAGTTATGTAGCAGTTAGAGTTTCCTGATGGCTAAAACTGGTGTTGTAAAACAATAGCAATAGCATTTTTAGTGCCAAAAGTTTGGAAGAGATTCTTCTACTCATTACTTTTCTTTTTTTCCTAAGGGATTTTTTTTTCTATTTAAAAACAGAAGAGTTTTCACTCTTAGTAATGAAATGTTTCACTGAATGAGAATTTGTGGAATACTATAAATCTCCCAGCAAGTTTCATGGGCTGGGATCCCTACCCACTTAAAATGGGAAAACTACCTTGTGATCAAACCTCCCTTGCCCCCAGTCATATATCAGGAATTAAAACAATTCTTTGTACCATGTCTGGTTTTTTTCTAGACAATATTTTAGCACTTCAAAGAATGGTCCATTACTTTGTATTTGTCTGCTGTTTGGTGGCATAAGAAAGCCACAAATTTATGTGTGGTTTCTAAGCAGCATTTATGACAATGCAGACTGAGGCAAGTTTAACAATGACTTATATCATGGTGTAAGTTTCTTATTGTGTGTAAATTATTCCTAAAAGAGGGGGATATCATAAAATGCAGTAACTGGAGCTAATTCAGCAGTCATCAAGCATGCAAAACAAGTGTACTGGAGACGCGTTGAAGGAAGAAATGAGGGAAGACAACCTACATATTTGGGGAGAACTATTAAATCTTAAACTCTTGTTAGTTATCCATGTCACCACAGGCTGGTGGTAAATGTGGCCGAGTTTGAAGGAACTAGTTACACACTGAGTTGAGCTGTGAGTCTTGGGAGCTGCAGGAAAGAGAATTGTTTGATAGATGCGCTGGTGATTTGTGTTTTGAGTAGGGAGGCAGGGACCCAGAGTAGGAAGGGTGGCTATGAAGGGGCTAGGACTGAAAAAGAGCCAGCTAGGGGAAACTCTAGTTTTCTCACTTCTCTTACCCTTTACTGTAATACTTGCAAGTTCTGCTTATTTAGAAAGACAATCCAAGAGAAACGCTTTATTTCCCCCTTGGCCTTCAGCTTTCTCTGCCAGAACAGTTTTTGTGACACTGTTGGGATGAGACAGAATTTGTTTTTTAGCTTAAAACTGTAGTTTACCTGGTGAAGAGAGTAGATATATATAATTGAGAGCTTGAAAGGAAAACTTAAAACCCACTGTCACAATGCTTGTTACTGAATCTGCTACTACCATTGATATTGTTGCTTTTTGCCATAAGGCAGATAATACCGTATACAGGTAATACTGATAATAAATGTATTCATTTTATAAACCTGTACACATTAATTTTGGGCAGGTCACTCTGCTCAGCACCTATCTGTGAACAGTTTATATCATCTGTAAGTTGAGTCTCATCTTACATACTCTGAAGAATAACTACTGAGTCAATAATTTATTTCTCTTGGACACCAGCATTATAGTTTGTACCACTGCTAAATTTGACCCACACGGTTTTTGGAAATGCATATGCCTACCCTGCTTCTGAATTTAGCTCACTGCACTCTTACTAAGTAAAAGTCTGGAAGGGACAAAAAGAGACCTCCCTCTGAAATTTAATCCAGATCACACATGTGGTATGGTACAGAACAAGAACCACAGAGTCTTCTGCCAGTCCTAGATCTTATAAAATCTAAATGCACCAGTAATCACTGAGGTTATTTTTAAATGTTTAACATGACTCTCCAAGGCGCACACACATTTAACATCTGTATCTTTTTAAAGGGTTATTTATTCTAATATATCACAGCTCTGGCAGTAATTTTGTGTTAATTGCTCAGAACAGGCTGAACTTTTGGGGGTTATAAATTTAAGTATGATATGTACTGTGGGTTCAGGGTTTGTTTTTTCTAAATTTACATATACTGAATAGCCAGCTAACCTGACATCATTGGGAGCTCAGGATGGTTGGTGACTGTCCATTTCACTCCACAAATGTGGATTTATTACCATGAGTCATAGAAGTAGAATTACCTTTTCATGAGGTTGGAGTGATCTGTCTTTCCATATAAGATGCTACTATGGTAATGTTGATCATGTTACTAGGGTGACCTAAAAACATTAACTGAGTGTTTTAGACAGAATTCATTTTAAAGGAAACTGGGCATTAACTTCTGTTCCTTTGCTAATGCATATGCTTATGCATTAGAAATACTCTTTAGTGCTTGAATTTTATTCCAAGCGCTAAAGCACCTTAGTGGCACTTAAATCCCAAAAAGGATTTAAGCCATAATTCCAACTCTTTGCTGCCTAACCCTAAATTTCTGTTCAGCTGCTCATGCACAAACATCAGGATTCATCACTTGCATTTTCATTCTGTGGAGTTGCACAGACTCATAGCTCTAGAAAGGTGCTCTTGGTGGGAATCTGCCTGCCTGTCTGACCATCAGGATCTAATGTGGCCTTCATTCTGAGAACACAAACATTTCATGGAACTATAGAATGGTTTGGGTGGGAACAGACCTTAAAGACCATCTCGTTCCAAATCCCCCGCCATGAGCTGGGACACCTTCCACTAGATCAGGCTGATGAGGACCTCAGCCAACCTGGCCTTGAACACATCTAGTTAGGGATGTGGAGCTATCCCATGGGAGCTGTGTGTTTATTTAGAAGACTTGCTTAATAAATTCACACTCAGATGCTTTTTCCACAATGACTATGTAGATGGCACATGGTAGAGTGTGGGCTGTGGATCTCAAAGTCTCTCTTTAAAACTCAGTGTTCTTTATCAACATTATCAGGGGGCTTTTTTGGAAGGATATCTTGTCCAGTCCTTGCATTCATATCCTTCTTTCATTTGCAGCACAGGAGTAATATGCTAATGCTTTACTACTTAAGGAGCAGTCCAGAATGCCAGACATAACTGGATAGGATCTCAGCAGCTAGGGCACTGATTAAATGTCTGTGAGCAGCAGAACTAGAGGCTTGGTAAAGAGAATAGGATCTTATAGTGCATTCAGTGTCCGTTAATATTCAAAGTGAAGGGGTCAGTTATGAAAGAATTTAGTTTTTTCTGCTTTTGCTTATGACAGGTCAGCTTTCAGAGGCAAACCAGTTTCCAGGATATAATAATTGCATTGCTGTTTCTGAGCTAGGAGTGTCCAGAATGATCTTCTCTGTGCCTTACAAAATTGTTACACAACTGTTCCAACAATCATGAATGCTGGTGAGGCACTGTGCAAGCAATTTGGATCATGAGAGAATTAAATTAATCCTAAAGTGCCTGAAAAAAACCCACCAACCACAAAATGTCTTTAAATGGTGGCACTATATTTTTGGGAAGAGATGGAAAACGGCCCTCTGTCTATGGTCTGTGTCCTATGTCCTTCTTCTCTGGTGTACTTATTGCTGTCCATGGAAAATGTATTGGGTTTGCGTGGCCAGGTTTTGGTAGCATTTCCTCCTTTTGAGTAAGTACTTGTGCAATTTAATATTTGCTTTAGCTTCCTGTAGAATAGTTTCCTTTCTCTTTAAGGGAACTATTTTGCTGCGTGCTATAAACCAGTTTTGTAACATTCTCTCCATTTGAGTATCGAGTTCTAGAAAGATGGGAAGTGTTAGTGCACATAAGGTAGGAGAGTCAAAAATGTGTTGAAGAAACTCAGATAAAAGCAACAACAGATAAACGTAACACAGAGTGCTTTATGTTGCTTTTTCTAGGTGCAGAGGGGCATGATATTACTTGAAAGGTGGGTAATTTTTTTTTAAAATTATTCTTTCCTTTCTCTTGTTATTAATTTTAAGGATTTTTCTCTTTATTGGTAAACCCGTCAGAATTAGCGCTGGTAACTGGTTTCTTAGTTACCCTTTCCTCTGTCCATGGATAGTTTTACTCCCAACAGGGGAATGTGATATGGCCAAGCCCAGACATTCAAAAATCCTGTTTAAAAAAGACCCTCACATGTACAAAAAAACAAAGCAAAGCATTTATTTCTAAATATCAAATGTGAATAGAAATTAAGTTTAATTTATTTTCTCTTGGTTTCTGAACTTAGTATACACAAGTAGTATTTCTAAGGCTTCTCCTACAGCCATGAGGAAGGAGGACCTCGCACCATCACATGTATTTCAGATTCAGGACTTGGAGAATGTGTGATAAAACCACAGGGATTAGCTACAGATGTGGGAGTTACAAGCACTACGTGATTCAGTTTCAATGGTTGTAGTAGACTGAAACAAGAGGAAGAGTTCTCACCGTGCCAGTGTCAGAGGAGTGTGCTTATCCAAACCAGGTGAGAAAGGATCCCTGTTCTTAGCCAGTGAAAGGTAGTTGCGTTTCATTTGGTGGAGGAACTATTGTATACTTGCATCTTCCCCATTTATCTTGTTCTGATCTCAACTCTTAACCAAGCAATAGTCAATGGATAGAGAATTATGACTGCAGTAGTGGTTTGGATAATGGCATCCAAGGCATTCATGCTCTTCCGTAACTGAAAAGTGTGTTCTGGGTCTCAGGGAAAACTCTGGCTGAACCATTTTAGTTCTACATGTGCGTAATTCTGCATGTAAAATAAATCCTTTGGAGTCAAGTAAATTGGTCAAATCTGTATTTTCCAATCAGGTTTGAAAATTACCTGTAACCCTACTATAACCCAGGTAACTGAACTTGTATTTGTTTTATTCAGAGGATTTTTTTACTTTCTAATGTGTATTTAATTCATAGATTGTTTACACTCATGACTTGCTCAAAAGACTAAGTGTACATAAGCAAGTGATGAAAGTATGGCAGAAAGAATGGTATAGGTTGTTATCCCTGTCTTTTAGATGGAGGAATTGAGGCATAGGGTAATTTCTGTGTGTAAGTCACACAGCATGGCAGGAATTAAAATCTGGTAATTAGATGTGTTCCCGTGTAATGACTCCTCGATGCCACAGAAAATCTTGGAGTAGTTGACAGACTCTAAAAGTTCCAAATATGATTGAGGATGATGAAGATCCTATTGTAGGGAACATTCAGGAGATGGCACTGAGGGCAGAAGCCTGTCAGAGGCAAGCAGAGGGAATAGTGGCTAAAGAAACTGAAATAAATACTAAATAATCCTTCAGATGTATTAGTAATAATTAATCTGTTAGAAAATCGAGTGACAACTGATGATCAAGGTACAAAGGGAACACTCGGAGACCTGAAAAGCTGAAAAAATAGATGTCATTCCTCAGCCAGAACGCTCTTCAGGACAGGGCAAAGGGAAGTAAACAAGCAGAGGTTCTGTCTGAAACTGAAGAGACTGTTTAGAGAAGAATCAGCACTAACCAACTGAGTTTTCACCAAAAGGTTCAAACAAAAAAACTGACTGAATCTTTCTTCGTATCTGAGGGCTGGAGTGTGGTAAATGTGTCACCAACCTTTATGAAATGTTTCAGGAGAATCCAAGGAACTATAGGCCTGTAATCTGAACAGGTCAATAAAAGGTAGTTAAAATAAAGGAACCATGAATGAATAGGTACCTAGATAAATACAGTTTACCTAAAGAGAGTTAGAATGGGTTTTGTAAAATTAAATTCAGACTTATAGACACATCTGGCATTCTTGGAAAGGGTTGACAGAAACATGGATCAGGGAGATTCAGTAGATGCATTTTATGACATCTCAAAGGGTTTTCAGTAAATTCCCTCAACAAAATTTTTTTAAAGAAACTGAATAGTTATGAATAGGGAAAAGGCATATACATGCATAAAGACTTGGGTAGAAAAGAGAGTAGGAGTAAGTGATGAACTCTCCTAGCAGGTGTAGGTCATTCGCTGGAATTCCATGGGAACATTTACTGGGACCTGCACGGCTCAACATCTTCATAAATGATCTGGTAAGAAGGCGAGTAGTGCAGCAAGAATGTTGATGATGGTACAAAATTACTAAGGATAGGCAGGAGAAAGGCAGTTTCAGAAGATTGTCAGGAAGAGTTTATATTTACAGTTTGGAAATTAAAATGGCAGATAAAATTCAATGCAAGTAAACACGAGGTAGTGCATATCAATCCTGGCATCATATATAAAATGTTGGGTTCGTGTTTACCATTGCTACTCGGGAAGGAGATTTTGGGATTACGGTAGATAGTGACATTCTGTCAGGCTTCACACTTGGCAGTCACCAAAGAGCAAACCTAATTTCTGGAGTTATTGGGAAAGGGACAGGGAACGTCCAGATCCCACTGTATTAATATGTGGCTATAA
This sequence comes from Lepidothrix coronata, assembly GCF_001604755.1. Lineage (NCBI taxonomy): Eukaryota > Metazoa > Chordata > Aves > Passeriformes > Pipridae > Lepidothrix > Lepidothrix coronata. The sequence continues at coordinate 890,000 of NW_016690213.1, forward strand.
CTCATCTTGAATACCATGTCTACTTATGGTCACTTTATCTTAAACTACTTAATAAGCCACAATTTTCACAGAAAAAGTTCACAGGAATAATTAAGGATGTAAAATGGCTACAAAAAAAAAGTGACTGGATATGGTGGGGCTCTTTCTCCTGAAAAAGAAACAATACATCAAAGTATAAAATCATGTGGCACGGAGAGGTTGAGTAAGTGTTCACTCTTCCAATTCAGGAATGAGGGTCTGTCAAATCGAGTAATAGGGAATAGAGCAAAAAAAAAAAAAAAGGAATGGTTTTCTTCTTCTAAGTGGTGACAGTCCTAAGGAACTTGCCACCAAAAGTTAATGCAGATGCTGGTACTATGGATGAGAAACTGGTCAAATACTTGACAGAACGATTTATGGAAGGGTACTACCTAAAAGATTCATGGCAAGCTTGTGTGACTCACTAGCTGAAAATAGTGTGGGAAAGCACCCAGGGAAGCGTACTTGCCCTGTTCTTATTCTTCCTTGGACAGCTGCTTTTGATCACTGGTGTAGAAAGAAAACTGGGCTGGGTGGACCTTTGGTGTGAACTGGTGGGGCTGTTTAGTAGGGAATGCAGGCAGCTACGTGACATGTCCTAACCTGAGGAACTGAACGATACCCAAGTTGGCTTTAAAAGAGCTACCTCAGATGCCAGTAGCAGCCTGTCCTCTGGCTGCACGGAGAGTTCATCCTCTCAGTGGCATCAATTAGCCTGTGCCGAGATTCTTGCTGTCATCGCTGGGATGTTCCCACTACCAAGCTAGCTTATATAAAAATACTGCTATTCCACACTGCTATTTGCTGTGTAGGCATTCCTACTAAGTGGGCATGGTGGTGCACAAATTATTTTGACAGAGTCCAGAAATACGATGATACTAAATTCTCAAAAAAGAAGGAGAAGAAAGTTATTCCAGCTTCAACTCTCAGATTATTTACATGTTCTGTTTATTCATTTCACAAGTCTAGTAATCTTTTTCTGAGTGTCAGCTCTTGTACACTTAGTTTGGGGTCTGAAAATCATTAGGTTGGGGTTTTTTTGTTTGTTTCATGCATCACTGTTAGCAGTAGTAAAGATATGCAGCCAGAACTACTGCTGTTTCAAGGATAGATTCCAGTGTATTCTCTTTTAAACCATAATGGTTTTGAAGACCTAATAGCACTGAAAATTAGCAAATAACTATTTTTATCTCTAGAGCCAGCAGTTCTGACTCAGAGTGTCCATTAAGGAAATGAATTTTAAATAACAGGATTTTTTAAAAATATTGTCACTCAGTATCTTAACTACACTTAAAAAAGAATGGCATCTATTATAGACATGAAAATACTATACTGGTGTCATTACAAAATGATGAAGAATGTTACTAAGTAATTAGGTAAAAATTAATATTATCACACATTTTAATCCCGGGGTGATTCTCAGGGTCTCCAGCTGGGGGCACTGGGCAAACATTGAAATTTGGCAATGGCCAGGGTGAATGAGACTTGTACCTAGACCAGTACTCCGCTGAGGGGGAGGAGGCAGGGAAACCAAAACCACCAAGAAAAATAGATGTGAGATACAGTGATCATTCTGGATTTGAGAATTTTTTAACATGAATTAGATTTTTTTTTCAAAACTCCATTGCTACTAGCAAACAGTTGTACTCTTTTCATTACCCATAAATCATCCAGTTTCTTTTGCAAAACTAGGAATCAGTGATTTTTAAAACTATCCCTTTAATCAATAACTTCAAATTCTAATGGTTCCAGGTAGAAAAGTTATTGTAAATTAAATTTGTTACCATTCAGTTTCATTAAACATTTTCAGCTTAGTATAAATCATTGTCTCTACCAATCTTCAATACTGCTATTTATTCATTTACCTCAAGGGAAAAGCTGGAAAAAGAGTAGAAGGTGCTCCTTATCAAGGTACAGGGTAAAGTCCAGCATGCCCAAGATCCTCATGGGCCTGTACACACACAGATTTAGCATCTAGAACAAGACCTAAGGAGAAATGACGTATTACTTTGCTGAAGGAATACCAATTATGTTATTAGGAATATGTCATAGAGATCAATGGTGATTCCATGGTTTCATAAAATATCAGTTCAGGAATTCATAGCCCTAATTTCGTTGATGAGGTTTTCTAAAACAGGCCAGGCAGATGATTTTTAAATTTACTAATTTAGAAGTGAACTGGGTATTCAAAAGCAAAATTTCATAGCAGCTTTAGGAGAATGCCTGAAAAGGTGAATATACGTTTGAGAACTGCACATCTGTAAACGGATGTATCAATAAGGAAAGTAAGCACTGAACATTGTCAAACTCATAGTAGCCTAGATCTTCCTTCCAGATGATATTTTTAGCTGGATTTTGCAATAGTGCAATGGATTTCCTGGTCCCTGGAGCTCCTGGCCTCTGTATTACAAGTTGTAACTGCTTGCAACAGACTGAAGCCAAAAGTTTTTGTCCACATCACCGGCTGTCAAAACACAGGGACTTCTGTCTGGGTGTGTAGATACTTAGTTTTGGAAAAGCAGGAGAGAACATTTTGTTCATCTTTCCTCATGTTTCTCCCCACACACACCAACACAGAGGAAAAACAACAAAGCCCTAATCATGCCGTACTACTTTAGTATCTTCCATGTAACCAGAGAAAGCAATCTATAAATATTAAAGCTTCAAAGCAGAAAAAGCATTAAACTCATTAGGTAATCATAAAGTTGAAATAACTATCAGCTGGTTGGTTGCAAGGTTAGGAAAGGTTTAGGAGTTCCAATTTCCAGTCCTTTAATCTAAGCCCTAGGCCACAAATAAGGAATTAGCCTGGAATTCATGATCAGCCTTGTAATAACAAAATTTTGTTTATACCTTGAAAAGCAGCAAACAGTACCAGTTTCACTTCACAAAACACTTATTGTTGCAAACATATAAAATGTGCTTGCTTTTTCATATCTTGGTGTCGTTTTAAGAAAATGAAGTTGCTCCTGTACCTTGAAACTTAGAATAAATTAAATGACACATGAATAAATATATATTAATTCTTTTTTATTAAAGTATCAAAACAAACTTGAAAATAGAAAACAAACTGCTTTTAATGCATTTTAAGGGTTCTCCTGAATAAGGTACACTCTTAAGAAAACTCATGCAACATACCATTCCTGTCTAGCTCTTTAAACACTCTTTTCCTGGGCACAGTCAAATGTCCTTGAGTACCACCATTTCCAGAGTAGCGTGCAGGAGCACGCGCGCACACACACAAGCACACACACACACACGCGCATACAAAAGCAATACAGAGCAGCTATGACTGCACATATAAAGAAATAAAAATAGATTATCTTCTGACAATAGTAGTGGTACCATATTAACATTTGGCATGCCGAGTAAATAAGATCAAGCAACAAAAGCGTGACGCCTGCGTCACCAGTGGTATGGTTAGAAGCAACCATACAAATTCCCTAAGGGAGACACGTGAATTCCATCACAATTTTCTAGTCTCTGTGGTAACACTTCATAACCGACCACGAGACAGTTTCGTCTGCTGGTATTTGATGCACAAAAGACAAAGCCAAGGTGTACGATACCGGGATGATGCCTTGGTTTTGTATTTCCACATTACAGAAGTCAAATAACAATGAACATTGTTTGACAAGTTTATTGTAACACACTTCATGTATACCTGTTGTCCGATAAACAGCTGGCCCAATTACACATAGAACTCACCCTTTAAGCCAGAGAAGTTGCCACACAGTTTCCAAACTCTGCCTACAGGATGTGAATAAAACTCTCACTTGTCAATGGAAGTCAATGGAACCTCCTTCCAATACACAGAAATATAATGGATTCTTAGGACAGAATTGGACCTAGTATGTCATCTTTTTAATACATTCACTTTTCAGATACATGAAGTACATATCTTTAAAATGTGATATAGGACATTACAATATATCCAGATCTTAGGAAAAGGTACTAAGAAGTTCTGTTGCAGAATATAATGATCATATAAGGATCAGGTACAATATGTGATAGACTCATGAGAAATTTGCAGGGTAAGAACCTTATGGCTGAGGTATCTAAGTTTAGCCTTTAGAACAAACACACAATTTCAACACTGCATAACTGGTGTAAAATATTATGTACAGTAAGGTCCATTTGTATTCTGCTTTGTTTAAATTGTGACATCGAATGGTTAGACATCACTGATGGAGATACAGAATTTTGGAAGGTACAACATCTGCACCCAATCGTTCAAGATACTCAGTGCCTCATCTTCAAAAAAGATGAAGGATAAGTGTTCTAAGTAGCAGTGTCTCAAATACAACTGATGAAGTTTAGGAATATATAATATTAAACACCAAAGGTAAAAAGACAGCACAACACTTGTGTTTTCAGTTTTCTCTTGCTCGCAGTATTTATTAACTCTACTCATTATGATATTAGTGATAAATAAGAATAATATTTTCTTTTACAAAAAGTTGTAAGGATATATTTTATAGAAATAAACAATCTGAGAATTTCACAGAAACATCAGAATTTAAACACTCATAACTGTTTTGTCCAGCAGCTCTTCTACCAGTTCAAAAACATCCAAGGTTAGTATTTAATAAAAAATAAAAACAATTATTCACTACATCAAAACTCTTGCCTCCTTTAGATTCTAAGTAACATTTTTGATTGATTGTAGTTGCCACTCAAATGTAAAATAAAAGTAGCTGCAATCATAATTTTTCCCTCTGAATCACCTGGCAAAAGGAAGTAATCTTGGCCAGGATGGAAAAAGCTTTGTCAAGCTCTTATGCCTGTAAGAGCTATCTGCATGAGCTCTGAAATCCATGGAACCTCTTTTGTGAATGAGGGTTAATAGTATGAATTAAGGCTTGTAGGATTAGATTCTACATAAATTTTAAAAAAAAAACACCTTTTCAAGGTTCACAAGCCTGGGATTCAGTCCTGCAGTTCTTTACTTCAGCAAAACCTCTATCAATACTCCTCGATAGTTAGTTTCCTCTTTCCAGTGGGTTCAATTCACCAAGTCACTAAATGATAGTACAAGCTGCTCTTTAGCCATCAAAGAAAAATTGTAGTCCCCAAAGGATAGTAGGTGAGGTGATAACTCATAAAATACAAGCTAGGCCACATAGATGTTTTGCAAGAAACATTTCTTTGTCACACCTACAAGGCTCTTCAATTTCAGTCACTGAGATGAGTCATAGAAAAAACCCACACAAGTGTTGTGAGAAAACTGACAAAGCTTAGTTGGAACTAAAGGGGTTTTGTGTGTGTGTGTATGTGTTAGGTTAAAATGCAACATTATGCATCAGTACATTCTGCCAGAAACCATCCTCCCGGAAACTTCAGAAATACTCAGTCTTCTTTCCCTATCAGCAACAAGGAAAAGTAGTGTCCATCCAGCACAGCTGTCTGTACCATGTGCATCACTGGAAGTCATAGTGTTCTAGCACAAACGTCGTGAGTGCAGATACTGTATACTAGCAGAGAGCTAAAACTTCTGAAGCTGTTGTCTGTAGCTCCTAGGAATAGCAAGTATGACAGGTGCAAAAACCTATATTTGAGGCAGAAGGCTCTTCAATTTGATTGAGACCAGATCTTCCAAGGGGAAGAATCGCTGTCAAGCCAAAATGATTCTTTCCACTTAAGAAAGCAACCTGCCCTTCCTAAAGGCTCTTGACTAATAGAATCCTACACATTATGTCAGATCCTCCATGGATTCTGGTAGTTGTTAAAAACACTATAAATATTTCCGTGTTTGCCATATCACTTAACCTTGTAATGTGCCTTCTTTGATCTGTTGAATAAAAAGATTTCTTTCATCTTCAGGTGTCCTTCCGTTTTGTGCACGAACTATACAAGTAGGCCTGTGAAGATTTAGCATGTATATCAAATGCTGCTTCTCATTCTTCAGCTCTTCGATCTGGGCTTTTAATTCCGCATTGATAGTTTCCAGCTTTTCTGATTCCTAGTCACAAAGGACAGACACAACTATTACACTGAGTAGTTCAAATAGTTAGTTGCAATATTTAGCTAATAGTTGTGGTCTTTTATTGGTGGCAAAACATATTGCTAGCAGAGAAAGAAATCTCATGTTCTTAGTGTGCTGCAATGATGAAACTATACATTCTCCAGTCAGTAACAGTCTAAAATTGACAGTTACCTTCTTTGGCCTTTAGAAAAGTGTAATGGAAGTTGGAAAGCCAAATTCAGACTTCTGTTCACTTGCAGGGACAGATACCCAAAGCATTATCGCTATCTTCTGCAAAATTATTCTGAGCTTTTTGGGTCAAAAATTGACCCCAAATTATCTACGCTGCTTCTTAATTCCCTTGAACATCATGTCACATATCTGCAAAGCCATGGTAAGCTAAGCAAGTAAGAACATAGCTTTTTTCCCTAGCCCTAGATATAGGAATGTAGAGGCCTCTATACCCGAGTACAGATCAACATTGCTGTAATAAAGTTGTATATCACTGCACAGGAGGTGAAGACAAAAATGGGGTCCTAGGACAGAGAACTCAGGGGTCAGCTACCATATCACTCATTTCATAAGTAAGTCTAAAATTACTTGGTGGTGTTTTCAGGCTCTCCATAGCGAATATTTTATGAAATGAGATTTTACTTCTTTTTGTGTTTAGTGTACACATTCAAATTAATATTATTCCCATAGACAAGATCAGTCACTGAAACAGTAAACTCTTTTCACTCCTACCATGCTTTCACTTTTTTTCCCAGTTTTAACCAGGTTTTTTTTTAATATATAGCATGTTCATTTTTTTATAACTAATGTTTTGAAGGGTTTAAAGAGTTTTGGGGGACATCTTTCTGTATTTCTTACTATGACAGAACTCCCTGCTACCTGTTTGGACCCTGGCAGGATGATAGATTAAGAAAAATTCTAGCCAGTCACTTACTTTTTGCAAACATTCTGTTTTTTCCTTCTTTTTGTTTCGGCACTTTGCCGCAGCAATTTTGTTCCTTTCCCTTCTTCTCTTCTTTCTTTCATCCTCTTCAGGAGAAAACTGTCCAGCAAAAATGGATACACACAATCCATCAGATGTTGTAAATATGAAACCTCTATTTCTACAGCTTCTGCAATTTTAAAATCAACATGGATAGTGTTGTCAGTGTTTACATTAAGAGTTACATAGCAGTGTGATTGTGACCTTGTTTGCCATACAGTATAAGGGTAGTAACCTCATTAGAATTCAGTTAAAACCTGACTGGAGTTTGGATGTATGTAATCCATGTGATGGCTCATTTTAAACCAAAAGTACTCAAAAAACTCATTGAATGTCTCCCCAGACTGACTCCCACACCTCCAGGAGAGGAAAAAGAGGAAGGAGCATGGGGAGCAGAGTGGAGGATGTGTCATGAATGAGGCAGGGAGAGCGAGTGAAACTAAAGGCAGCACCGAGAAGGAGATATTAACACACTTCTTCAAGCTTTGTTTTGTTTCCTGGGAAGGCTCAGACCAAACTGTAGCTGTTTCCTTAACTTAAGCTATTTATCCACTTTTAAAGAGAAATCTTTTTCACTGAGAGTATTATCTTAAAGTAAAAACCCAGTGTGGACATAGCACAGCTAGTCCCACTTAGTCTAGTCCCTGTAGGTCCTGCTGGAAATAGTGAAATAGAACTTCAGCAGTGACTTATTCCAAGTTCAGCCACAAGTAGGCAGGGAAACCAGATTAGCACTTGTTCTAATCATTGTAAAACATTGTCCTTAGATGATAATAAAAAATAAAATATCCAGCTATGTGAAATACCAAAGGTTTTCCCCAAAGCATTTAACAGAAAGCCAAGCAGCATGCTTGAAAGAATCAAGTATGGCAGAGAGGGTTGTCTATAGTTACTGGTCTTGTGGTGAAACTTCACTAGAGAATTAATCATTCACACTGGAATTCTATTTAGAGAGCCATACCTCTGTTTTCATCATTGCTGTTTCAACTGGCCTTTCAGAAACTGTCACCGTGTCCAATGAAGAAGACATCCTGTGGAACTGACGCTTATTCTGAATGGCAAACCTCAGTTCCTCTTTCACCAGTGGGGTTAAATTTGTGAAATCATCAAACCCCAGTGACCCTGCAGGGGACAAAGTGGGAACAATTGCGGAGGCGCTGACTTCTAATGCAGATACCTGGCCTGAGTGTTGGACCATCATTTTGCTGAAAGATAAAAAGAGATAATAATAATAGTCTTTCAACAACTTTAGAAAGGCAAATATCTCTTAGAGGTAAATTTCATACTGTGAATAATACTGTAGTTCTTACATTGCTTCAGTCCCCCTTCCCCATGTACCCCAATCTCTCACTAGAGACAAGCAGTTAAGTATTTGGTCACTAGTGAAAACTTCAAGTTAACTCAAAGTTAGTATTTAAAAGTGAGAACAACATCAGGATGAGACACAATTTCTAGGTCTTTCTGAAACTTAATATTCAAAAAAACTGTGTAAGTATGTATACTGTTAAGTTTTAAATTGGTAATGTGTGGCAAATGATAATCGAGTGAATAGGAAGAGAAAGAAAATAAGAACAAAAATCAGAAAGCAAAAAAGTAGTATTATTATTTAAGGCACAGACAGAAAGTAAGAGTATCTTCATCCTCAGAGCTATACCACCACAAATTCCAGCTTCAAATGGATAGAGCATACCTTTATCTTGGCTACATTTAGGTAAAGCTCAACGAGTTCTACTAGGAGCTGAAGTTTGCTAATCACGACAGGATCTGTCACAAAATTATCACACTCGGTCTTACATACAGTTGTAGATATGGCTCTAAACTCCTGAAAAATGGTTAATGATAAGAGCTGGCACAGAAGTAAGAGTCTATACATGCTCTGGAGCCCCAAAGCACAGACTGAGTTGGAGGGATTGACTCATGAAAAATGTGAAGCCGTTTGTTTCATTCCTTTGCTCTTGTAAAATTCGAAACTGTCCTCATGTGCCCTCTATGGGAGTCTTGAAATTCTTAAATATTTATGGCCGAATCTTTTGCTGATATAAACCAGTGTGATTGAAGAGACTTCGGGGGAATTATGCAAATGTAAACCCATGGAGAAACCTCAACTCTAGTAGGTTTCCTAAGAAACAAACTTACCCAACAGTGCTCTCTACTTTCCTCTTTTTAGTCACTCTTATTTTTTAGCCAGTTTGGGAGGGAGAGAGGTCCCCTACGTGCTTTGTGAAAATTGGTGACCCCACTGAGGGGGAAAGAGACAAAACTCAGCAGTGAGTCATTCAAACACGGTGGGCTAGCTGATGCACACATCTCTGCATGTCACAATCCATCTCTCACCCAGCAGAGGTGAGATAAGAGATCTGGAAGAAAACTGAGCACCTTTCATGGGTGGTTCAGTGTATAAAAGCTGCAAATCCATAGGAAAACAGTTTTTAATACTTTCCTTGTTCATAAAGCGACTTGTTTTAAATGTTGGTTTTCCAGCTTTCTTCAGTGTGTAGATTTTGGTTGGGGTTTGGTTTTTTTGTTTTTAATAGCTGTATAGATAATTACAGTATGTGTTATCTACTCTGGTCTAGAACTATAATAATTATAGCAAAGTCAATTATAATTAACTTAGCTCAGGTAAGCAAATAGTTGCCTTGGGGTAGCACCGTGGGTAAGCTAAATTTCCACATGGTCAACCCAGAATTGCACAGTTCCTCGTACGTTACTTCAGTAACACAGCAAGAAATGTTTGGGGTCATGTGAAGAAGATAGATTTTGCCCAGAGATATCTAAAAATACACTGTAAATCCACACTGGTGCAAATGAGAATAGAATCTGGTTCATTGCTAAGTGAGGTAAATATAAAAATCTGAGGACAGTGAATTGCCAGTTGGTAGAAAATGCCATGTCCAGCTGCAATCTTCCTCATTTCTTCCTCACCCAGTCACCACAAAAGAGCTGAACATTTCCCAGAGTCTGGGGGTGAAATCCTGACTCCACCGCAATCAAGAGGACTTTTTCTGTTGACCTCAATGGAGCCAGGATTTCACCCATAGTTATTAAAGATGGGGAAATTATTTGGAAAAATTTGTTATTCAGAAAGACCTTGGGAAATTTATGTAATTCTCTTCAGAAAGCCCCTGCTCATGAGTCACATTTAAAGTAGTGATACAATTTAATCCCATAATCTCAGAAGGCTAGCAGTTGCACTTTTCCAACAAGTCAGAAATGGCCCTATAATTTCCAGATGAAGTCCTCCCAGTATTATTTACCATTTACCAACATTCAACCATTCAGCTAATTTAAACAGGCTAATTCTGGATGACACTGAACCCCTCACTGCTAGGAAAAATTTCAGCTATTTTCACTGAATCTGTCTCCTTGAATGCTGATGATGGCTTCATTCAACGAAGTTAATTATGTATAATTTAATCCAACCAGGAGTCTTAAATTAACAGTAAAACTGTTTCTCCAGCCTACAAAATAATTAGTTGAGTGAATAATTTTTGAGCTCTGGTGGTTTATTCAATTATTTTACAGTTTAGGTGAACTTTTAATTAAGGTCAGCAGCAGCACCAGAGGAAACCAAGAATGTTTGTGCCTGAGAAATTGTGTTAATTGTGGATTTCTACTAGTTAGTGCTAAGTGTACCATGAGCACCAACAAAACCCTGCTATAATGGCTTCAGACCCTCTCATCCATCAGTTACTAGTGTGAAAAAGAGGGTGCCCAGAGAAGGAGAAAATGTCCTTGACTGTAGAAACTTGCTGCTCTGCTCACTGACCTCCCAAACATCCTGAAAGGTACCTCTAATTGCTCAGACTTTAGGGAAGGGAAGGCCTACCAGGGGGCTGAGGCTTGTGAAAGGATTTCTTCTGTGAGCTGAGTCCCATTTTGCAGAGCTGTTTGCTATTGGTTTGCTTTCCTGGGGCTCTTCCTTAGGGCAGGACTTGGTAGGGTAGGCTTCCAGTCTACCACTGGGATTGTTAGGAGCCACCATGACACAAATAACAGAAGTAGTCAGCCTTCTGTCAAAACTCTTCAGTAAACTGAATAGATTCCCCTTTCATAACAACAAGGTAGATGTTTTCCAGATTCTGAGGAACCAATCTGCTTTTAGGAATGTTTTAGAAGGAGAAAAATTAGATTTGACTATTGTAAAGAATGCAACAAGTTGTCCTTCCTTTCCTCAATTTTAGTACAAATTGTACCTCTGTCTATAAGCCATCAGGAGCACTATCTCATTTTCTCTGGATTTGTAAGGGCTGGGGAACCAGTAGGAATAACAAAATCAAGCCTTAAAATGTGATTATATTGTGGCCTTTCTGATACAATCTGTGTTTACTTTGTTAGACCATGCACATGGACCTGTGCTCCAGGCTGCTTTCAGTACTCCTGAAGTTACTGACATTGAAGGTGCTGAACATTACTGTGCAGTGCAGACCTGCACTGTAAGAGTACAACTTGTTCCCAGGGAGAGTTAATGCTTCATTACTTTATCTTCAGTTTTGGAATTCTCAAAAGAGAACAGTTTTTCTATGCATGGTACCCTCCCAATTCAGGTAGATTCAAGCAACTTTATTAATTCATTCTCCCTTTGCTACTCATTTGCTCTTCTGCTGATGATTCTTTCCATCTACAGTGAGTTTTGCATCTCATCTGCCAATATTTTTAAATTGAGACATACTTCCTAGCTGTGCATTTCTACTATTTAAGGGTATTCTTGTTTAATAATAATAATAAAAGTGACTACTTTCAGTCTTTTCTTTTTTTGCTCAACTGCAGATGGTTGGCTGTGCCTCTTGGTTTTATTTCTTCATATGAATTCCTTTTCCTCTGGTGCTGATGCAATAAACCCTGATAACCACTGAGGTTAATCTTAAACAGCATTAAGAGCAATTACAGTTCACAACCTCTGTGCACGCTAGTTGACCTTAAGCTTTCTGACATCCCACATGGCTCTCGAACCATTTTCTGCTGCCTTCCAGCTTCTCGAATGCTGTTATTAGCAGGAAAATTGATTTCCAAGAGGAAACTCCTTCTCTGAAACAAGTTTGCTGTTGTGTCACGCCTGATTTGGTTAGGCAACAGTTTAGCAACTGATCTACTTCATGTCAAGACCGGGACAGAAAGGAAAGTGAATGTGCCCGGCTCGCAGACGGAGTTCCCCCTCGATTTATGTGAATATCATAGATAAACCTACGCGCGGCAGTGCGGGGTTTCTCATCGCCTTGGCCGTCCCGGGGCAGCTCCCCAGCCCCGGTGCCCGCGGTCCCCGCGGTGCCGCCGACGGCTGCCGCCCCCGCCGCGCTCCGGCATCCCGGCGATCCCCGTCCCGATCCCGGTCCCGGGGCCCGCGCCGTCCCTCCGCCGAGGCCGCCACCGCGCGGTGCCGAGTGGCGCTGCCGGCCCGGGATGAGCCGGGGCTCGGCGGGCTCCTCCCGGTGCTCACATCTGGCGGCAGCCCGGGCAGGGGGTTCCCCCAGATGTGGGCGCCAGGAGCGAGCCGCCACCGGCGGGCGGGCGACGGGCTCCGGGGGAGGTTCGGCGGGGCCAAGGGCTTTCCCAGGGATCTCGGCGGGCGGCGGCACCGCCGCGCCCGACTTCGCCGGGAGCGGCGAAACTTTTCCCGGCGGCGGCCCGCGGACCCCCCGGCGGGCATCTCTCCGCGGCGGCACAAGCTCCCACGGAGCTCAGCCCCTCGTCCCGCCGGCACGGGGAGTCTCGGCGGCTCCCTTCGCGCTTCTACCTACCTTCCTCCCGCTGCTGCCGCTTTCCCGGCCGGAGGGAAGAGGCTCCGGACTCGCCCCGCCGCGCTGCCGTCCCGGCGGCTGTCCCCGCTTCTCCGCCGCCTCCTCCGGGAGAGCCGCTCGCTCCGCTCCCCGCTCCTCTGCCGCTCGCCTCGGTTGCATCACCCCCCTTATATAGCCGAGCGGGCAGCGCTGGTATTTACTCTGGCGGCGAGTCCCTGGCTGATGTCATGCTATTAATAGCCTCTCCGAAAGAGAGGGAGGAGGGAAGCGGAGCCCGTGGCGGTGATGCAAGGCTTCCCCGCCGGCACGACTCGGCACGGCACGGAGCGGGACCGCCGCGCTGAGCAGTGCCGGGCGGCATCGCGGCTCTCCCAGGGAGATCATCGGCACCCGAACAGACGCTGTTCTCCTTCCCTCCTCCATGCCCACCCCCCTCTTTTATTTTCTTTTTCTATTTATTTTTCTTTCTTTCTTTCTTTCTTTCTTTTTTTTTTAATTAAGGTTCTGGGAGTTTCTTTCTCGGGGCCGTTTTGCCTCTGAGAATAAATCAAAGTCTTTGTCACGACAAAAAAAAAAAAAAAAAGGGAAAAGAAAAAAGAAGGGGCGACTGTGTAGTTTTCGAAAGGAGTGAAAACTGTGATCGTTTTCTACAGGAAAAAACTGCTTAACACCCCCTCCGTTCTTACAATCCTCCCTCCCCCCGCGCTCCGTGCTACTTGACATGACAGCTAGAAGTTCATTTCATATGAAGAAGAAGGCTTTTTACCATGAGGAGGAAAGACCCGTTTAATGAAATTACAGAAAGCTAAAAATAATATGCTTTGGGGGTTTTGTTTGTTTTGTTGAGGGGTTTTTTTTAAATTTTTCTTAAAACACAGCAGCACACGATTTCCTTATGATTTCATGAAAAAACAAGGAGTTGCTATAGAAGAGAAAGAAACATGGTTGTGACTGTGGTGAAGGGGGTTTTGTTTAGTTCTTTTTTTTTCCCCTAGTTTGTTAAAAGACAGAAATTGCCTTTTAGCAGCCCCCAAAGTGCTAGAAAATGTGTCAAAAAAAAATTATCCAGGAGAGACAGAAAACTTGCAAAGACAGATGCACAGTGTTATCCAGTACAATAATATTCTGTATATAATACATACAAACTTGTTATTAAGACAGTCTTCAAGTCTCTGTACTTGGCATGGAAAAAACAGGGTATTCCATGCTTGAGGATATTCTAAATAAATCAATATAAAATGTATACCTTCATATATAAAATGTATATCCCAATTAAGAGCTCCAATCTGTTAATTAGTTTTATAATGTTCAATGTACCAGTTTTCATAATAGGTAATATGATTCAAGTGGTATATTCTGGGACATTTTGATTACTTTGAGCATTTTGTCAAGGATATAGAGTTCTAATACTAGTTTGAAAGTCTCTCTGTATCTCCTCTCTATGTCCATTTGATTGCCTGGATGTATATATACATGTATATATTGGCCACACAGACAGGAGTAGTAAACTTAGCTTTTTAAATGCCCCAGTGCCAGCATGGTCAACTTTGCAAATTTAACACTCCTATTTTATATTTAATTGCCTGCTTTTGAAGGAAAAATAATCTGGTGGAGAGGGGAAGGAGTCTGGAGTAGTGACGTTGGCTTCCCTCCTGTGGAAGGTGCAGTCGCACCCTGTTCTCCTCAAACAATGAAATGCACTTGGTGAGGGCAGGAGTGAACTCCTCTGACCCACCTGGCAGCTCTCCATTTACAGCTCGTTTGAGCTGCAAGCTTTTCTTTTTCACTCACCTACAGATAAATCATTCTCAGCTATTTCAAAACATATTTGTTGCCTTATCTTTATTAATCTAGGTAAATCAACATCTAATATAACATTAAGCAAAAAGTTTGCTCTTCAGAAGGGTCTAGAGCAAGCTTTATATTTCAGCTTGGTGCAGCCTGGGAAGTTCTTTTTACTTCAGAGGCATAACTTTATAATTCATGCTGTGCTCAAGAACAGCTGGCATCATTTTTCTCAAGCCTCGAAGAAAAAAAAATGTCCTCTCAAGCAGAGGCCAAATGTGGAAAATTTCTTCCCAAAAGATAGTTGGTTGGAAAATTTTGAGCATGAAGTTATTGTGGAAACGTGTTAGCAACATCGGTTTTAGTGGCCATGAACAGGTGCCTGCTGTAATTACGACAGAGATTTAGCAACTGTCTGTCCTTATTTAGCTAGCTGTGTCAGAAGTGGGTATTCATTTAGAGTATTTCAAGATAAGCAGAGCAATGTTGCAGAATAATGAAGAAGGGAAAAAAAGCAATTCCCTCCCTCAGTGTGGGTAGAAGTACCTTGGAAATCCAAGTGTTGTTATCCTGTTGTTGAGGGTCACTGAGGTCTACTTGTCTGCTATACAAAGCTGCTTCACCACTGCTGGTGCCATTATTGCCCATGAGCTGCAGCCAGTACTAAAAACTGACAGCAAACCAGTTGTGTTCATTCTTGAACTTCTCTTGAAGTAAGCCAGCTCCTCCCTGCAAAGCAAACATAGAAACTGTTCCCGTGCGCATTTGAGATTAGGCCACTGAAACATGTCCTGGCTTGAAATTCTTCAGTGAAAAAAGAAAACGAAACCACAATGAAAAATAAACCCAGTTCCACTGTGTCATACAGGTTTTATTCTGCTCCCTTTTAAAACCAAAGCTAAATTGATCTCAGTAAAGACACAAGATCACACTCGAGTTAAAAAAAAAAAATTAATAATTAAGACTATCAGGAAGTTAAAGTAAAACCTAGTACAGCCACCAGATGCTCTGATGTTCTTGCCAATTTAGTTTTCCATCTCATAAAATATCTTTCATTTGCCTTCCTCTGAACATTTATCAGTCCTTTTCCAATTCATTTCTCTCTTTCGTCATAAACTGCAGGGAACAGCTCCCCTGAAACAGCACTCCTTTAACAGAGGTGACATTCATGTGCATAATTTCTGTTTTCCCTTAAGCCAGGTACAGCATCTCATCTCCCAGACTGATGTGTATTGGGTTCTTCTCCCTCTTCAGAGAAATTAGGCTGAATACCACCTCATGGTGTGGTCCTTGCAGCCCTCCAGGAGTCTCCAGTGTAGAGGGAACAATTATTTCCTTTACCTTTTTCTGGCCAAATCCTGCCTCCACGTCCCTTGACACTACTTCATACACAGTAGATATTTGATTAAAACTAAAACATGGCTATCTCCTCGCTAAACAGAGCTAGAGACATTGTTATACAGAGGAACAGACTCCCATCCTCACAGCAGTACCTTTCTTAACATTTATGCCACTGCAGGAGGTCAGTCAGAGTAACACAGTTAAAACTCCCATGTCCCATCCAGATCCTATATTGGTTTATGGTCATGCAGTTCCATTAAACCTGTTTGGTCTAGTGAAAATATAATGAGACACAAATAAATGAAATTTCTAGTGATAACCTGAGTAAAACCTGTCTCTATGTGTTTTGTGGTTTTAATTGTGTTAAGTTTTGAAATTACTGTAACCCTGACAGGTGAAATTTTTCCCTGCACAGCGCATGTAAGAGAAAGAGGTTGCCTGAATTCAGAGTTATCATGTGGTAAAATTAGCCCAGAATCAGGTTTTCTGATTCTGCCTAAAAAATTATTCTCTATTTTTATGATAGGACTTATCCTTCATCATGAATTTTGCTATGTGGTACATTCAGGTCTGAATCTATGTGGTAAGACTCCCCTGTTCCCCGAAACATAAACTAATTTTGAGATAATTTTCCCATCTGACTGGACCAACACCAGCTTTGAAACCTGGGACTAGTTTTTCCAAGGTGTAGGTTGCTGCTTCTTGAACTATGGGAGCAATCTGCAGTAGAAGTAGCATCAGCCATCTCCACCCATTCAAGGGCTTTCCAGCTGTTGTCTAGGGACCCCTTGGGCGTTTGTGGGCTACTTCCAAATGTTTCCCCAAAAAGTGAATTAAAAAACACCAAACCTACAGTAGTGAGGATAAAATTCACTCTGGAAGGGTTGGTTCTCTATGAGATTAAAAGGTCCAAAACCAGAAGGGAGTTAAAAAAAACACAGGTTAGAGGATAGACTCTCACAGAGACTGTATGGCAAACCCTGCTACTGTCCTACATTTAATACCACTCAAGCAGACAATTATACGTCTTGTGGAGGAAAATAAGTGCTCTATTTTAACTTCTTTTATTCTTTAACATTGAAGATGAAATTAATTTATTTCTTGCTTTTCTCTCCTCAGCTTACTTTTCTTTTCTTAGTGCCCTTTCCCATCACAATCCCCCTAAATCCATTCACTTATTCTCTCCATTTAAAATCCCATTCTGTCCTGTCTTTTGCTTTGTTTCAGTAATAGCCACCTTTCCCGTTTCCTTAAAACAGCAACTTCTCCTTTTATTTTGCCACTTCCCTGTTTCTTCTCTTCTCACTTCTCTCTTTTCCCTCCCCGTATCCCTGGATTTCATCATCCCCCTTTCTGTTCCTTTTTTTCCAGCAATTTTTCTCCCATTGGTCCTTCTGCTCCTGACCAGAAGCTTCCTAAGCTTAAATGAGTCATTTTAATTTTCTCTTTTGCTTCCTGTCATTTTACTTTTTGCTTCTCCCTTATTAAGATGGAGGCGCTGATAACAAAATTACCTCTGGATGCAACAAGATGTACATTTCAGGACCAGATTCCAGTGCCCAAAATTACCATGAATTTTAGCAGAGCTTTACTAAATTAGTGAACCACAAGGTTGTCAGTCATTATTATACACAGGGCTTTGGGAGCGCGGGGTGGAGGGGCAAGTTACACAAACATCCCTTCTCTCTAGCTTAGAGACAGCCCTGACACTGGCCCAGTCAAGTGTATCTTTAGTTCCCTTTTGCTGAAGCCTTTGAAGGTTTTTTTATCAGATGGACTTTGCACACCAGCATAGCAGTTGGCCAAGCACAATAACCTGCAATTAAAATTTCTGATCTCTTTGGATACATCCAGATAATAAACAAAAAGGAAAAGAGATCCCACATACAGAAGAATCACATCTTAAACCAGACTGCATAAATAAACCCACTGGTTCCACTGAACAAGCAAAATGATAGGCCAGATATATTAATTTCCCTCAGGCAAGTGTAAGTTATATCTCCTTTATGGTGTCTTTACTGTCCTATCCATTTAACGGCAAGAAAAACTCCGTCTTCACAGATCCTCACCTTCATCTCCCTCTCCCCATTCTTTCTACCTTGTGAAAACATACCAGATTTTGTTTGAGATCAGTTACAGGTTCATTCTGAACTTCATCAATGTTTTTACATGTAAAAAAATGATCACCGATGAAAGCACTAAGACTTGATCCAACTGTTACTTACGTCAATGGAAAGATTCCCATTGACTTCAACGAGAGATAAATTTAGCCCTCAGGGTCTATGAAAAATCAGCATTTAGTCACACTGGTTCTCATTGTACAAAACTCTCCTCTTGAAATAACTTGAAAGAAATGTTAGAAATTATTTGCTGAAGGTGTCTGCTTCCCTTGGGTGGACTAATGTAATTATGTTTTGTATCCTTATAGTCTTCCAGGTGAACACCGAGGATGAGAGAAAGTGAGTGAGAGAATATATCTATTTTTACTGTGCTAAGTTACACAAATTTTGGATACATTAGGAAATTAACCATGCCTCTATACACAAATACATACACACACACACACAACCCCTACAAAAACTAGTTGTTCCTACTGATTGCCCTTGGAACTGTGCATATATAACGTATATTCTGAAATTTAACAACATTAAGGATACTTTAAACAGCTCTCCTCATCTTTCTGGTAAATATGTAAATTACAACTTGCCATAATAATTACAAACTGCGTTTCTCATAATTAAGCATTGATTTCTACATAAATACTATTTCAGATAAAAACAACGTATGGCATAGATTTGCAATCTACGGAAAATTTAAAACCAAGGCTGCCACTGCAGCTTTCGTTGTGCTTATTATTTGTCCTCTCACCTACTTCGCATGTGCCTTGCCATGAAAGGAGCACATGAATGATCATAACTTTCAGCTTCTTATCTTTCTTGGTTTATTTTTTTGGCTTTAACTGTACAGTAACTTGCCCAGATAATGAGAACAGAGTGTAAATAAAGGAAACCAATAGAGTTGCGCGTGGTTTTAAAATTGCAGTCATAAAAGCACTCCCTGAGTCCAAATCCTTATTGCTCTGTGGGCATGTGAGGCTGCTGCTGAGGACACCTCAGCAACGAGAGCAGGTACAGGGTGTCACTACACCCACCTGGGGTTCCAAAGTGATATCAGTCCAGTGGAGAACAATACCCGTGGTGGGGTAGGGTCCATCTTCTGTGCAGTGACTCTTCAAAGCAAAATGGTTACAGAGAGAGAAAAGCAGACCACAGGACGCCCCTTGTCCAGGGTATGTCCTCACCACAGGGCTGTAAAGTCAGGCACCATCTGGTTTACTGTCTAATCGGCTCGTCACTTCAGGATAGGACAGCTTGAGTGGGAGACATCTAGAATAAGATTCCTCAAACAGCACAGATGATCAGTTTGTGATTAGATCATTTCTCCTCAGAAAGAGAAGGCATGAGTTTCACCTCATCCAGCCAGAGATGAGAACCCTTGCCTCCAGACTAAGTGTTCTCTTTTGTTAAAAGACTCAGGTCAACCCCTAGTCCAAGTTTAGAAGGGAAGTTTGGGGCCATGAATGTCCCAATCACAGCAACATTCAACTCCACATTGCAGGTTAGATAGTAGGTGGGAGAGATGGGGAATTTATTTTCACCATGCCCAGCCTCCTTCTGTAGAGCTGGGCTTTAGTTCTTCTAAACTGGAAATAATTATTAATGAGACAGATGAGGATAGCACTGTTTATTGAAATGGGAGTTGGGAAATGAGAGGGCTCCTTATTCACCATCTTTGTGATTTTGGACAATCTGATGATCTTCCTTTTGTTCTGTTTCCCAGTCAGCTGAAATGGATAATAGTATTTTACCTTCTAAGGTGAAGTAGCTGAGATTTCCAAATGGAAATAATGGATAAGCCTGCTGTATTTTACTTTTATGTCTAATTTTAATTAGCACTCTAATGGGCCTTTTGTTACTGGATGCTCTCTTGATGTATTATTATCTATTCTTACTATTCAACATGTGTGTTGCAGTAATATTTAGCAGCCCCAGTAAGGATTCTGGATGTGTTTTTATTACATGCAAGAATTTTACATTGAGCTCTAAAAACAATGACAATATTTCAACTGTCAAATAGAAGCACAGATTCAGCACAGCAATTAAATACATGGCTAAACAGTCCCTGTCAAAAAGCCTTGCCTAACTTAAGACTTGCTATTAATGAAGATTACACACAACCTCTATAACTTATATTATAACTCATACCTCTGGAATTATATTTCTTTATTTGGGATGAGAACACCTAGCAAGGTATAATATTGTCATCTTTTGTCAGGGACCTTATTTTGGGCAGTTTTCTTAAATGTATGGGCTGATCAATTAATTCAGCACAGACTTTTGAAGAAGAGTAATTACTGTTATTTTTCTAAAAAAAAAAACCCCAAAGCTTTAGAATTTTGGTAGATTCTGAATTATTTCCCACAAGGGGAAAGTGTAATTCAATACTATTTAAATTTATCTAGGTTTTATTTCCCATAAATCAAAGCTGATCAAAGTAAAACACGCTGTGCCATCGCATTTTGAAGAGATAGATGTGTGTCATGTTCTGGAGAGGAAGGTAGTTTCCTTGCTGGTGCAGAAGTTTTCTTCCCCTTGCATAAGTCAAAATATTCTACATTGTATCAGAAAAAAATGTGAAATGTTTAATTAAATCTACTTCCAAATGACACCCATACTGTGGTGCAGGGAGGTATCAGGCAGCCACCAGCACAGCCTGGCACTCCATTTTGAATTTACAGCTGTGCCCAGCACTTCAGAGGGAGTTTTGCTCAAGCTGGGATTGCAGGATCAGTCCTACGACTTGTTTGGAAACCATAAATTAGACTAAGTGTTATGTTTCCTGGCTTTAGGGAGCCTGTATCTGTTAGTACCATTTATATGCTACTCCACTTTAACCAGTCAGATAAATCATCAGCTTCGTGGCTGAAGCAGAAAGTACAGATATGACAGAGTAGCCAAAACAAGCCATGAATTCCCCACACATATAAATTGGCATAACTGCTTTAATTTCATCACCCAAAGATTTGACTTGGAATGGTTTAGCTTGATATTTTTTGCTGATGATTTATTTTGTCATCAAAATATACTGTGAAGAAGAGAGAACATGTAACCTAGCAGGCAACATTTAAATTCACCAGGTCTTTTTTTACAGGTGATTTGTGCTTTGTGGATGTTTAGGCTCCAAAATCTTCTTAAAAATTTCCATACTGATCTGTACCATCTCTTGATGTCAGGCTATAAATCAGCCATGTTTTAGGATGTGAGTGCTTACACACTCTTTTCTTTACAGAGCAAGGGGGTTAAACACGTACTCAAGTTGTGTGATGTTTGGTTTACAATTATTACAGGTCAGCATAATTTTTATTTAATATAACATTATAGTATAATATAGTAACATAATACAGTATAATATAAAATTCATTTTTCCATCTCTGAACCCTTAAAATATCCATGCATTTGTAGGTTTCATCACCAACTTGAATATATGTTTTAGCACTACCCTTTTCCTTTATTTTGAAATGCCTGCTGCACGTATTTTTACAAGGGGCTTTGTAAAAGCAGCATTCCTGTCCACAGCCCCGCTCCTCGGAAGGTCCCAGCACACTGATGCAGCTTCTCTCCCTTCATATGTGTTCCTACCACAGGGTATCACTAGGACAGAGCCATGGGTCTTATTTCTAAACTCATTGCTGCAAAATGTGTAATAGGGGAACCTCAGCATCCTTTGGTTTCCTGACATAATCTAGTCATTGAATCTTACTTATTTGTGAATGTGCCTGCCCTAAATGGACTGCTTACAAATCCTGGGGGGTTATGATCACCCTTCTTCTGTTACCTTAGCCAAGATCTGTCCTTGTCTCTCACAGCACCTGCTGCTTATCTCCCAGAGCTCAACAGAAGGGTTATTGAGTGAAATTTAGCGGCCACAGAAGATGAGATGAAATGAGCTAATGGTCACCAACTATTATCATCATGGTGACTGTTAGAACCATGATTGCCTATCAGCATAGTCATCACCTATTTTCCAAATCCCCTCTTTGGCCAATACAAGAATCTTTGCCCTCAACTCATAATTCCAGTTCATTTTGTCCACAATTCTCCTTTCCCTGTGTGAACTCCCCAACTCCAGTTCAGCTGCACTTCATTTGCACTAATGAAAAGAGTTGAGCTTTGAGTCCAAGTTCTCTAAGACCTTTGTCCTAACATCCATTTACACATTTGTGATAAGACATCTAAATATCTTGCAAGGTGGGAGGGGTAAGTGTTCTCTCTTGGCTATCTTTCCTTCTACTATGGCATGGATTATTTTTGACTTTATGTATACACCTTATTCTCACTGTGGTCTGTGAGGCCACGTTTCCATCGATGTAAGCATTAAACTAGTGTCAGGGTTAGAGCAAACCCTAATTATATTACAGTTTAATAGGGAAACAGATCATGTCAAGTGGGAGGTCAGCAACATATTTTTGGATCATATCGCAAAGTTCATCCAGTACTCATCCCTTCCCTATACTGGAATATTTATAGTTTGTTTGTTTTACACTGGAAATATCCCTTCTGTGAGCTTCTCTTGAGAGTGGTTCAGGAGAAAGATGGTATGCAAAACCTCAACCATTAGCCACAGGACACTTGGATCCTCCTCCTTTTCAAATTCTCCTGTGATGGATTAGAATGGGAGCTTCAGAGCGGACAAGCTGCAGCAAGCTAAAGCAAGCACATCCCAAGCTCCTTTAGACAAAACCCTTTCCCAGGGCTATAAAACACCCTGGTATCCAGATCCTGTATGTGCTGTAGTGAGCAACCTTCCTGTTCGTATGCACCTTAATGTTTCATTTCTGCATGGGTGCTCAAATACATCTGCTACCCAGCTAAGGGTTTCCTCAGGACTATGTCCAGTGGGTTCCTGATACTAAATCTTTCCCTAGGTCCTCCAAGGTATGTATTTTCTGACTGTGCCTATCCTATGCAGTGGGAGTGTGTGTCTGCAGGGTAGTCGTGCCTTCCTCTCAAAGACTAGGTGTCTTTTCGGGCACCTGTCTTAAAGAATTGAGAACTGGGCTCCATTTCTGCTCTTAAAAAATGCTTGTGTAAAATCTTCAACAGCCTCCTCCCAAGCTCTCTCTACTTTCTACATGGCCACAGCAAGCAGCATGGAGGATGCTTGCCTCCCCATTCATAGCCTGATAGCTCATGCAGTCCCCCAGGTCAACAGAAATATGAGATTAAACTTCCTTAGACAGTCGGTGGAACTGTACCTGTCTTTTACATATCCCTGATGAATGCTTAAAGGAAGCAGCACTATCTTATCCTTCCACCAGCATTTGCAAGAAAGGAGTGATGCCTTTCTAAACTAAAAAGAAGAGGCCAAAGCACGGGCAAGAAGGCACCTTTTGTCCCTCTAGAGGACAGAGGTGCCTCCTTACAAAGTGAGGGGCAAGAGGTCCCCCATCTCCCGCTGGGAAGGCCAAGCTGCTCCCTGCGTACCTTGGTGGCTGATTTGGGACCACTTAACGGGGCTGAGGATCAAGTCATGTAAGACAGGGGATGTAGAAGTCCCTGGTATCACAGGCAGTGCTGTGACTGAATTTTGGGTGGCTGAGGTTTTATGGGAACTCCATTAGCTCCTGAGCCTTTTTGGTAAGTTTCATTATACAGTTAAACCCAGTAATTATTAACAAGGTGTGAGCAACCACTTTATTTTCTCTTGTGATGATCCAAGTGCACCAGGACCAGGGACAACTCTCTTTTAGAAAGCAGTGGGGAAATGTTTAGACAGGCAAAAGTCTCACCGTCTCCATAGCCATCTGATTTGTACTTGTAATGTGACAGAACTATCGTGTGAACATTTTTATAACTGATCTAGCAAAGCTCACTACACCTTGTAAACAAAAAGCATATTTCCATCCCAAAGTAAAATACTGTTTAGTTTTGAATTTTTCTGAAAACATCAAACTTGTGTTGACAGAAAGAAAGAAATGTACACGTTAAAAAAAAGTTCGTCTCTTCTTTGAAACATGCCACCTTACTCTAAAATAACCATATTCATCCCAGCTCGTACTTGAAGTTTTAGAGTAAGAATTTCTCTTTCCTGATAGAAAATGCAGTCACTCAGGCAGGTAATCACAGCATTGGAGTGTTTCATTTTGTTAAGATGGGTATAAATTTATTTTATAAGCTGCTTTGCCTATCAAATGACAGGAGGTCCCTTATCATAAACACCACCGAAATTTTATTATGTGAATGAGTGGTTACTAGTTTGTTTGGTTTTTTTCTTTACTCTAAACAAATTAAAGAATTTGGAAATCCTGACCTGAAAGCATTTCACACTTTCACACGTGCTTAATTTTAATTGTGCACGTAATCCAAATGAGTCCAGTACTACTCATACACTTAAATCTAAGCACATGCATAAGTGTTAGAAGGACTGGGCTTTAATATAGCACAAAAACTAATGTCTAGTTTTGCAGCATTAAAGTTAATGCCATGTTAGATTCATTTTTCTAAGAGAAGTCATTCTATGAAAGAAATTATAAAAATAAATTTGTATCTAACATATATTTTAACTGAGACATATACTGATATATTTAATATTTCTAAGTATATCTATTACAACATATAATATTTCTAAAAAGTACTGAGTCATGTAGGGGACCTGACACACAACCTCATAGAAGAAACCCTTAGAGAGAGGGCTACTGAGGGAGGAAAAATTTGGAAAACTCTGATTTCTGGCAGCCTGTCCCCTGCTGCAGGAGCTTCCCTTCGCTTAGCAGAATAAAGTCTCTGCTTTAGAATTTGTTGACTTCAGGGAATTTCTGCGGAAGAAATCTCTCCATGGAGGAATTTAACCTCCCTGCACTGCACCACGGGGAAAATCCAGGAGCCCTCCCTGACCAGCTCTGCTCTTGCCAGCCCACAGACGGGAAAGGCCAGGTCACCCCGTGCTGAAGCTGCGTGTTCTGCCTTCACCCTAACTCAGACCTCTTCACAAGCACGTGCTGGGGAAACAATGCCATTCCAAACAGCATCCGTGGGTTTCCCTGGGTATTTCCTAACAGAGCTCGTGTTCCTGGCGGGTCTGCTCACCATAACTGTGGTAGTGGTTTGACACTAACATCCATGCTCCCAAATCCCTTGGCAGCTATAGAGGAGGTTCCCTGTGGTCTCCTGTCTGTTCTGCAGCGGGATACAGCAGCAGCCCATGCTGCTCCACCCAGACCATGGGAGGACAAGGCCACTGGGGCCTCATCCAGGTAAGCAATGGGATGAAATTCTTTTCATTGCTGTTGGCATGGGTATGTATTTACAATTCTGTTTTCTGCTGCTACTTCAGAGTAACATATTATCAGTTATCACCATGATAGCTATTTTTATTCCAGGAACATTGGGCCTCGTTACAAGGTATATATATATACACCCTGAAAACTCAAACAAATGAATATCAGCTAATTTTTCTCTAATTCAGAAAATAAGCTAAATCTTGATAATCTGTTTACTTTTACATGCTTTCTAAGACCATAATGATTTTCTATGCTAAATAATTTTCTGTGAAGATTTTGGTTTGGGAGCTCAGCTTTAACAACAAGCTAACAACAACAAAACCCAGCCAACCTGTAAGGGTAAGCAGTACTTGCAAGATTTTATCAGTTACTTCCAGAAAATGCCCCTTGGTGCCTATTTCACTCTGCTGTTTTAAGTTAATTTGCAAGGCTTTGACAAGGAACAAAGGTTAAATACTTGGAATTTGCACAGGTTGTATGTCATTGCAGAATGCTAAATAAATGTTACAAATAAATGGTAGTATTTCCAAGAAGAAAAAAGGTAGGGCACAGGTGCAGCTGCCCTGAAGACCATTATAAGAAGAAAATTCCTCTGGAGCCAACTGGGAAAGCCGGAGATAGAAATCCAGAGTATTACAGAGGTACTGCTTTTAAGACTGTGTTATTAGGGGACTCCAGGTAGGTATGGAGCTGAGCAGAACTGTTTTACAAACATCTCCTGTTATGTGTTACTCTAAGGAATAATACCTGAAGTACAGGAACCTGCTCTGGTAATACTGGAGTACATTTCAGCAACGTGAGCTGAGGGTTGAGCTTTGGTAGTTTAGGGATATTGGTAATTAAAAGCAGTGAAAATAGATGTAAATCCAGTGGCACAACATGCTACGGAGGTGGGTATTTGTAGTTATAAAACTACAGTCCTGGATGAGCTTATAGCAAATCAGATTAAATTTAAGACTGCTAAATATTGCTATGGGAATTTCTTTCTGTTGATGGGACTCAGATTGTTCTGTTTATGTGTGATTTGGGTTCTGCTGGCTGATTTTATCAACATATGTTAAATACATTTATGCTGGTCATTTTAGCAGCAGTTGGCATGCAAAGCCATCTCCATCAAAAAGGTACATTTCACCTCTTAGCAAGTAAGAAGTGGACAAACTGAAGGAAATAGATCTAGAGCTTGCCCACTGTCATGCAGCAGGAAAACCATTGCAGAATCTCCAAACCCTGACTCTCCTGGCAAATGGGAAGCGCTGACAATGCAAGGTACTGTGGCAAACCTTTCCTCCTCCAGCCTTCCTCAGCCATAAACAACTTTTTTACCAGTTCTGGTCCTCATCCAGCTCTGAGAGTCAGTGACGATAATCTGAGTGTGCCAAGTTTGGCCTCAGCAGATTTTCTTGTGAAATAAAGAACACCGTGATATGCAATTTTCTTCTGAATTCTTTGAATATGTGTCCTGGAATACATGGTTTCTGCTAACAGTTCTGCTATCAGCACTGTTTTCTGCATTTGACTCCCCTTCCCACTTGTATAACTGTGGTATTTTATAGGGAAGTTGTTAACCGGTTATTTTCCATTTTAGTACTCTAGCAAATTGTAGTAGGTTTGAGTTGATATTTCAAAATTAGATTTCTACCTTCACAGCTAATCCTACGAGAAACTAAGCAGCCTTGTAGGAGGTATGAAACCAGTGATGTTTTGGGTGCTCAGCACATTACTGAATAAGGCCTCATTGGAAGGATATCCAGCCAAAGTTGACAAACTTATAAATACAAAGTGCCCCAGTTTCATTCAAAAAGCTACTTGTACACAAACAAACAAAGTCAGAAAAAAAAATAACTTGTTTCTCAAACTATTTTTAAAAATTCTGAGAAGCTAGTAATTTAAAAAAAATTCAGGGAACACTTGAAATAAGTCATGACCACTAAGATTTTGTTTTATATTTTTTTCTTTTACTATGGCTTATACATATTGTGGTTACTTTTTTTGCAATTTATTCAGAACATATTCGTTATAATGCTTCTCTGTACTTTTATCATTAGCCTGCATAGATATTTCAACTACAGAGAAAAGATATCTCATTGTGGTAATAGCGCTCAATTTTGCCTTCTCCTTAATGGTTTTCTTCTTTTGTGTTATTCCCATACATACGTGATTCAAAGCATTTGTGAGATGACCTCACTTTTTTTTTGTTGTTGTTTCATTTTGATCTTGTTTTCCTGGCTGAGAGGATGTGTGTCACTTGTGTTTTGAAATGAACTCTGGTAAATACAGCCGCTTCTTGAAAAGATCACTGCTCCTATTTGAGCATGACTTTGCCATAAATATGCAAGTGGGAAGAAAACTATGAAGACTTGTCGTGTGAGCAACCCACGGGCTCAGTCTTTTCTCCTCATTACTGCACAGTCCTGCTTCTGGATCCTTCCTCGCAAAGCACATGACCTACCTCCCAGCCGTACAGGACACCGAGTGCCAAAGAAGGGTAATTGTATTATAAGACTTTTTAATTCCCCAACTTACTTCAGCTGTTATCAGCAGCTGGTTACTTCAGCTAGCTGATATGCCTCCGTGTCTTGTAAACATTCGGTCTAGTACTGTGCATTACTCATAGTTGGAAAATCACTTTGACTCCTGTAGCATAATTATGTTAATGTCAAATGAGTCACAGGGAAACAGAAAACTTGTATCAGAGCTGCACCTTAGTGCCAGTTTCTGAATGCTCCTGTTGGCATGATAGAAGTAGGTTAGGGGATTTAGGGGAAAAAACAACTTTCATTTAATGAGTGATTTGAAATTATGATAATAATGATTCATAAGGAAGCTGCGCGACAATCAAGTTCAGATTCACTGAAACATAAAATTGGTAAGAGAATAGCCTGCCTAATTATTTATAAGAGCAACAATGAAAAGTACTGAATTTTTAAAGAATTACTTTTCCAGGAAAACTTCACAGATATGTTTCGCACATAAACAGCTTTTCACATTCATTATCTAGTTACAAGGGCAGTCATTTATTTAAATTGACATCTCAATTAGATGACATTTCAGAGTTAAGCCCCTCTGATGTTTCATTAATTTTACCTTTCTTGGATCATAATACAAAAAGCCCGAAGCTCTTCAACAAGCTGAAAGTTCCTGTAACATAACTTGTCCTAACTGAAAGCAGACGAAGGCACGGCAAGAGCAGAATTCATTCCAGAGTTAAAAGACACAGGGACATACATCTGTGAAACACTGACCATCTCAGAGCTAAGATGCAGCACTTTTTCTCAGAAACATAGAGGCAAGTTACTCTGGTATTTGCCTACCAGGATTTTACATGCTCAAACATATATCAATATTCCCACGTGCCAGCCTGATGAATAGGATATACCATCTCAACGTAAACAGAGGCTTTTTTTTTTTTTTTGAGATGGCTGAAACACCATTCTCTGGACACAAGAGTTTTAGTATTCTGACAGATTGCGCTGTGCTATTTAAGAAAAAGGCTCGAACCTAAGCAAAAGGCAAAAGCTGAAATGAAAATTATAACCTGATAATTTAAGTCAGGAAAAAAAAATCACTCAGGGCAATGTAATAAAAATCTCTGTGGATAAGTAACTGCCTTTATCTTAATGTTCTATTTGAGAAGAAGACAAGACTTACATTTCCCTGGGAGCTCCATCTCTCTGAGCATTTCCCTTTCATCTGTTGTCTTCTCATCTCATGCCTTTTCTGACTTCTCTCCACTTACCCTAGAAACTGTTAATAAATTAAATCTCACATGTCCCATAAGAAACCAACTGTTGTTACTAAATTGAGTGGAAATATAAGGTCATGCCATAGGTGACTAAGTACACTCCAGATTTCCCTACGAGCCATGATCTAAATATGATGCCACAGCATCATCTCGACCTTATACTGAGTGAGGGGCTTTATTTCAGAGCACATCCCCGACCCAGAGATAACCTGCTATGGCCAACATCTGCAGTTTGAAACTCTCAGCTCTTGGCTGAGTTAAAATTGTAGTTTTTTATGTCAAACATTTTCATGCCTGATGTATCGGTGGAAAATCTTTACTGTAGTACTTCCTGCTCCTGTGTTTCACATAGAAATATATAGCAAATACATCAAGGACTTGTTACTTTGTGAATTAGCATCATTTTATTAACGATGTGCGTTTGTGGTCAGCCCTAGAGAGGCGGACAGACTCTGTCCATGCGATGCTGCTGCCCTGGGGCAGGACCTGGCATTTCCCTTCCCCCGTGTCCGTGACACTCCCGAGTTCCCAGGCCCCGGGGAACAGCTCTGGGGAACCGGAGCCACAGAACCGTGAGCGGCGATGAAGAAAAGAGCTCAACACACCACCCGGGCGGCAGCATCAGCCGAGGCCGACCGGGGCTGAACCGCCCGGGAGAGTCTGGGCGGGAAGATCCCAGACTTGGGGTCAGACCTGCACCCTGGGAAACTGGGAGCTCTCACCGAGGGGTCATTGTCCCCGCCAGCCCTTCATTCAGGACGGCGCTGCGGGGCTGTGCGGGGTCTGTGCGGGGTCTGTGCGGGGCAGGTCTCGGCCCGGCGCCCCCCCCGGCCGCCCCAGCTGCGCCCGTCCGTCAGTGCCGCCCCCCCGGGCGGGGCCGCCCCGCGCTGCCCCTTTAAGGCAGCGCAGCCCCGCGCGCATTCCAGCGGCCGCGTCACCGTTCCGGGAAGCGGGTGGCGTCATCCCGCCGCCCCGTCATCCCGCGGCGAAAGGGGCGGGCGCTCGGAGACAAAGAAAGAATTAAAAATAGAAGGTGAGGGCGCGGGGAGCGCTGTGACCGGCGGGCGGGGCCGCGGCCCCGTCGGCCGTGACGTCACGGCGGGCGCGCGCCTGCGCGGCCCCGCGGGGCCATTTACGGGCGCTCCCGGGGGGCAGGTGACGTCATGCGGGTGCCGCGTCACGTCACGTGCGCGGGGCTCGGTCCCCGCATCCCCCTTCAAGGAGCGCGGGAATGGGGAACCGGGTCCCGGTCTAGCCCTGACCGCCCTCCGGAGCGGGGAGCCGCGGCTGCGGCGCTGGTTCCTGCCCACAGCCCTGCCTCTGAGTCATGGAAGGGGCAGCAGCTCCGGGTGGATTTATGGCTCACGAAACAGAGAGGAGGGTTCTTTGTGCGACACCTGGATTCCCCTATATTTGGCGTCAGCAGTGGAGCCGGCGGCGATGCTTAGCCCCCGTTTGTGGGGTGCTGTGTGAGAGGATAACTCTGTGTCACACTGAGAGCAAGAGCAAACAGCAAAGCCTGGTGCTCTCGCTGCATGCTGTGTGCTCTCCCAGTAGAGAAAAGCAATGTGTTACCCGGGGGGATAGTTTCTACGCCCACTGGAATGTGACATTCCCCACAATTATTACATAAGTGTCATGTCAAGGATGCCATTGATATTACGATCCTTCTCTTAACTACAGCATGACAGCAGTAGCTTATATCTAGAATCTTAAAAGGATGCTGTTTCATTTCTATTCCAGTTGCCAAGGCCGTCTCTGTCAAGAACAGCCTGAGGATGTTCTGTAGCCTTTGTGGTCATGTACTCTCTCTGTGAAGGACTGGCCTTGTCTCTTGTGGCTTTTTTCCAAGAATCAGATAATCTGAAAGGGTATTGGGCCACATATGCAGACAGTATTTGGTAGATGAGGCTTACACACTTGTTACTGTAACTCTATGTGTTTCAATATAAAGCTGCTGGGTCCTTTTGATCCCTTCTCCATGTGGCTTTTTGTGTGTTTGTGAAATTGTGCATAAAGGTTGGTGACTGTATGTCTGTTGCTTTCTGTAGTCTGTCCAGTCTGGCAGCTTGAATAGATCTTTAGCTTGAGTTGCCATTTTCTCAGCTTGTTTGAGTACAAGGAAAATGTTGTGAGCCATGTGAAACAAGGCTCACATGGCTCACATGAAGCTACATCATCAGCAAGTAGCTTCTGCTACACTAGTCGCTGTGAGCAGGTAACATAGACAAATTCACCAAGAGTTATGCAGTAAACACCAAATAAAGGTTCTTATAAAACACCTCTGAAGTAGCTTGAAATTTCTTGACGGCAAAATGAGCGTGCCAGCTTCTGTCCCCATGTGGCTGTGTCTGCATCAGCATGCGCTTGCTCTTAAGCTTTCATTTTATGTGAAAGGTAAAATTGTTAGACCAAACCTAGACTAAACTAATCTGAACTAATCTGTACTAACCTGAATTAAATCTCAAGTGCGAATATTTTCATTCCACAGTTTAACCAAGTAGTTAATTTGAGATTATTTCCCAGTGATTTTGGACAGGCTTAGCCAAGGTCTTGACTGGAAAATTGAAGGAAGTAGAGATTCAGCCCTTTTTGTGTGGCAATGCACTAGAAAAGGCAGTGAAGTGTTGGCAATCCTTCTTTTTCAGTCTTCCTTTGTGATAAAGCAGCCTATGTTTGCAGAGGTTGCATATCCCATTTAAAGGGCTTTGTTGTGCAGTGTGGTGATGGTGGTGCGCTACAGTGTAAACTTGAGCTAAATAGCGCTGTCCCAGAGCATTCCAAGGGAGGGGGGTGTGATTAGTAAAGGGTGGCTGTGTCTCCTATTAGACTGAGTCATGGAGGAATAGAAGAGAGAAGTGTGCAAGCTTACAAGGAACGCAAGCCTTTCTTCCTTCAAATGCTTTTAAAAAAATGAAATTCCAGAAGCCTGAATCAACGAATTTTGTCTGTTCCTAAAATCAGGATGATAAAGCTGTTCTCTATCAAAAACCTGGATTACTTCATTAGCTTTTGGAAATGTAATAGCTGCTACTTTTCTGTTAAGCTCTTTCTCATTACATGCTACTATGAATACACCTGTTAAACAAAATGGTGTTTGGACCAATATAATTGCTGGAAGTGTAACACAGCAGCCCCAGGATACGTTGTTGGTTCTGGAGATAACACTGCATCTCTTCTGAAGGGGGCATTTGCAAGGCTTACCTCATCATTTAGTCACCTGGATGACTGTATGCTGACAAGGAAACAGGCTTTTGTATGAGCTACCAGAATATCATTGCAAAGCTTACTGTAACTTGAAGAAAAAATCCGTACTGAGTGCACATCTTTGCAGGTGATGTATCCTATACTAGAACTTCCCTGCAAAATAGTTAAATAATCCTCTCGTCCTGGAAAAAGAGGCCTGTGACTTGAAGTGAAGCTTTCCTGGAATTTTCCATTTGCCCTTCGTGGCTTTCAGGTGGTGCCCTGTCAGAAACAATCTTCCTGGAAGTTTATGAGTACTGAGCAGTATCAGACTATGTATGAGTCTTGCATAATAAATGCCCTCTACAGCAGAGCTATGGATTTTCTACTCATTCCCATCCCATAATGTGATACTCTTGTTTTCAATATACTGAATGTCCTCGTGGATGGGATGAACCCAAAATGCTACCAGGCATTGGAATGGGCCTGTCAGCAGCTGGAGAATATTTTCACAAAGCACTCCAATTAAACCAATAGAGTACCTCCAAAACATAAGCCCAGAGCTTAACTTTTTTAACTCAGGTGAATGCCTAAAAACTGTTGTTTCGACAGAAACATGAATTTGACACCTAATTTTGTCATTATTCTTCCTGTCAGCTCTTTGCTTTCACACAGGTAATAATTAACAGCTGTTCTTTAAGTTCCCTTTTATCTGAAAACATCTGGCTTTTTAACATAATAAAGGTGTTTTAATTCTTATGAGACTTATGAAGGTCCATGTACATTTAACAAGTTAGATCTATTGATCTGATGAAAAAAGCGCACCATATATTTTCTATTGCCTTCTATCTCTGGAAACCATTTTCAGGGCAAACTAGAAGGAGTTTCTGGTGGAAGTTGGATGTATGTGTTCCCTGACTCAACAGGGCTCTTTGTTTTCAAGGAATAGAAATAAAGAGTTTCCTTTAATTATAAGCCTGAGGGCAGAGAGAAAGGAGGGGTGATTTCTGTTTCTCAGTATGATGTTTGTGATTTAGTTCTGCCTGGAGGAGTTGCAGTTTTGTTGCTAAATTATAATTGCACCTTTCCTGTGGCTATAGAGGAGATTTGGCAATGTTACACTTCTGATTTGTGGGAGCTCTCCAAAAAGGTAAAGAGGAGTTTCTTCTGTGACTTGAACATGCTACTTTCCTTCACAATCATGAGGATTTCCTTTTGGTATGAACCAGGGCTGAATGTCAAGTCAGTTCTTGCAGTCTGGCTTTTTCGTTCTGGAGAAAACATGATGCATTTGAAATGTATTTGAAATATCATTTTCTCATTAGATCGTTATGTTATGCAAGGTGGAGAATGGCAGTTACCCTTAAAGCTATTTATTACAATTTATTACACTGTGGTTGTGAATCTAATGAGGGAAGATGGGATTCAAGAAGGGACATGATGAAAGTTTTGTAGAAGTGGGCAAAGTTGGGATGATGAAGGTTTATGAGAACATTAATGTTTTAAAAAAGTTTACAGATCCCTCAGCGTGTACAGTTCTTGATCAGGCGTAGACACTAAGTCAGTATCCTGTAGTTTTCTTCATGGAGTCTCATGTTTTTCTAGCAATGCCAAAGTAAAGAATTCATGGCTTTTTGAGAAATGAAGGAGTCACCTTATCTTATTCCTTGGATGATAACAGCAGAATTATCAGTGATCATGATGATGCCTTTTTTCATGTAGAAAAGTGTATTTAAGATGTGAGCAAGAAACTTAGGATATGTGCAGTCTACCACAGGGTGTTTTAGGTAAGTTGTTTAATGCTTTCTGACAAAGACAGATAGTATGTTTTGTGTATCAGAGCAATGTGGTGAGCATAACCTTAAGACTGTTTATCATGCCAGTACCTCAGATAAATAGATATTGCGCATTAAAGGCTTCACCCATTTTTTTGACCTTTTACTACTTTCTGCAGCATCTGTATGAGCTGAAACAATATAGCTATTCATAGACTCTGCTGTAGTCTAATAGTCTCACAAATCTATTTATTCCATTTGTGGCATTTGTTACATGATTGAAAATTTGAATAACTTATCCACAAAGTTGCCTTTTTTATTCCTATTCACAAATCCCCGTAAGAGTTAAAAGCATTCAGCTCTAACAAATTTTTTGATGGTTTACTGTGCATTAATCAAAGTTAATTCATATAGTAAGGCTATCATAGCTTTTTATTTAACAATAAACTTCTTAATAAGTCTCTTAATTTCCAGCTGACATTTTGTCAATTGACCCAGTCCATGCACAAGGTCAGTGCAGGATTGTTACCTGGTAGCATTTATCATGACAGAATAAATGACAGAATTTACAAACTTTTTGTTGTTGCCACCGCTGTTTACCAACAGTGCAACTTGAAATTTTACATAAAATGTGATTCACAAGATTCAGAAATAGATTAAGCCCTATTGCTGCGTTCTCCATTCTTTCCTGTCCTCACTCGCCTCACTCCCCACCCCCAAATCAAAGTTTCCAAGACTGTAAAGTCAAAATGTTTCAGATAAATCTTCTTGGTGCTGCTCAGGCTCTTTGAAACTTTTTTTCAGTTCTGTTTGTTTCTTTAAGAACTTGTCACTTCCTCTGTATCCACTGGGTCTTTTTTTTTGTTTGCTCCAGAGTGATACTTGCCTTTATCTAGGACTGGATATTTAGTGGTCTGGAACTCTGGTGTTCAACTGTTATTAAAAAAATGTGGATAACTTTATTAAGTTCCCAAAGAAACAGCTGTAGTTTACTGTAAATCACAATGGGAAATATATTTCGCAAAGCAGGAACAGTTGTGTAAAGAAGTTTAAAACAAGTTAAAACCTCACTGTTTTCCCCAAGGGCTCCTGTTTTTATAACTGTTTAGGTTCATACATTCTTTGGAATTTGTCTTTGCTTCATAATGCCTTAGAAAATGTGAGAGGTTGAAAATGGACTCAATAGATCATGACTACCATTTTGAAACTTCCATAAACAACAGGGCACTGTGTACTGCAGAACATTTATCTAGTGAACACAGCTTAGCAGAGATCCTAAATCTGTTTCTCATTCAGTTGAATGCACAGCAGAAGCAAAACCAATGCACGAACATGTGTCAAAGCAATAGATTTAAACGTTATCAGAAGTGAACACCATACAGCTTACACTGGAGGAAAGGATTGTTGCTTCGTTAGAATTTAATCTTTCATTTAGTTGATTTTTCTGCATGTTTAAATCTCAATTTTTTTTTTGATTGAGTGATTCTGAGATGGTATCTTCTTTCTGCCCCACATTTAAAAGTAATGCAAATCAGATAAAGTTGTTTTCCAACTGGGACATGATGCTGTCCCTGTTGAGTTCAGTGACAGTTCTCACTAACTGAAGTGATGGAGGACTGGGTGTGTAGGTTCTTGGGTGGAAGACATTGGTCCTTCTTGTTTTCCTTTCTTCATATAGATTCATGAGTGACCAAAAGCCACAGGTTTAGCTACTAGAAAACACAACCTACACAATGCTAAAAGTGAAGATCATTTTAAAATTTGTTTGGTTACATTTGACTAGCTATTTTTAAGATCACTTCAATGTGCTGATTTTGTTTGTAGTCTACTGCTTTTCTTCCTAGTACCAGGTATGTAAAATGTATATTTCTGGTCTTGGATTTGTATTTGACTTTGGATAACTTCTTATGTTTATGTTGCTGTAAGCAGGGTGTTCTAAGGCTTTCTAATTAGCTTTTGTGTAATTTTGCATACTTTCTGGAACTGAGAGATTTCCTACAAAAGCTTGATTTCTTGATCATCCCAGCAACATCACTAACTTACTTCTCAAAAGACATTTCAGTGTTATCACGTGCCTAATTGTAATTTGTTTTTTTAAGCTTTTAAATTTGATCTGTGTTATATACAGCAAAACAGTTTTTAGGGATTGAGTTGCATACTGCTTGAATGTTATTCAAAACTCTACTAAAAACTTACTTAATTTTCATATAATCTATCGTTGGTTTATTAGCATTTTAGAAACATGGCTTACAATAATTTGTCATGATAGTATATGTCCTAAAAGCCCTTTGTAATCTGGAAAAATAATTATTTTTTTTTAACTTCTGTGCTACATGAAACAGAGTACTTAAAAATAAGTCTGATTTTGCTTTAACTTCTCTGATTCAGATTGCTTTTAATAACTGTGATTACAGTGTAGTATCCTGCCTGCCTTCTGGGTAGTTATGCCATCTTTAGTGCAATCTTTGTAAGGGCTTGAGAATGCAGATGAAGAAAGACAGGGTTTATTCTTTTGCTACTTGACAACTGCTGCAGAGTTTTGTTTTTTCATGATTGCTGTTCTGCTTAAAAGCTAAGTTATTTTGCACCGAAAAGAAACAGTTTGAGAGCTGTTGAAAATAAGAGTGTATCTGTAATAAAGGTTATTATGATTAATTTTCATGCTTGTTCTCTGAAAAATATAATTTCAAATCTCAAAAGGCATATGGTTGTTTACTTAATGATCCCTTAGAATATGTTCTTGTGTCACTGAGATCAGTGATAACAGGATGAGGTAAGAATTGATTATTAAAGGTAAGATTTTGAAGTTCTTTGAGCATTTTAGCACTAGTGGATGATATTCTGCACCAAATAAAGTAGAAATTATCACTTATTTCAGAATGAGTTAGCGTGAGGCTGAGTTTGTTGAAAAGGCCTGTTTTCACTCGACTTGGAATATGAGGATTATCTGTTGACAAATGTATTTAAACCAAACTGGTGTGAATACAAACCAGATGTTTCTTGGGTACATTTTTATAGTATATTTGAACCATACAACAAGGTGACACATTTTTCTAATCAGTATTCCTGATTTTGTGTGGAGGAAATATATATTCTAAGTGTCACTTTGCAGGTTCTTGTCCAGTTGCAAATAGCAATCTTGTACAATATTGAGTGCAGCAATGAAAATCTAGATAAAAAATAGAATTACCATCTGTATAAAAGAAAATAAATCATGTTGCTGTAAAACAAATAAGCATTCTTTTAAGATAATTTTCAGCAATCATGTTAAAAGACTAGGTTAAATCTTGATTTCACTGAGCACACAAGAGGCTGTCAACGAGTAGCTGATGTCTAACAGAGAATCTAGGACTGAAAACCATGTTAGTTTTGTGTGTTCCACACCTACTTGCATTGATTCAGAGATACCTTCATGTTATAAAACTTTCAATGTCCTGTTTATTTGCTTCCTGTAAACCCTCCAAGTGTGACAGTGGAGATAATGAATGCCCCCAATCTTACAGTCTCTTCTCCTCTCATGAATGTTCTTCACAGGGCCAAGGCAGAGGTGCGACATAATCCCTTCCCTACAGGAGTGAGTTAGCTGCACCCATAGACTATGGTATTGGAATGTTTTAATTCCATAGCTGTTGATTTATAGTATTTCTAGTAACAGGAGCAAGGGATATTAGTTGGAGTTGGTTTTCCTTTTTTTTCCCCCCACTTGATGTTTCACAAAGCTTGACAGTTTATGGTTTATTGTGGTCTCTAGCATTTGTAACAAATCTTTTATGATGATGGTGCTCATATTAACAATAAGACCTACAATTTGGACAACTAATTACTGTCACTTTAATGTGTTGTAATGTTAACTCTTGATTCATTCAGTCACGGCTGTTAATATGGTTGGGAAGATGACCCTCATGGTCTTTGCCTGGTTTTGCTCAGTTCTTAGGTTCATAAAAGAGCATCTCTCCCAGAATTGAATTATAAATTTATGGTGGAAAGTAGTAAATTAAAAGAGGGAAGTCAGAGAGAAGAAATACTTTCTACCCTTTCCTCAAGGTCTCCTTTAATTTTCATTGTATGATGCAATATGCAGAGAACATGCTGAAAGGCACTAGTGTCCTTTTTCAGATATCTTCAGATACCTTTTCTCAAAAGCTTAATGGTTTACCAAGAATCCTTATAACATCTGACACTGGAGGTGACCTGAGGTTTTCCAAGTTACTCTGGCAGTTGTGTTAGTGAAGTATTGCATAACTTTCAAATAGGATGGTATGTCCTTCCTGCTTGTATCCCCTTTCTGAGAGCTTCCATTTTAGGGTGTTGAGTATTAGTTCATTTTCTCATAACTGATGTTATGATAATACAGGGTATGAGTTGTACATAATATTTGACTGTGTACAGGTGAGTGCACACTGGAATCAGAACTTTACAGAGATCAAATGAGTCCTTTTCTGAAATACACTGTGCATGTCTATTGCATCTCATTGTGCACATGGAGAGATACCAAAGTTCTGAATAAGCTCATGGTAGCCATGTGTCATGACAGTGTGCCCAGTTTGGGTCTTTGAGGCACAGTGCTGTTGTGAATAGTTGAGTTCCTACTGGAACTATGGCTGAGACAATATACAAGCTCATATTGCAGAGTACAAACTTTAACATTTATGAAACTGGGAAGTTCTGGTTCTTTCCTGTGTCCTTTTCTAAACATGTTATATGATATGCTTACCTTGTTCTATTTAGATAAATTAGATAAGAATATGAGCTGGCCATAAAAATGTAATAACAACTTGGCCCTGTACACTCAACT
Source organism: Lepidothrix coronata (assembly GCF_001604755.1). Lineage (NCBI taxonomy): Eukaryota > Metazoa > Chordata > Aves > Passeriformes > Pipridae > Lepidothrix > Lepidothrix coronata. Next base: position 928,679 of record NW_016690213.1, read on the forward strand.
ATAGATATGTACAATGTAGTACAAAAATATATTTGGCGTTTTTGTGCTTGTGTATCTTTGTCAGTATACAGTTCATCAGCACAAAAGGTGTGTTTGTGCAGCAGTCTTGTTTAGGTTTGATCATATTTTTTTTCCTCTACTTGGTGATGTTAATGCCTTGCAGAAAGGCAAGAGCATTTTAAATAACATCAGCTTGTTGGGTGAATAGGCCATAAGTATCAGCAGATACACTAACAGGTCTCCAACAGTGACAGTGGTTTCTAGCGTTGTTTGCGAAGTCTGGGTATATAAAGTCTAAACAACATGAAGCTGAAACAGGTGCCAGATTTACTGGCAGTTAACTCTGTTTGTGAGTGCTCAGAAGTCTGACTATTTGCAGACAATATGTCAGTTTGGGAACTTCAGTCATCCTTATTTAGCAGATACCCAAGGGTTTGGTGTCAGTTGTCCTGGGGCTGGGTTGTTTTTGCGTCGTGATCCAAGTGCTACTGAAAGCAGCTTTGATTAGTTGATCACTGTATGACATAATAAGCGTGTGTTTGATTAATTCTCTGCAGTTCTAAGTATGTGCCCACACGTAACGGAGGACCATCAGTGGCTGTTGTCACTGTTAGTCAGTTTGCAGTACTACCCCAGTCTTATGTTCGGGCTGAAACCCCCAGTCCTGCACAGTATTACAAATAAGCCATGTAAACAGAAAGTTCTTGTCACATAATTGGGCTAAGTAGGAGCAACATTTTCTAAACTTGAAACTTTCCCAAAGTCATGGGCACAGATTCATGTGATATGTTACAAAAGTTGCTGACTTCATTGTTTGGTTTTTGAACATGACTTTCAACTTGTAGACAGCTGAAGGTTACTGCAGCCTGTAAGCAGAAGGGCACAAAGGGCAGGGTGTTGCATAGCGATTTGTGCTATGACTCAGCTTTTGCTGAAAGTAATACTCATTTGGTTTCTCCCACTTCCTCCTGATTATCAAGAAGTGCCCTACAGCACTGCAGCAAAGAAATACTGCCTGTTCAAAGAATACTTTCAAAACTTATTAGAAATAGTGAACTGCAGGAAAGTAAAGCAGTAACTAGTACTGTCCCTTTCTTAGCTGTGAAGTTTGGGGGAAGTACACACGCTACAATGTTATTTCTTAGTTTAGGGGCAAAATGTTTGTCTCTTCTTGTATATAGATGTCATAAAACTTTGGACAAAGACGAAAACTTTCTAACAAATATTTGCTGGACAGTATTGTCTTACTGAGGAGATAAAGTGTCAGCTTATCATAAGTTTTTATATTACCTTACTATTACATTACCTAAATCGCCTTAAAATTTGTGAATAGTATGCAAAATATAGTAGGGAGTCACATGTTTTTGTATCGTTGCAAAGCACTGTCACTTTGAGGGTTGATGCAGACTTGGTAATGTTCGTACCTTCTAAATAGACTGTGATTCTCAGGATCGATGAAGTGCCTTTTGAAAGTCATATAAAGAAGAAGTATAAGCACGATCAGAGTATCAGTCTTCTTTTTTAGAATTTCCTGCTCTATGAGGTGCCTTCTGCCTTTTTTTCCATTTCACCATGTATATCCATCAGTAGTTTCACATGATGGAATGGATAACAGGTCAGAGTGGTATCTACTCTGATCAAAAGCACCAAAAAGTACTCATTCCACTTGGTGCCAAGAAAAATCTATCGCTAATGCTCAGTAGATGCCTCAGCCAAGAGTGGAAGAGATGTATCTACTCCAAAAACAAGATATGAAAAGGTTAGGAAGTAGTTTTCCCTTCTACATGTGTGCATAGTAGACATCCCTGTCCCTATAATGTTCTTCACAATGGAAATTATTGCTGTCTTTGAGAATTCTATACAGATAAAAGTAAGTATAAAGGAACCATTGAATAGCTTTTTAAGTATAAATGTGCATCTCTTAGGGAGGATGGGCTACTTTTTCTGTAGTAGCAATGCTTATTGTCTCTCTGATTAATGTTGTTGTCTTCAAGCCTAGGAAAATAAATGTATTGAAGTAGACTGGAGAGTGTCTTTCATTCTATGCGGTAAGGTTGCTCTAATTCTTTATTAAGAGGCAATTAGATAACAAAGCACATCTTAGAATATTGTCTCTACTCAAAGATTAAGTTTTTAGAAGGAACGTTTTCTGATGGAATTTCTTTAATCTTCTTGGGTATTGGTATTTTTTTTTCATAAAATCTTGCTTCCTACTTGAGGAAAAAAAAGGAATAGGTAATAACTGTAACAGATAGATTTTATTTCTTTCTTACTAGCATGTCTTACTGATTCTAGTACTAGAATCAGTACGTGATTCTTGTACTGATTCTACATTTAGGAGCCTTTTTTTGGTCTGCCTTATCCCCTGATATCTGCACATGGGGTAAGAGAGCAGAAAGGTCTTTTCTTCCTTCTCTGTACACTGTTGCTCTGTCTCTTCTCCTTGCAGTCTCTCTAGCATCCTGCCTCTGCATTTCTGGCCCCTGTACACAGTCTGAGCATGGAAGTCATTTGAGGGGAGGGAGGAGTCAGGGTACTTTTGTGTATGGATATCCAGCTCTCTTGTAATAATTTATAAGGACTGCATCAGGAGCACAAATTGTGGAATTTGGAGAACTGCCCTAAGTTGTGCTGATGGTTGTACATGACCCTGACCCTCGCTGAGGAAGGCGCAAGCCACCTCCCTTACATGGTTCCACCACTGCTGGCGTAGAACAGCAATGAATCTGAGTTGATGTGGACAATCTGTAGGTGCTGAGAAACAACCACTGTGAACTTGACTCCCGTTGCTGTTGTTGGGGTTTTTTTCTGCTGTGTAACTCGTCCTCACGTTAGCCTAAACAGGTACCACAGTATAAATAATGTGCGTGAGATAATGTGTCCGTTCAAGAAATGCACTCACTTTTGTGTGGCAGGGTGAACTCGGGTGCATGCTTCCTGGGTTCTTTTATTACAGTGGATTTTGCTACTGTCTGAGTTGTTAGTGGATTTTTTATTCTGGAGACATGGGAGTAATTGTGAACAATTGTGAAACGCTAATAGCATATAAGCATTGTAAGCAAGTAACCACACTAGGAAGTGGTGGTGTGAGTTGTGTAAATTGACCTTTACCTGTCCTTTAATTTTCCGGTGCCATATCAAGCTGGGTTGTTGGGTTTTTTAATGTATAGATAGGACTTAAATTGAGATCAATATTTAACTTGCAGCTTGAACCAAGATTATAGCAAAACTCAATCTGATATCAAATTTCAAAGGAATCTGCAGGAGAGTGTCTCTTGGATCAAATAGTAATGGTTGATCTGACATTCGAGTCTCATCCCTGTATGGACCTTTTGAAGAATGAAACTATTAATTCCTGTAAACATAAAGGCAAAACCTGGGGAAGGGAGGGCACTGATCATCCAAGCATGTACTCTGAATCAAAGGCTACAAAGAAGCATAGGTATATATTTGATTTGCTAATCTTGTGTAAGGATTCAAATTGTACTGCTGTTGTAAAACTTTCAATTCCATTGAGCTTCCAACTGCCAAAAATAGACCATTTTGTTAGACCATCTCTGAGCATTGTGCTGCCCCACCTACATCTCTGCAAATATCCCAGAAAATTATTCCAAAGCTAGAATAGGCATGTCTAGATTATATTGCAGCCAGTGTTATGACTGTATTTATAATTACTGTAAGTTAACATAATTTTTTCCTTTATGAGGACAACTCTTGGAAAAACTTCTCTTTCTCTTTGATTTTATTGTTTCTGTTGGTGTAAGATAAAAGTCACTCAGACTAAAGGAGAACAAAAGTTTTTTTCTCATGGAAAAAAAAATGATATGCTGGTATGAACACATCTTACATGAAAAAAAGTGCGTCGGTTGCACTTCACACTTTTCGAATTCTAAGCGCTGATGTACACAAGAGGTTTTAAAGTAACTTCAAAAAGGACCTTATGATGCATACATCCTGGGTAATTCTGGACCTTCTAATTACAGCGTTATTTTTACACATACCCAGATTTAGCCACGTATAGATCAGTAGATCTTCTGTTGTAGGGGAGTGACATAGCAAGCAGTATAGAATGTAAAACTGAAATGGGCCATATTGAATTAATCTTTAGTGTTCAACTTAAATTCATAAAGATTCTTAAATACACTTATTCTCAAAAGGTAAGAATTCTAATGCTGCAATTTATAGTAGCAAAAAATTACTTGCTGGAATACTAAGTGACCTGAACTTTTCTAGTCTATCATTTAATCTAAATGTATTTACCAATGGCTCAAAAAGCGTTTAATGTTAAATAAAACTACATGCTCAAAAATCACTTGACTGAGGTACAATGTGTTTAGCGAATAGCCAATTTAAGACCCAATGTGAACAACCACCAAAAATATGGTTTAATGCGTGTGGTAGTTTGGCTTTATGAGTATGTTTTCTGGGAGCCACCAGTGTGCTGAATTTCCATTAGTTTCCCATGTAAAAACGATCTTTCTCTCTTTCCTTCATAGCTGCACATCTGTATCCATGGCCACCTTCATGAATCTGAGTTTACCTCTTGGCTGCATGCACTGGGGGATTCTGTTGGCATAAGCAGAATATAACTATGCCCTGGAAAAAATAGGATTTCTGGATCCTTGTTTGTTCCCTGTACTGGATGTGCATTGCCTGTTCTTTCATTGCTCTGAATGCTGAGCAGACATTACATTTAAATATTAATCCTGCATAGATAACTCTTCTTCCTAGGTCAGCAGGAATGTTCATGGAAGGGCTTGATACAGTTCTGCATTTCCACTTTCAGTAACTGTTGAAATGACCATCTCTTTTACCTGATAATGTTAATTTTTCACATGAAATCAGGCAGTTCTGTTCTATTTGATGACACCAGTTCAGAAATAAAATATTTTTTTCTTAATGCAATGCCGTATACATTATTCATAATTGTAAAGCATAGTTACTTAATCAAATACATCTCAAAATACCTACAGAACTGTTCAGGTTAACCGTCCAGTCTAATGCATCATCTGTGCCTATGCTAATCTAAAACTTTATCTCATCTGCCAGGTTTTTCACTAGGTAATGTCATACTCACTGTATTTTGCATAACAAGTTATTTGGGGTTTTTAATGCATAAAATGTAACAAGCATTGTTTTAATGAGCATATGGATGTGCTTCTCCATATGAGGGGGATATCAGTGGGAGTGCAGTTGTTAGAATAGGATCAGATACTCTGTTCTGTATGGTAGCTACAGTGTCTGTTTTTAAGATAGGTTGGATACAAATTCCAGATTACAATCGCTATGTTTCAATGAACCTTTGTATTAATATACCTTGCTATACAAACCACTGTGTTCATATACATTCTTTACCAAGCTGGTGTTCTAGAGAGCACCAATCATACAGTTTGGTAACAAGTAATTTATTTAATGCATATGTATGAATACACATAAAACTACTGGTTTTATCTATAACTTACTGCTATTCCAACGGATTTAATATGATCAGTTGTAAATTAGATTAATTTATCAAGTTTAGTATTTTCTGTATGAATTTCTAATCAAGAAAGTTCTATCGTGAAGAAAAATAATCCAAGAAAGTTATTAAAAAATATCCAACACAGATAATTAATTTATTTCCTTGTAGTGGATGTTGCCTCACATGCAAATGGAACCTTTTTTTAGAATTGCAGAGCATATTACAAAAACAACAGTCATTTACAATAAATATTTAGTTTTCAGTCTTGTGTTCCAGTAAGGCTGTTCGGAAAGAAAACAAGTATTGGGATTTTGTATTACTCACTGTGTAGGTAATTCCTAATCTCTGAAGAATATACATTCTACAGTCCTTGGAAAGTACACTGTTGACTGTGTAGGAGATATTGGAATTGCTTATGGTGTTACCAAACACTTGATTAGTAAATAATGCTCTACCTAAGAGAATTTTGCTTACAGAGAAATTCCTTGTTAGGAATGGTATACCACAGGCTTAAATGAGAACATGTTATGTTTTTCTCAAATCTGTGATCTGGAATGGCAGCATAGAATGGAGTTATGCTGTGCCAGAAGCTCTTAGTAAAATCCCAAACCCCCACAGAATATATTTAGTTTCATCTTTTGTTAAGCAAGGCTCATCCATGCTTGCAAATCTCTTTAAAAGATATTACTGTTATTACTGATGTGGATGTCTGGAAAATGTGTGTTAACTAACGTATACAAACATGCAGACTACGTATTTCTGATGTTGAAATAGTACAGTTAATGAAATTACATGATTCTGTGGCAAGACCAGCAAAAATGTAATTATTCAGAGGCAGGGTTGTGAATTATTTTGATTGGATTTTGGCATTAAACTTGAAGTTAGGTTTGTTTCATGAAGCAGAAAGTCTGCTTTTGGAATGAGATATATGTAAACTTGTTCACAGTATTTCCTCTCACTACCAATCATTCTTATACCATGTGTTCTAAACTAAACAATCTAGATTCCAGATGAATGTTGGTGTCTACACTACAAACATCTGGTTTATCATACTTTAGTACTGGTGAGAGATTTCCTCTTTTCAACTCTGAGTTGTCTATGGAAAAATGTTCTGTCTGTGAATTGATCAGGTCTCATTATCCTCAGTTACTCTGACTTCAGCACAAATGTGGGTGTTTTAAATCAAGCCTTGCTGTGTTGATAGCATTTGAGGTTGCCACTGCTCTTGACAGGAATGTTTTCAGGTTTTCGTAGGTCAGTGTAATAAATAGGTTTTTATAACCTGCTTTACCTAATTTAATAATTGTTTAAATATATTTTTGCCTTATCTGGGTTACTCCTCCTCCTATAATCCTATATGTTTGAAAGTTAGCTGTAGAAACCTTTGCTAAGCTTCTCATAGTATGACTTTCTTCATGGAAGTCACGTCTCATATTTAGTTGCTTACTTCATCAGGCTTATTTGCTTAAATGCTCTGCTATGTCAGTGCTTAACAATTTAATCCTTAACAACACTTAAGAGTATTGCATCACCTATATAAGATTTAGAAAGCTGGTGGCCAGGCTGGATAATTCTAGGAACCCAGTTTCTGTATTAATCTGAGAACTGTGGGTTAATGGTCGTTCTCTCAGACAAGTTAATTTTCCCTCTCTGTTTTATATCTGGTTTGAGCCTTCGAGAGTTTGGAATTTTCTGAAAAAAGCTGGGAACAGGGGTTGTTCTCTGAAATGTATGAAGAAGGCAGGATCAAAGTTTGTAAATAAGAATTCTGCATAGAATCGAATACATGGCTTTTATTAGAATACTTGTTGAGGTTTTATATTACAGTTGTGAGATTAAATTCACTCTATCAAATGAGAAACAAATTGCAGTCTCCTTTGTGCGAGGATCTGTCACCTTATATAAGCATAGATTCAGGACTTTCTTTAAGCCCACATCCAGTGGCTTTTTTATCACACTTTTTGTTTTTCTGCCCTGAGTATATATCAGGAAGGATACCGTTACATAGGCTTTCCAAAAGATTTCCATTTTGCAATGAACTTGGTACCAGGCCTCTGACAAAATTCAGAAAATGTATTCAGCTGTATTTATTGATTCAACAGAATGATATCAGTGATACTGACTGAGCAAAATGCGGTCTAACACTCAAGACATTAACATTTCTGACTACAGTGTCTTAATTTTTAATGAAGCCATACCATTTATTCCAAAATTTCAAGGAATACCCTCAGTATAATTTTGATATTTTCAACTGATTGCGTTTATATATGAAAAATCTAGTTTCTGTTCAGTTTATTTGATTTTATTTCATGTGTCTTAGCCTCCTGGAACATTTCTAGGTTGTCAAGCAAAGAAAGTCAGAAGGACTCATGTAAAACAGAAAAGTAGGGACTTGTGATTTAGGGGTAAGCAATAACAAAAGGCAAGCAAAGTAATAGTTGTTGAAATGGATGGAATTAGGATTGGTGAAATGAGGATTCTGGTATGATTTCTTTCTGTTGTAAGAAAACATGATTTTTCAAATGTAAAATGTTTTCTTAGAATAAAAAGAATTCTTGTCATCTTGTGGAGAAGCAGATGAGCTACTTCATTTAAATTCTGTTTTCCAGCCAAGCAAGCAAGAGCCTGAGGGAAGTATGGAGACACATTTATTTCATTTACAAAAATGCAGCTATTATATCTTTATTTTCAAGGCCTCCTTGCGCAGGAAGCTTCTGGGTCTGAAGATCAACATTCACTGCTTCATGTGTCCCAGACTGAAAGATATTCCACATATGATGTCTTGTAACATCTTGCAGGGAGACACTTGGAGACAACTTACGCATTTCTCCCTATGCAGGGTTTCATTTTGCCACTCTACTGTGGAAAGAACTACTGCCATTAGACAAACTGTTTGGATTGGGAAAGTGCTAAGAAATCCATCTAGCTACTTGAAGTGTAGTCAAAAAATTGCAGGGCTTTGTCCTTGTGAAGCAGCATCCTGCTGTTCCAGTCCTTTCTGCTAGCACAAATGCCTTTATGTGGACTGATTTACTTTTAAGGCAGTTATGTCAGACATGTTTCATATGTCACATTGTGCTTTATTGCTGGAATTAATCCACTTCTGACTTTTTAGGTTAAATGAATAGCATTGTTGAAAAATGCAAGCTGCCCCTGGCTTGATTATAATAAGCTTGTATGACCATGATCATGATGACACCTAGAGTTTGTCAGTCTCCAGCAATTTGAGCAAGGAATTGTGAGGCTTGGAAAGTTGGAAAATGAAATTATGCCTTTCTTGGTCCTTCTAGAATGTAACCCATTTGTCTTTCACGCATCTTCTACTTCTTAAAGATGACTTATTAATTATATGGGGTTTAAAAGTCAGAGCATTATATAGTTCCTTCCTGTTTCAACATTTCACAAAATGGTAGTAATATACAGACTATTCATGGAAAAGTTATAATAAGTTAACAGTACAGTGATTCCCTAATGGGTGTGTTTCGAGGAGTTATAAAGAACAAATAACAGTGCATCAGCCTCATGCTTAAAATAGGTTCATGGTGCATATGATTAAGTGACACGACTCACACAGTTTTTATTACTGCGCTCTGATTTTTATCACATTTTGTGAGTTAAGGTTGATTAGCTTCAATAAAAACTTGGACAAGAAACATTCACCGACACTTTCTGTGTTTTAGGAATTGATATTAAAAATTTGGTATTTGAGAATCACTCTTCAAGGAAGGTGCAGTGGAAAGCTGTGATACAGAGGTGTCTTGGAAAGAAGCCATTTGTGGTTCAGTAGAGATTCTTTTCAAGGTTGTTAACCTCTATATCCTTAAATTATGTTTATATAGCCACCTGAATTATTTCTGCAGTTTCAGCTGGAATACATTCCCTAACCAAAACAGTTGTGTAACACAGCTTTTACCATTTGCCCTGTGGATGCTTACCTTTCAGTTACAGCTGAAGTAAGCTCTGGCTAATTTCTAATATAGTTGCACTGGTTAAAATTTTTCATACTCATGTGTTTGAATATTAATTAGGGGTTTAGGCTTATTAATGTTGTTATTACTGCATTTTGTCAAGACATAGGGCTGTCATCCAAGAAGTCTCTATCTGTTGGTTTACAATCTTGCCTGAGGGTTGACAACTGTTTTGTTCTTAGAATCTGGAGTGTATCTGTTGTAATCAACTGTTGTTGCTAAAATGTTTAAATCTGTAATGTAAATGCACTGGAGGACTATGAAAGATGCATTGTTTTCTACTGGATATAATTAAATTTCAGTATTTTTTTAAAATGAATACATGTTATGTTCAACTAAAGATATATAAACATAACTTGTTCTATTTGATTTTCTCTTTAAAATGCTCATATATTTTCCTCCTCTCTTAGCAGTCACAATTTTTGCATCAGAACGGAATGTTTGCATTTGAGAAATTTTTCAGCAGAGCTTGCATCTTTTTTTCAGAATACTAGTATCTTACCCAAAATTTGGCAGGTGGGTACAGAGAGCAGGAGTGCGTGAGCTAAAGCAGCGCCTTACAGTTTAAATCTTTCCAAGGTTCGTGTTCCTCACTTAGGAACATAGCAAAGTACTTTGAGGTTAGTGTGAAACCTGAAGGGTGGTTTTTGTGATAAATTTCAGGTCTATACAGTGAATCTGCCTCTTACAGCTGTGTCAGTTCATGTTGTCAGTGTTTGCTGTTATCACAGTCCAGGCATAAGAGACAAGGGACTGATTTTTATCATGCAAGATATTATGGCATATGTCATATGAATTAGGGTAGTATCATTTTGCTTCTCCAAATATGTGTGCTTGGGTGGAGGGACTTTATATAACAATGATAGCTGTTCCCTGCTCTTGTTGAACACAAGGGGAGATAAATACTTGCCCAAGCCAACAGCGTAATAAAAAAGGAGGCGTTTCAGTTTCCAAAAGCTCAAATTAACTTTTAAGAGCAAAAACTCTGAACCACTGTAGTTTGTGTATTAAGTGTCACACTGACATTTTATGGTGCCCTTAATGAGATGAACCCACAATTTAACAGCATTAGCCACACCTACCTGTCCTGTATTTTACCTAAATCTACCTGTCTTGGAAATGTCTTAAAAATTAAGTCAGTCTTAATTTTGATACTCTAGATAGGCTGTCTGTCCTTTCACAGTCATGGTGGATAACTCTTGGGCTTGCTGGGGGAGAGGCCATGGATGATGTTTCTAGGAGGTGTAACATCTGTGGTACTAGAAGGTGTTCTCCACCTTGCCTGAGCCAATAGTGAGGTGATTGCATTATGTCTTTGTGCACTGTGCATGTCACCTTTCCATATCCCTGACCAAAACTTTGTGATTTATCCAGAATAATTTTTTAACTGCATGAGTAAGAACATTTCTGCAGTATGCAGAAACTCTCTTCTAATAGAGAGTTATTTTGCCCTTTGCTGGGCCTTTTCATTTTAGTGGTTGCAGAGGTTAATGGGATGTCTTGTGTTCGGATTGTAATGCTACTTTTATATGGCTGCAAAAAATAGCTTGGTGATACAATCCTTATACTTGTAAACCTGAAGAAGTATAGGATCCCTGGAAGTATAGGTCAGTTGCAGTATTTAAGGGCTCTTCTTCACTCAGAGGCACTAAAATTTTAACCTTTTTAATGTTTGCATGTGAATAATCATGTATTGTTAGAGTTGCACAATTTCCAATTCCCTGCCACCCCCGCCCACCCCAGGCCTTGTTATGATGTGCTGTTGAGCTGAAAATAAGAACCAATCTCCCCCTCTTGGGCTCTGTTCCAGCAGTGTTTATGTCCTTGGGAACAGATGCTTCTTTCTCATACTGTCTGCTGTTTGCCTGCAGTTGTTTCCCAGTTCCTTTAAATCACAGCACTGAGATGCCAGCAATCCAGATACCAGAGATTCTGCTTTGTTTTTCCCAGGCAGAAATGTGATTTAGCAGTTACCTGTTCTTTGACTGGAACCTTTTAAGGCACCTTAATTTTAAGTATTTGGGCTTTCTGTAAAATACTTCATATGCTGTAAATGAAGATGTATCATCTCAGAAACGAGAGTCACATGATTGATTGCAAATGACTTGAGTTTACTGCATTTTGTTGTAACTTGGTGATGTCCTCACCCAAGAAACAGCACATGACTCTTTGTAAGCTTGCCATCTCCAGGAGGAAATTCGATAAGGCTTTCAGAATCTGCGCTGTAAGGCCAGTAATTGCTGTGATCCAATAAGGGAGCGCTCTGTGGTGGCATCACTCGAGAGAGTAAGCGTGGTGTGACTGCTGCTGGCTTCTCGGATCATGCTGTCTAATGAAAGATTAATGAGGAGGTGATGCTTTGTAAAAAACATCTAATACTGCCACCAGGTCACAAGTTTGATTTGAACCAATCAATATCATTCATTCTCCTAAAGGTAGCTAATGATAGCATGCTTATGAGAAATGAAATGGCCTGCTATCTAAGACAGCCTGCTCATTCTTACTGTGTCAGCTTTAAAGAAACAGTATTCATTTTGTCATGTCATCTAAACCTTATGAAGAAAGAAGATCTTAAATTCTGAGGGAAAATGTTAAGAAAACTTTTTTTATAAAAGTGAAACTCAAGACAACTAAAGGAATTCTTATATTAAAAATAAAACAATTAAAACTGAAATGTAAGTTGGAAGGCAGATCTCAGAGTTAATAATATCTGAAAGAAAAAAAAAAGTGTTTGATTTGACCTTGGGGTTTAAAGATCAGATGTACATTAATGTGTGTGTGTTCTTAATCCATGGCATGACTCACTTGTACATGAAAAGCAAGGGGTCAAGTACCCACCTATGTCATATTAACCCATCTGAGGAGAAAAGGAAAGAAAATGAACCATCATTTCTCCTTCAGGGCCAGATAAGTTGCTGATGTAATGTAGTGAGTCTTTTTAAAAAAATTATACCAGCTATATTAATTCCAGAAAGCAAGTATAGGACACAGAAAGGTATGTATTCAAGTATTTCCCTCAGAGATAATCCTATGAGAGACTGAACAATCTTAGGGTTAGAGAGCAGAATGAGTAAACTCAAAAGCAATCTTTTCTTCTGAACTTCTCACTAAAACCTTTGAGCTAGATTTTGCATTCTTACTTTTATCTGAGTAATATTGTGCTGTGTGAAAGTGTTGGCAGTTACTGTAGCTACACATGGAATAAAATACTGTAAAATATGGATAATGGAGCTTGACTTTTGAGCTCTTGATTATGAGACTTCAGTGTTCCAAGATGCAGAGTGGGAACTCCCTACTTTTCTTTTAAAAAAACAAAGCAAACCCAAAAAAAGCCCCAAACTCAAGTTCAAATTCGCTAATGAAATATTCTGATTTTCATAGCAAAATAGTATTGCTGTTCTCTAGGTGTATATAGGACCATACTGACCTTGCTCCAGTTGCTTCTTAGGTACAACATAATATTCTATAAAGTCATGATCAGTTATTTCCTAGATGAAAATGGTATTTGAGTAGTATTTAGGATACTTGCCTGTGTGCTACTTTCTTTCTAGGTCAGTAACAACATAAACTTTGTAAATGTTAGCATTATTTTCATTAACAATGTTACATTCCTATTACCTAGAACAAATTGAAATTGTCACGAAAAATATCAAGTTGTCATCAAAATAACAATACTAGAAAAATATATTAAAAGCAAAGCAACTTTTCGTGCTAACATCATTTTCCAGGAGCACAGGTGCACCAAAGTGCTCCCTTGCAGTGAGTAAGCAGTGTTTGGTGAGTAAACCACTTCTAAAGCACTGAGTAGAAATTCTAATTGCAATTTCAGACTTGTATTTTGCCACTTTTACACAGTAGTAAGAAAGATGTGTATTGTCATTAGATGACAGTTCTTAATGTTTAGCTTTCTAGTTTTCATCATACAGTAGGGGTGAGAACAAATAAGTCACCCCTAGCTGCAGTTTGAGGATCTTTGCTTCAGTCACTGAAGCAGCATCTGTTTGATTTGATTTCTTCCCCTCTGTATTGATTACATTTTCCTTCCAGACTGCACTGTGATCAATTGCTATCGCATTTCTTGGATTAACTTGGATTTCTCATCTTTTCTATTTCCATTTCCTTTTTTTTTTTTATTCCAGTAAGTGCTTTAAAGTTTTAAATGTTTAAATAGAACCTCTTTCCCATAAAGTCTGGAATTTGCCAGGATCCCTACTTAGAAGAGAAGCATGGTCTAATGGACAACGAGCTGAGAGATGAATGTTGCTGTGTTCTTATCCTAGTTGATTTACTTTCATGGTCTTAGGCGGGTCTCTAAACTACCTGCCGGGAGAGCCATGAGGATTAATTGAACAGGCAAACTGCCATGTAATGCTTAACATTGTCTGACCTGAAAAATACTGTACATTTACTGCCAGCCTTGGAAACAAAACCAGTGATGTTAATGGGGGAAATGATGGGATTTTTAGTGATCTTGCCTGAAGAATGACAATAAGATTCTTGACTCCAGCAGTACAAATTCATAGTTGAGGAAAACTGTCATTTTGTTTCTCCTTGATGATTGATATTCCTGCTGAAATTTCCTAGTTTCTCTGCCAAGGTCACGAGGGAAATGATTAAATATGTCCCAAGACAGATACTTGAGGACTTACCCTAACAGTTTCTCTCTATCCTGATATTAGTAGAGAAAAATATAAGTTTTTCTGTCTTTGTGAGGATCCATGTTGAAATGAATTTCAAACTTGTTGCTATCCATAGTCCTGGAACAGAAGATGGGGAAAAAAAGAGACATGTAGAAGAAAAATATGCCAAAGCTGATGTCTAGAGAAACAAAGTAGTACATAATGCTGGTCATTTTAATTTGTGATTGTTTACTTCTAAAGGGTATTGTAAAGGAAATATTCAAAGTAGTGAATTTTGTCAGCTTATTAATAGTTAGATCAGACTTTTCTTTCATATGACCTGTTTTATCTACATCTTTAGCATTTATCTTATTTTTATTAGTGTCAAACTGCTCTGTAATTGCTCTATTGTGATTTAATTTTTCTTGAGTGTGAGTGGCAAGATCTTACATGTAATATGTTTCATTCTGATTAGCACTTTGTATCCTGACATTAATACTTCTCTGTCTTTCCTGACATCTCACACAGAATATCTTAGTGTTATGTGTGCTACATCATAGTGATTGCTCATAGTCATCCTCTGATGCACTAGAACACCCTCTTCTTTCTCATTTGTAATTTCCAGCTTGTCACAGGAATTCTTACTCCTGTGTGTATGACCATGCACTTTATGTAATTTCATTCTGTTTCTGTTATTGCAGAGTTGTGTGCTCTCCTTTAGTGTGGAATACAGTCTTTCTTTGTACTAACAGCTTGTCACAGATCTAGTTTCTCTGCCAAGGTCACAAGGGAAATGATTAAATATGTCCCAAGACAGATACTTGAGGAATTACCCTAACAGTTTCTCTCTATCCTGATATTAGAGTTGTTTGGATTGTTTTCTTTTTAACCAGTGCCGTAGAAATACAAGGGCACATATTCAAAATTTTCCCTTTAAGTGCATACACGTATCTTAGATTGTAAAAATCATACTGAAGTATGAAAATGGATCCTCCAACAGTGGTCAGAGAAGTCTCTTAGGAAGTTTCAGACGTTCTTCAGGCGTTTGCAAAGCAGCTTCACTCAGTCTGCTGTGCCAGCACAAAGATTTCCAAGCCAAGCATCACATTTAAAAAAAGCATTGCTGCAATTGCTCTGACTCTGCTCCCCGTGTAACCATGAATAACCCCGAATACTGCCAAGGTTGAGGCATATGGAACTTCTTTGGACAACCTGCTCCAAAGTTAGGCTGGTGAAAAAGTTTATTCTCATGTCAAGTTGCAGCCTTTCTTGTTACAATTTGTCATTTTGTGTCTCATCCTTCGGCCGTGCAGTGCTGAGCCTGGCTTCATCTTCTTGGTAACCTCCTCACAGGTGTTGAAAAGCTGCCACCAGCTCTTCCCAAAGCCAGGCTGAAGAAGCCCTCTTCCCTCAGCATGTCTTCACCCAGCCTCTGCTCCAGCTTCCGCTCCAGCTTCCTGACGATCTTGGTGGCCTTCAGTGAACTCACTCTGGTTTATCAATATCTTTGCCATACTGGGAGGCCCCCAAATGGGTGCAGTACTCTCGATGCAGTATTCTCAATGCCTGTATGAAAAAACCTGCATGAGGTTTTTCCTTCACAACTTCCAGACATTTGTTTGTTCTTTTTAAATTTCATCATTTCATATCGGCTTGACCCTCTAGCCCATCTAGGTTCCTTTGGCTAGTGGCCCTGGTCTTGGGCATATTTGACTGGTCTGCCCAGTTTGGTGTCATCTGGGAACTCGGTGAGAACACACTTCATTGCCTTCTCAAGATCAGTGATAGATGTAAAACAGACCTGTGTAGTACTCCACTTGTTACAAGCCTCCAGGCTGAGAACAACCTGTTAACCACTACCTCATGAAACCAGCTATCAAAGCATTTTTTTACCCCTTACATCAAGTCATCAATGACACTTTTTTAATACATATAATTCAGTTATTTTAGAAATACGCTTAAGCCTTGATAATGATTGACCAGGATAATCTAGAGCAAAGCAAGCTGTGGATAATACTACTGCTTTTAAAGCTAAACTTTTAATCCTAAATTGATTTCATTTATTCTTAGCTGATCCTGAGCGAGGAAGTCTCTGAACTGGCTCTTCAGTGTAGAGTTGCCCAGACTGGTGCATTATAATAATTTGTAATGATAACTTGAATCTAGTGAGGTTCCCTATCTCAGATGAAGAGCTGTGTGAACTATGTTAATTCTGAACTCAGGCTTGCCCGAGAATCATCTGTGTGCTGTTGCTTAGGCATGATGCACTTAAGCTAGCATGCACATTGCTATTTTAATTATCTCTACCCTCTGTCCTGATTTATATGCAAAATAGGTAGCCAACTCAGAAATTTGACTGAGTTATTGGATGTGGACCGACAGTGGAGTCTCTTAGTAACTCGATAGTTGAGCCTGAGCACATCTTTAGTTCATATTTTCCAAGGCAACCTCCTGCTTCTATTTGGCACATGATTTGGCAAATATAAATTAAATCTTTTGGTAAACTTGTTTTCCGATGTCGTTCTCAAATTAAGAAGATGTTTAAATTATCCTGTTTACCTTTATAGTTATTTGAAATTGTAAAATAAAAGGTGAAGCAGGAACTTCTTTAAAACTAGGCCCTGAACATTTTGTTCTTGAGTTTCAATTGAAGTTGAAACTTTTGGAAAACTTGCCACTGATGTCAATGGGAATAAGGTGGAGCATGTTTATAGAATAAAGACATTATGTTGGCTCTTAGTGGTGCAATGCATGTGAATAAAAATGGTTTATCTCACTAAATGTTCAGATGTTTGCCTGAAATCACTTTCAATATCCTTTCTTGTTCTCTATACAGTAAAGTATGTAATTAGGGAACAGGTTATACAGCAAACTCCGTTTGAAAAATGGATTTTTAAAGCATAAAAGAGGCAGTGACTGAAGTCCTGCCAGGCTCTATCGAATACTCACATGTATTATATTGTAAACATAATATGGTTATACTGTATGTTGTCATAATAATTGGCAATGGTATTGGAGTCAGTCATTTAGTGCTTTGTTCATGTGGTAATAGATGGCAAGGGCTACAACGTTTGTTGGCAGGAAACTTGTTTTCCTTTCTGTTTTTCTTCGCAAATTGGTTTCAGAATAGTTTTGTGGGTTTTTTTCAAACTGACTGTCTTAGGATCCAGATGGCTTTATCTCTTTTTAATGAGATTTGGGATATTCTCCTTAAAAGTGGTGTTCACTCAGTGCTGCCACAAAAGCCGCATTCTTCAGTTTTCTTAAAGCATGGCACTGTGACAAGAGAGACAGGGAAGACTAAGTAGAGATGAACAGCACAGAGGGGTGGATAGAGATTCATTAGGATCCAGGGCTGAAAAGTAGCCTGAGTCAGGGGAGAACATGAAAAATGAGGCTGGAGGACAGCAAATAGTTTTAGATTACTGGATAGGAACAGCCTATCTCTTTGTGTCTGTAGGCTTGATTTCTGTCAGTGTACCTCATGCAGGCCATGTTGCTGGGTTTCAGCAGGCTGACATGGGACAGGACCTATTCCTTGTGAGTAACTGCGGAAAAACTGTCCTGTTCATTTGTGAAGGTTCTGAAGGGGCAGTCAGAATAGGTAACAGTGGGGAAATGGGCATTTTTTCCTGCAGAAGCTTCCAGACATTTGTTTCTGAGTTCGTTGCTTCAGCTTTACAGGACACAACCCTCTTCAATTTATTTCTTTTAAGAGCCAGACCACATGCAGGACAGGGCTCTGCAGGGTCCTGAAAGACAATTTTAGTGGCTTGAGGCATTCACAGTAGGTATGCATTTCTGTTGTTATGGAGTGAATTTCACCTAATACGGGTTTAAAAGCTGAAAAAATGTTGCCTGTACCAGCTTTTCACCTTCCATCAAGTTCAGACTATAAGCCTCAACTTACTTAGCTTTAGATTCTTGTAAAATCTGAACCAGCACACAACCTGTGCATCACCATTCTTTTACCTTTACATATATCTTTTACTTTTTGCCAGTTTGAGTCAGCTCTTCCTGGCTTTAGTTACCCATGATATAGCCATACGCTTCTACCTTTTTCAGCCTTCCATGCCTTTTCTTGTAGTGTTTATGTGCTTGTCCTGCCTGTCTCTGCGTCAATCATTTTCCATCTCATTTCACCTTATGTACCAGTCTCCATCTCAAAGCCCATTTGTGTCTTGTCTCCATTCTCACTGTTATTTAGTGCCTGATGCATTTTTGGTAGTCTCCTTTGGATTTCCAGCTGCAGAATATGCTTCCTCCATGTATCTCTGGTTCTGCCAGCAGAAAAGCAGTTGCAGTGTAATCAGTTCTATGAGAATGTCTTGTTCCTACAAAGCAGACATTACTTGATTATGTTTTGCATTGATGTGTGCACTTTGGCTTTCTTTGTTGTCCACAGAAGCATTCTGAATCTGCCTGGGTAGTTATATAGAAGGGATGACATTCAGCTGCCATGAGATGTCTCTATGTGTAATCAGCACTTAGAAACTGTGTATCTGTGGGTGGAGAATAGCACCTTTAGTTCGGTCTTGAGAGAGAAATGAAAATTGGTAGAATACTTGCCAAAGTTATATTTATCATGACCTCTGTCACTCTTTTCCCTCTTGGAAGATGCAATCAGATGTGTGACTTCCTACCTGCTGTGGTACTTCCCAAATGATGTGGGGGGATTTAACCCAGTACTCAGCCATAGGGAAAATTAGTTTGAACCACTAAGGCAATTTGAAGTAATGTCTTAGTTCTTTAGGGGTCTCCTATCTAGGGTATATCCTTCTATAACTGTATTTAGTTTGTGAGTATCTTTTAAAATTTACCAGTCGAGATGGTTTGGTAATTTAAGACTGCGTTGAAAAACAAATATCTCAATATCTTGTCAAATATCTCAACCATTTCCGCTTAGAAAGCACACAAATTAACATTGTAATGTTTTTTCAACATTTTAAAGTGGTTTTGTTTACCTGCTGGGATACAGTCCTGTATCTGATGCAATTGCTGTGGTTTTTTCTCACTAATATGTAGCAGCATGTGTCTGTGTAAATTCTGTTGCACAGTGGAGTCTCATCTCAGGTATCATCCTTGCAAACTGCAGTTGTCCCAAGTGCTTTTCTCCTTGATATTTTGATTGTTAGTTGTGTAGCTAATGTCCATTTTAAAACAAAATTTGCACATAAAGTATTATTCATTAGAACATGCTAACAGGTTCTCTCCCTGTACCAGCGCTCTGCACGGTAAGACATGCATCAGCTGCATGGGTCAAAACAAAATCAGAACAGGAGAGTTTTCACAGCACACAAGGCAGCTGAAAATTGTTTTTCAAAACCACTATAAATTTTTTGTGGTGTACTTTACACCCTGTGAAGGGAAATTTTCATGCAACAGTGCCCAGTACTGTAATGGGGACTCATTTAGTTTGTACTTTAACCATATAAAAAAGTCCTGATGTCTGCACATTTTTCTGTGACTTTTGTCCACTTTGCTTCTTTAGCAATCAAGCTTTTTAGACCATGAATAATCTTGCAGGTAGGGCTGTACTTAGCCACCCACACCTCTTTCTCTGTGGGGAATGGCAGAACCTGATAGAAAGCTTTCTTGTACTGGAGTCAGTAACCAGAAGCTGGGCCTGCTTACATCCTCTACACTGGGAAATTCGGAAAAGAGTAGGTTTGACATTCCTGAGATTCTAAGGTAACATGCTTGAAGGCACACAGCAACCTAGTGGTAGGAAAATTCCCTCTCCAAATGTTTTACAGCTTTATTGTACCGTGTAGTAAAGAAGGAGAGGAGCACACAGACACAGCTTTTCCTTGATGAGTCATCTTATTTATTACAATTCTCCCTTTGATACAGTTATTTTCAAAGAGGCTTAAAGCTCTTGTTTTCTTCAAAGTGGCACCGTTTATTAGAAAATGGAAAGATCGTGTATTATCTTGTACATGTACATCTTACATGAAAGGTTGTGTAAGCTTCTCCTTCTTGCACATTGATAAATTCTTACTTACCTTGTTTTGGAGGCTTCTCAAAGGACAGATGCAGAGTTTGTAAGCATGAATGGGTGCTGCACCACTTTGGAGTCATGCTGAACTCTTTGTCCTTCATAATACTCTACCCTTTCAACAAGTGCTGTGGAAAATGTTGGCTGCCATCCTTTAAACAGCACAGTATTTGCATTTCCCTTGATCATCTGTCCCAGAGCAAAGTTCAGTAGGTTGAGGAAGTATTGTTTAAGTGCAATTGATCTAAAAATATATCAAAAGGAAGACTACTGTATATTAACAAATCATGGAGAGGCTTTATATAGGCTTGTTGATATCTGTAAATACATAAAACAAGGAAGCAGCAGGTTATGACATGGTTATTTGTGGAAAAGCGGAAGGTCTGACTGTTATTGTTATACCATGTAGAGAGCCAAGCAGTTGCTCCTGAAGAAATTGTGAATGGCAGTAAGAACCCCCAAACTGGAAAATTAGAACTATTTCCATAGGGTTATGAACTCTTTGCTCCAGGTCTTGCCTCTGCAAATCAATGATAAATCACATATTAATGTCAACGGGATCAGGCGTGAGTGAAGTGGTGTCAGCTCACTTCTTCAGAAGAGAGAGAGAGAAAAATATATTTACAGTATCCACATGGGGGGGAAAAGCCAGAAGGAACTACTAAGTCAGACAGTTACTTTGCTGACTGTATCATAGGTCATTATTACCCAGTTACCTCTGGATAGAGTACTTTATGTTCAACTGCAGTAGTAAGCAGGCAAATACATGCTGAGCTACAACACTCAAAAAGGTATCCAGACTTGAAGACCTTAAGAACTAAAGATGCCATTGAGAATTCCCATGGTAATTTCAGCTATAAATAACTTGTTGTTTAATATGCCCTGTTTCTACATGAACTTTGTGTTTACACTAAATAACCATTAGGAACCAGTATTTTCTGTATTTTAAGTCAAGGTAGTTAATAATGTTAAAAAGTAAGTCTTTCCTTCGAACATGTCACTGTAAGACATTTTCCTCATCAAATAATTTTGTTTACCTTTTTTTTTTAATTCTATTTTGAAATGATTCTTTCTAAAATGTGAAACTTGGTGTCGTGATTCACTGCATGTTTCACCAGTGAAAAAGCTGGGTTTGCTTTCCATCTATACATACAAGGAACAGATTAGGACTGGCTTTTTAGTGTGTGGTTTTGGTGTTTGGGGTTTTTTTTGCTACAGTGTCAGCTGTTTGTCACCTGTAATTCTTGGTACTTTTCAGACCACGTGTTTTCCAGGGAGGAGACTTGGCTGGTAGTGGAGCTTTTAGTTCTAATCCCCGTACAGTTGGCTGTATTAAGACATGTTTAATTAGAACTGGCTGAGTTTATTAGGTGATTCAAATTGTTCTGCATTACTATCTTTACCTTTCATCCTCACAGTTTTATTGATCTCACAAATCTTATCATGAATGTATATGTTTATTTTCATATCATGAAAGCCCAAAAGTTTGCTGCAAGTCTCCATTCATTATTACTTTGTTAGATCTTTCAGTTTTCAGTTCATTTAATAAATTTTATTGATAGTATTGTGCTAGTTTTCTTAAGAAGAACATCACACACTATTAAGTCCACTGCTCTCCACAAATATATTGCAAATATACAATTAATTTCATCATCCAAATGTCTGTCTCATTAAACAGTGCAATAACATTATTTACAAATCTGTTTGTCACAAAACTGGGTTCCCTGGTTTTATATTAATTATATTCCATCACTTTAATTATTTATTAAATTTATAACAACTTTATTACCTGGAAGCAAGGTCAGACTAACTGTCCCTTAGCTCTCCTAGTCATCCTGCTGGCCTTTGTTATTATTGGCACAACATTAATGCTTTTCCAGTCAAATGGGATTTCCCTGGAATGCCTTAATTTATTAAAATAAACATGATTAGCTCTTAGGTCTTCCCAGTCTTAGTTCTTAGTTGTGAGGCAAATGAATTGGCTGATTTTAAAATGTTGATTTTTAGTACATGTTGTATAACATCCTGCTTCATTACCAAGGGACTGGAAAATAGTTCAACATCATCATGTGACATAAGAACAGCTGTCCAAATATGGAATCAAAATATTTCTAAAAATGTCTGTCTCTTCTGCATCACTATTAAAAGTTTTATCCTTTCCATCTGGCAATAGGTTTCTATAACTGCTGAGGATATTGCAGTCTTGATAAGTTTGGGGTTTTTTTAAATTCTTCATGTTACATTGGTGCTGTCAGCTGTGGACTTTCTGCTGATGTTGCTAACTTATTTTATCAATATTTCTCCCTTTGTATCTCCTAAGTCATATGGATTATTACTGTTTATCTGCATTATTATATAGTACCTTTTTATTATGAACTTCTGTTTGCACTTGAATAGTTAAAGAAGACAGTATTTTTGGGCAAAATTATCGTTTCCTTGATTGTGGAATTACAAATTTGTGACCATCCTAAGTTTTCTTCTTGAAGAAAACTTCTCACTTATGACTTTCCTACATCAATTTCAATCATCATTTTAATTACTCTGCTAGGATTCTGAACTTGCAGGTTAGTGACAACTGTAGCACATATATCACGCTTATGGCTTTATGCAACAGTGTCTCCCTCATCTCATCTACTCATTATGCCCTCTTAGTGTGGTTTGTTGGGTTTTTAAATCAAGTAAATTCTTGCACAGAATTCACTAATAATGGCATAATTCTCTTGCATTGGGGATATTTTCATGTTCTCTGGCTTATTACCTCTTCCAATCTCAGTACATAAAGGACTGAAAAATCTCATGCTTTAACATTGTCTGCCATGGTAATT
This sequence comes from Lepidothrix coronata, assembly GCF_001604755.1. NCBI lineage: Eukaryota > Metazoa > Chordata > Aves > Passeriformes > Pipridae > Lepidothrix > Lepidothrix coronata. The sequence continues at coordinate 951,550 of NW_016690213.1, forward strand.
CAATTTTGTCAGAGGCTGAGTATGTACTGGATTTGCTTTCTTACCAATGTCCTCAGGTGTTGCTACTTTAACATCCTCCTGCCTACTCCAACTTGTCTCCAAATCAACAAGAGGTTAACACTTGCACTGTCCACTTTTTTAAGTTTTTCTAAGAGGTTAGATTATCATGGCAAATGTATTTTCATAAAAAGAAGTTAAAGAAGTCTTTCCAAGTCGTGCACTTGTATGTCTGTTATTCATCTAAACATGCTTACTCTGAGGATAATGTCATCTGTTCCAGAAGTGATGCTGCAAAAGGAAGGTTTCAAATATATTTCATCACATTATGTATGTTCTCTATGCAAAAATTTCACCAGCATGCCTTCCACAGTAGTATACCATGAATATAGAATCTGTGATTCTACCAGCAGAAGCCAAAAGTAATTTTATTGTTTTTTATGATATTATACAGCAGACCCTCCTTTTAGTTTTGTGCATTTTGCCTCTGTGACTCAGACTCCTGCATATCTGGAGGATGTGTCAGCTTTTTATTCCAAACTAGTGTATGTTTTTCTCCTTTTAGAATAGCATGTAGTAAATTAAATGGGATGATATAAAGGGTGTTGAGGGATCTATAGCATCCAGCTGATTTGTAAGTGATGTTAAAGACTGCTCCTAGGAGTAGAGCACAGTGAATATTTTGCAGTGAGCATTCAAATTTGGTCAGCATTCTGAAACATTCAGAGATGATAAAAAAATGTGGCTTGGACATCCTTGCTTCAGTATTTTGAATCAAATGCCTTCCAAGGGCAGGACCCTTAGCAGTGTTCTCTCCTCTGACTTCCTCTTTCCTTCCTGAAATATAATTGTCAATGTAGTTCTCCTGTCTTCTGCACTCCTAGCAAAAACTGTTTCCTTAATACACATATGTTGCAATTAAACCTTTTAAAAAATCATTTTATTAATAGTTATTTTAGTAATATTCCTGCTTAAACCTGCCAATTAGCTCAAACTATAGAGAAAACTAGAAGTAAATAATAATTTCTTGTGGTATGTTTTCCTGTCTGAGAACAGACTACTCATAGCATTGAGCAGAGGAAAGGACAGTTGATAAAATTCAACTGCATCTCTTCTTTCATGGGCTTTCAGTCTGGTTTATAACTGAGGAAGGAGAGAAACAATAACCAAGCAGAATTAGGATGTACAAAGAATTTTAAATGCAGGCTTTTATTTTCCTAATTCTTACCTTGACAGAGATTTAGAACTTAATGATGCCCGAGTGTCACACGTTTAACCTGTGGTCTTGATATGATTTCTCCGGATCACGTTGCTAAGGAAATCTTGAGGGTCTCGTGAATACATAAGAACATTGATTTCCTTCCTGAACAGAGGTCACAGAAGTACTTTCTGTGATAAACCAGTGCAGCCCTACTGTAGTAGCCATGTTATGTTTGATACAATAAAAGCAGAAAAAGTACTAAGAAAGAGTCACAGTGGCTGAGCCACACAGTCTTTCTGAATCCAGACTTGTTTGGATGTTTTGAAAGAGAAAATGAAATTGTCACGTGGTTGCTCATTACATAGTGACTGAATTGTTTGAAACTTGTGTGCTTTGGGAGTCTGCAGCTGGGAAATCCCCGGTATGTGACTGGTACAGCTGTGTTTGATGGTGTAGTTAAGCTTTACTGCAGACCTGAGTATTTCACCACATTGCATCTTAGACCTGTGGGTGTCTGCCTGTTGCAGCATTCCATTAACTGCCAAACATTCCTGGACTTTCAGAATTTGCATCATCTTTTGAACATCTGAGCTGCTTGAACTGTGCTAATCTTTTGTTGATAAAGCAGTGGAAACAGAGTTCCAAATGAGGCAAAGGCAAATTTCTCTTTAAGGGTGGATACAGTAGCTTTAAGTCATCTGCATTTTTGCCACACTGCCAAATGATATAAATCAACAGTTAAGAAAAGGGGAACTTCTGAACTTCTGCTTTTCTTCAAGCTATTTTTATGCTTATCCATTCCCATCTTGTTCCTGTGTTTCATCCTCCTGTGGCATCTTGTCAGCAGTTGAGATGGTGTGTTGTTTGGGATGGGAGCTCTTTGTTACTTATTGGTACAGTGCCAAGGGTAATGAGACCCAATTCCTTATGGGGTTTACAAGATTTTTTGTAATACAAATCTAATATCAACTAATGGTTCGTTGGTTGACTCATTTTGACCCACTGTGCTCTCTAATGTGTGGAAGTGTTGGGCACATGTTCTAGCTACCTGGTTGGAAATTTGGATCGTTAGCAACTGCAAAGCATCCCTGTGGTGACTTCACCTGATTGGTAGTCAGCCTTTTTCACAGTTCTTCCACTCCCTGGAGATTTTGTAACACACTGTGGACTCCACTGTCTCTCCCAGATATGAACTCATAGTGCAAGCAGCAAGCTCCATGACATTCCAGGAAACCACCTCATTACAAAGTCTTATATACTGTGAGAAGAATGCACCATTTTTCACTGTTTGCAAAGTATTTGCAGGATGGTATCGCTTTAAAATATATTTAGCCTTTGCTTCTCATATCTACCATATGTTTCTTTTACATGTATGATGTCCAGGTAGAATCCAGTGGGGCTCTCATCTTTCTCTTTTATCTCAACTCTCTGGATTGGGGTTTGGATTATAATGGTGCCACTTTAATCTTTCTGCCAAAGCTTTGCATAACGTTTAAAATACATTTTCCTCTTGATGTGTATCACCTTGTGTTTCTAGAGACCAAGTAGGGCTTTTTCTATGATATTTAATGAATTATTTCAAAATGCCTAATACGGTGAGATGTTTCTAATAGGTTCCTGAGAGGATTTTGGTTGTGTCTAATTTTATGCCTGCAATTATGCTGTGGCAAAAAGATCTGTGGTGCAATGCTGTAGCATGTTAATTTTACCTTGTCTAATTCTCAGTATAAGTTGTGTTTGTTGATAAAATTCAATGTTTGTGCTCAGGGTTGCTTGTTATCAGCTTTACACTGTAAGGAGCAGAAAAGAAAGTTGTACAAATAAATGTCACATTTTTAAATACAGAACAAGATTATCTGCAGATTGGTATATTATTCATATGACATCGTTTCTTTTTTTATAATATTTTTCAGAGAATTATCCCTTTGCAAGGCCACTACATATTCTTTGCCTTTGCTCATTTCATAACAAAGAGCAACCTGTGCTTTAGTGGATCTGGTTAGTCTAAGGATGGCAAGAGATGACAGAAATGTTTAATAGACCACGTAGTAAGGACTGATTAGCACAATAGCAAAAAAAATCATGAGATGTGCTATTATTATTCCCCCAATTTGTTGGTTCCTGGTTTCTGTGTGTTATATATATTTCTCTGTATTGTGTTTGAGGAAGTAGTCAGATGAAAGGTCACAACTGTTTTATGAAAGTGGGTGAATCATATACTGATTCACTGTGTACAGGCAGTGAATGCTCAGTGTATTTGTGACTGTGCATTCCTGTATTAGTTTGCCATCCATTCTGCTGTGGAAACCAACTTACAAGAGATGAATTGGGCTGCAAATCAGTTAAAGAGAAACTGCAATAAAACTTGATGGGTGGACTTGTACTGGAAATGATATAGTTTGTTTAAACTGCACATTTAATACAAATTTAAGCTGCCTTCCCCCCAAATCTTTGACGTGTAATTTAGATGAGCAGGTATTTGCTTGACAAAAGTAGGATCCAGGAGCATGACCATTGCTTTGGTCATGAGATGGAGAATGTACTCCCTTCAGACTTTTGTGATCATATGCAAATGTTGTAGCTTAAAGACATGTTGCCTCTCCAGATGGACATTAAAATACACAGAGCAATGTCGCGGTCAGGGACAGGGTCTTTGTGACAGCTCACGTGATCCAGAGCAGCAGTTTTGGTCTTGCTTTCCTGTCAGTGGCACTTTGGGTTGGGAAAACTCCCACAGCCAAGGTTTGAGGAGGACAGAGAGGGAAAAATCACATGACACAGACAAAAATTTCGAGTAAAATAATCACCAAAGATTGTAATCAGGATGATAGAAGAGTCTGGGTTAGTTTTGTTTCCTTTTTCTTTAAGATTGTCCAGGAAAAAGTTGACACACTTTTAAATGCCACATCTGCTCAGTCACTTGGCTGACATGCCTAGATCTAAGTTACATGCCAAATTATATATCGTAGTGGGATTTAGCCAGCCTCACGTGCTTCACCACAGAGGGGTAGGTCACCTGACGCTATGAGGAACATAGTATGATAATTAGGAAATCTTGTCTTTCTTCGTTTTTCCCCTCCAAAATAGACAATGTCATGCTTGTGGGAAGGTATCATGCTAGCAGTTTTGGGAAGTGATGCTTTTCCCCCGAACAGATACCACAGGTATGGTTATGTGCGTTGATACCACACATACGGTTACCCAGCACCTTTTCCTTGTGCTGACGTGACAACATCCTGATTCTCACATGGAAAAGCAACCTTTAGGGCTGAAAAAGCAGATCAGGCCAGCTCAGGCATTTAACCTGTTGTTACTACACCTTCTTGCCAAGACCAGCAAAACTTTAAAACTGGAGAATTTCCTATAATTTCAACCAGAGCAGACAAGAACCCATCTACTAGAGGTACTGTCTTCTACTTGAGGCAGTGACTGTACTTCTCATAAATCAGATAGTACAAAGCTTTAAAACGGGCTAATACAGCCACAGGTGCAGCTGTGATATGGGCAGGGGACTGCATGAGCATTAAGCAGTCACATGACTGGGTGCTGCTCTATGGAGTGAGGTAAAAACAGTCCTGTTGAAAAGGCTGGAGAATCTACTGTAAAGTACTTGGAATCCCAGTGGGTATTTAGGATCCTATCTAGGAAAGTACTGCTGAACATCTGTAGAGTACTCGGCAACTGAAGGCTAAGCAATTTCATTGACACATTTCTGGACTGAGGCCTTGAACTTCTTCTAATGACAAGTATAATTACAGCTTGTCTGCTCTGACCTTTACTTGGCTTAATGTAGGCATCCAGGCTTGCAAGTTGTACAGTGTACAAAGGGAGTTCAAGTTTGGTTTTCTCTTACTACACCTACAAGTGGAATGCCAGTCTGATGTGCTCAGAAATGAAAATAAACACTGAGCAGAGCAAGTAGAAGCACTGTTGGACAGAAGGGTTCAGTATAAGTTGGTCACCATAACTTCATTTGTATAATGCCATCCTGAAGATTTATTTTTTTAAGCAGAAGTAAGTCTAAAGAAATTTATTTTTCAGCCTTTCCTCTTCAGATGATATAGGATTAATGTATGTAGCATTGAGCAAATTTTCTAAGTTTCACAGTGCACATCCTTGAAATTACCTTAAAATATATTTATTGACTACTGCTCCATTCTAGCAGCCACTGTGTTTTCTGCAGCTAAATGAAGGCTTTAAAACCTGATTTGCAATATGAATTGATGAAAATGGGAAGAGAGATAATGTCTCTGTAAAATATCTGTAACTACTTACCTTCAAATCTGCAGGCATTATGCAATATAGGATCATAAAAGTGGTTTTATCCCCTCTTGGTAGGCACAGAGCTTATCTCTTTTTGAAATCAAAATGTACAATATTCAAGGAGAAAAACTAGAACTACTGATTCCCCTTAAGTTTTTTTTACAATTATTTGTATAAAATCTCCTTTTCTATGACCAGTTTAAGCTTGTAGATACATATGTGACTGGGCCAAAGAGATGTGTTTGTGTGTGCTTAAATATTCCATTTTTAACTAGTCAGGTATTTTCCTGAACTCAGGTGGTTTTACTGATGCCCTGTATTTGTTGTAATTTTATGTTAAAGAAACAATACTGTGTTTTAGAAGATACTCAAGCACGTCAGCAGTTCTGGGAAAAAAGTAAACACAGGCTACTCAGATATTTGAACAAATTGTACTAATGGGCAATACTAAGTAATCGTGAGAGGGGGAAAGCACATATACAGAAGAAAGAGCTGAGTTCAGGAACTAAAACAGAAAAACCACAGAGTGAGTAGGAAGCGTATCTTGAGTAAGAGTAAAGCAAAGCTGAGCAAGAGCTCTCAGAACAGCATCATGCTTTACCAGCTGGGGGCACTTTCAGCTGTCGCGTTTGTTTGATTCTTGCACAGCTGGAGAAGATCTGACCCTGTAAAAGGGCTTGTTAGTTTTATCTTGAAAGTATAGCTGATAAATAAATTGGGTGGAAAAGAAGAAAAACAAACAAAGAGTAAAGTAAGCTCTTGTTTCTGCCTTCTCTCTGTGGGAGGTTTCTAACTCTTCAGCGAGAGTGCAAGTACTCAAGTAGTTTGAGTACTTGTAGTTGGCACAGCTGAGAGGCTGAAACTGCGGTGTGGAAGCATAGCCTGGAAACAAGGTCAGGAGTCTCCTAAAAACAGTCTGGCGTTGATGAAAGTTTCTATGCTCCCAGCAGCAGAGCTACACCTTAAGAGTCCCACTTCTTCCCTGGCTCCTCCTGTTCCTCTGCTGTGGCAAAGGCTGATCCAGCAACCTTTGCAAGTATGCTGTGAGTGATGGGGTGAAAAGCCCAGTGAGCCAGGTGGAAGTGGACAACAGCATGAGAGGATGGTGGAATGCCTTGAAATGAAAAATTAATGCTAGTTATTAAAACTAGCAGTTAAAACAAATTATTGTTTGTGAACTTAGGAATAATTAAACCAACACTATTTTGTAGTTAAATTCTATACTAGGATCTCCTAACTGGAAAAACCTACCTGAGTTTTGGCCAGGTGCTCAGGTTAAAATGTTAAGAGCCAAATAGTTTGACCGGTGCCAAAGTTAAATGTGCTTCAACAGTGATTAATGGTCATGCTTAGCCTCCACCAAGGCTATGGTTTCACAAACCCAGTAGTGTCATCTATTTGTCATTCATTCTTGGTTACTGCCCATCTTTACCCACATATTCACGTATGCCATTGTAACAGTCAGTGTGACTGCACAGTGAACAAGATAAGGAAATAGATTAATGTTTTTTAAAATCCTTTTGGGGTTTTTTTTGGGGGGGAGGGAGGAAGGGGTAGGAGAGGGTTATTTTCCACAATATGGTTCAATGTATGCCTGTACCAGCAGTTGTCCTGGCGCAAGTAAGGTGGTGGGAGTAAACTGGAGGGAATAAGGTGTTAAGCCAGCACTGTTGCTGAGATGTTTGTGAAAATAAACCTTGTTTTGGGGCAGAGGAGCAGGAAAGAGGGCGTAACTAAATCTTTTGGGAATGTCTGGGTTATATGTCATTATTTTGCTCAGAACAGAGGTCTATATCTGAGTGCCTGTGGATCCCCATTCAGATCCCTCCTTTCTGTAGCAGGTTGAACAGGAATCTCATTGCTTCTAAGCACTGGAAGAGCATGCTGTGTTAGAATGGAATGGATGTAAGTTTATTCACTGATAGAAAGAAAATAAACCCTAATCAACCTGAAATTTTTTGTATGATACTGTTGATCTTTGGTGCAGTCATCTCATTGTCCTTTTCTCCATTGTGCCCTGGGCCCTGCTGCCGCAGGAGGTGTTGAACCTTGCAGCATGTTGAAGTCAGTGACTTGATTCCTAAATGGGATCAGAGTTGTGTTGTAGGACACAACGAGAAGATAATGATATTAAAGAATAAAGAACAGTAATTGCCTCTGATATTTTCTTTATTAATTTTATTATATGAACTCATTGATTCCCTTCAGTTCTGTGCATAGTCTATTAAGTGGTCAATTGCTAGAAGCCTTTTTCCAGATTTTACTCAGTTCTCAGGTAGACAATTTTTCCATCAAAGCTGATACTGTTTTGCCTGAGAAGGGGACTAGTAAAAAGGAGAGGGCATTTCAGAGTTTGTGCCATGTAGCAGCTTTAAGTCTTTAAGACTTCTCTGTAACCCCCGACCTGATAGAGAAGCAAAGACACCCCATCAGCTCTGCCTGGCACTCACAAGCGTGCTCACATCCAAGGTTCTCTTTGCTGTGGCTGTATGTAGGTGCTCCTATCTATGTCCCAGTAAATCATTAATGTGCCGTTCTTTTCTCCTCCTCACTTGACTACACGAAGCCTTCTATCTTCAGGTTGTCAGATTCCTAAACTGTGTTGAATCCAGGAGTCTTCCCGGCCCGATGCAGCGTTTCCAGGAGATTACGTTATACTGCTCTCTAGTGGTAAAATATTCTGCTCTCAGCCCTCCAAGGCAGGCACTGCCTTCTCTGTGCTGCTCTCACCTTAATAATGTCCTTGAAGGTCAGTAATGTTGTTCTGGGTTTGCAAAGGTTGTAACGATGTACAGGTGAAAATTCCACGAGTTACCCTGTTGATAATTAACTCTTCTAATAGGAGAAAATTCACATGCTTTTTTCTGCACTCCTCCAAAGGGATAAGTGTAGAAATAAAGACGTTCATAAGAAACAAGTATCGTCTCCAGCCAGTGTCACTTTTTCCCACAATGAAGCAGTAATCTGAGGGACTTTAGATCTCCAGAGTACAGCAATTACATAAGACTTAATTAGTACAGACTCATTAGTACAGATAAATGAAAAGGTGTTTCTGTTTTTGTCTCTCTGTTTTCAGAGGCCACTCTTCAGGACTTGGCAGATAGACAAATCATCAACATAAGTCATTTGAGTGCAACAACTGGATAGTGAATGTAACATTGATCAAAGTTAATTTGAGGGGTGGCAGATGTGTGTGCGGTGGGCTGTAGCTCACTGTGTTACAAAGTATTGCTCCAAAGGCATCCGTGAAGGATTTGCTGTGGAGGAAATAGCAGGAATGCAAGTTCTGTGATTCGTCAGACAAACCACATTATTCTGTGCCTGTGTCCTGTAGTAAATAGCTGTTTGCATGGGTGGCTTGCTTTGTATGTAATAGCTCTCTGACATACAGGGTTTTAAGATATCAAAGTGTTGCTTAGACTTTAGTACACATATGGTTCACCACCTGTGTGGTTGTGATGACCCACCCTTAAGGGGAAGGAAGCACCTAAGATTCATAAATGCTTGTGGTCAAAAGGAACAGCAAAAGTCAGAGGGTTCACAAACAATCAGAAAGTTTTATTAGTAAATTACACACTTGGCATGGAAATTGGTATGTTACTCTTCTCTGACCTAGTATATAGGCACGTGGCAGTGGGTTTTGGATAAAGGGGTACGGTGAAAGGGAAGAGAGAAAGGAAGAGCTGAACTAAAGAGGAAAAGAGAAAGAGATCACCAGTCCTGGTTCTAGTGTTGATCCAGCTGATGGGATATCAATCCTGGTTTCAGCGTTGGTCCAGCCAATGGGATGTCCTGGGGAGTGCAGTCCAGGCTTGGTGGGGGTATCTTTTTATGGACAGGTTTCTCCACCCCACGGACATGTTTCTCACTTTCTATGCAAATTAGTTATCATGTGCAGTCCATTCTTTCAGGCCTTTCTGGAAATAGGTCAGAGGGCTTTGGGAGTCTTTAGTGGTCTTAATCTCCCACTATAGTCCTCGCCTACTTCTTGGCCTCATTGCTGCACTTGTGCTGTACTGTGTTGTACTTACCTTCAGGAACTACAACAAAGATGTTTGTCCCAGAAAAGTGCTGCCCTATCTCCGCGTGGTCCCCCTTCTCTACCCCCATCTTGTTAATACCAACAGTCCTTGGTTATTACCAACAATTCTTGTCTGTTGTTGCCAACAGTCCTTGGTTGGCTCCACATCCATCCAGGTAGCAGTGTTTGAGACATGCACATCTTCTGGGATTCTGCAGTGGTCCACCACTACTTGAGTTATCCCTCCCCAGACTGGCCAAGGAAGTGAGGCTTGCTGACAACTGACTTGCTGCTGAGGCTTGAGATGAAGCTGTTCGTCACAGGTTGGAGCCATGGATATCCACCTGCATAAGTGAATTGTGGATAAAGTTCACCAACAGCTGTTATTTTTTGATCACTTACAAACACAGGACTCAGTACTGAAACCAAACAGCCCTCCTGTACATGGTCAGCAGGGGAAATATAAGCTCCTCACTTAGGTATTCCCAGTTGCCTGGGGGAGGGGGATTTGCTGATTGGGATGTGCCACACGAATACTCAGATACATCCCTAAGGTGAGACAACATGAACAACTCGGCCTTACAGCAAGGCCAAGGTACATCCTCTTTTAAAAGAGATTTCAAATTGAAAAATAGGTCTACTGCATATCTACATTTATTACTTCTTTTTTTTATTATTATTGGGGGGTGAGAGGAGGGCAAGTGTTTATTTGGCAGCACAGTTAAAAAACCCTGGCAAGAAAGTGCAATATTTCAACAGAGTGCACAGTACAAGACTTGAGCCTTCAGGGTTTTTCCTGTGGTTTGTTTTTTCAGTTGGTTGGTTGTGTTGGGTTTTTTGTTGTTGTCTTTTTGCTTGTTTGTGGGGGGGTTGTTTTTTTTAATAAGGAATAACTGTATTGCAGCTTGATATGTTGTTTGGCTTATGTGTGATGGCTTTTCCATACATATGTGTTTTAAAAAGGGAACCAAATTCCTTCTCATACTGGGTATGTCAGTTTTTTCCTAAGTAGCATATCCTGCTAATTTTGGTTCATCACATGACCTGATTTTACCCCACTGAATGCATAGAGTTTTCTCTTTAGAAGCTGGGAAATTCATCCCTTAACTGTATTCCTAAAACCTAATCCTGCACTGCTGTAAGTGAAGTCAGCAATTGTCTGCCTTCAATTCTTCACTAAATATGGAAGATTTAACCCATTCCCTACTCTTTTAATGGAACTTTTCATTTAGGTCTTTTAAGTTTGTAAGGGTCAAGTCCTTTAAAAATTAATTACTTATCATGTAGCAGTGACAAAGTCAATTTTTTTCAATTAAATTACTTCTAAATTAATATTGCTAATATTTTGTAAAAAATTATCCTTATGTTTCCCTTATATTTCCCCATCCTGTCTTCAGATTTTTAAGTTTATAAGCCCTTTTTTGCTGATTTACATTCCCAAATAAGCTATCTTTTTATATACAAGAAATAGGGGTTTTTTATATGTGACATTAAAAACATGGAACTTTCTTATAACAAATACTGTAGATACTACTGATTTATTTTAGTAGATTTAACAAACTGTTTCTCTTTGCTCTTACATGAAGATCAAACCGCTTATACTAGGATTTACAACTCATTTTCGGGAATTTTCTATCAGTATTGACTGAGAACTCTATTTACTATGCAGATAAAAATAAGTAGTACAAATAGGCTTAAGGTTAAAGAAAATATTTGAACAGAAGATAGTACATGTGAAAAGTACATGTTGGAGTGGCAAAGGATTGGAATGAGACTCTGGGTTGACCCAGACCAGTATAGCCTCATGGAAGTTAATAGACCTATCCCAATTTATCTGTGGAGTTCAGAAACAAAATAATGAAATTAAGCTTCAGAGAAAAAGGGAGAACTGCGGATGGGACTTGGAGTATGCAGTGAGGAAGTCTGTAGGTTGCAGGAAGAATACACAGGAGAGATGACAGTAGTGCTTCAGCCACTGGAATATTTTTTTCTCTGGTTCTGGGAGTTGGCTAATAAATGAGGTTTTTATATGTGAAGGGTCATGGACTAGTAAAGAAGGTAGTTTAGTTTGTCTCTAGTCATGTTTAAAAATAGACTTAAGTGGTGCAGCCGCTGGATGTCTCTCTTGTTCCACTTTCCTGAACAAGGACCATCCTTTCAGAGTGAACAGCCTACATCACTGAAAGATAAATGGGTCAGTGTGGAAAGCCAGCTGTTCACTGCTGCCCAACTGACTGCAATGATATGACACACCAGTCCAACTCTCAGTGTGAGAGACTATGAGATATAAGCAAGATTAACAGATAAGAAATGCATTTTTCTTCCTTTACAAGGGCACTTTTTACCAGCCCATTCTTCCCGGTTGGGCTCTGTATCACTGTACTAAACCTGCTGCCAATAACTGAGTATTATTTGACAAAATAAGTAAAAATCAGTACTGCCTTTCTCAATAGTTACAATACGTAAGCAAATACTATGTTAGGCTGGGTAGTGAAAATGCACCAGGTACACTTCCTTTTTTCCTGACAGGGGTTTCTGGCTCAGGTCAGTTGAAGTAACTTCAGATAAACAAGAACTAGATTTCCCTTTTCTGGAAAAGTCTGCACCCACTATTTAATTCTCTGTTCTGAAACAGAATTGAGAGAGACATACATTTGAAACTTCCCATGAAATCCTATTCTGGAAAAATAGGCATTAAGAGAGACTTTTGGTTACCTGTGTGAGTTGAGGGTACAGGAGCAGGCCTTTGTTTTGCTCAGCTGCTGCATTGCTTAAGCGATGGAAACCTTTCGCTATGCACATTATCAGCTTGCGTTTGTTTGAGGCATCAAAAATAAATGAATGCAGGAAAACGCTTAAAAAATCCTTTTGAGATTAAGAACTTCAAGGTCTCTGACTTGCATAGAATCGAAGGATTTTGTACTCCTTCATAGGACACAGCTTTCCATGATGTGAAATACAGGGGAGAACAGAGTAATGCCCCAGGCAGTGATTTCAGAAGGACCTGTGAAGGTGAGTGTTGAGAATTTTGTGTTTCAGTGATTTTGCTTGGCTAATACAGGAATTTGGGGTTAGAGAGGAGTGTAATAGAGATCTTTAGGTTTCAAGGTAATGTGATGACTAGATAATTGTTTCCATTCTTCAGTTCTCCACACTATTTTCAGAAAGTTTCATCTGTATATTGTGAAATAGTATGTTTCCTTATATTCATATTATGTGTTTAATTCTTTAAGTTAAAAAACAACTTAGATTACAAATTCTGAATCCTAAAAGTCTGATATGTCTCAGAATTCTTATGGATATTTTTTCCTGTCTATTTTTCTTAGTACATATGAAAGAAGTTACATAACTTTTTACTTTAGTTGTTGGCCAATATTTGAGCTCCTCTAGTTTATTTATGTCAAAAATGTTTATATGAAGTGATATATCTTTGTGTACATTCTTTGTAATCAAAGTAGGATTAAACTGAGGTCCTGTTTTCCCGAATGTAGCAGGAAAAAAGACAATAGGAAACAGCTCCTTTGGCAGTAGCCCAAGCCTCTCTTTTCAATCAGGGCTGCACTCAGAAAACTCTTGCTCCCTTTTTTCTCTCTTTGTGGGAATTCAGGATCATTCTACAAAGTGCTTCACTGATTTGGGGTGTTTTCTTCCCTGAATATGTAACATTTCTGACTGGGCCACACCATTTTGCTAAAACTATATGCACATACTTTTGTGTTTGCATCCACATGGCTCAGATTTTTTTTTTTTTTAAATTTATCTGTCTTGTGGCTGGTGCTTGGGAGATAAATACGTATTTGTCTGCATCCTCTGTTTGCCACAGCTATATTTCAAAACCATTTTTTTTTTCTCTAGGACTACAAACCAGTTTCATTCCACTCTGTTTCCTGTCGGTTTTCTCTGAGGCTATCCAGGAAAACAGGCAGGGAAAATGTGCCTCCCACTTCTTTGTAAAGGGCAGGTTTAGGAACCAACCTATTACTGTATTTTGAAATGTGCTGTTGTCAGTTCTTTTGAGCTCCACTTCCTTTTAGAGGACCTAAATGGCATTTGGTTTTTCAAGAAGTTTTGGTCTTTCTTATCTCCAACAGTGAAATTTAAAGAATATCAGAAGTGTAGTTTAACAGTCTAAACTAAGCCTTAAACAGGGGAGGTACTCGTTGCCATGTTCTTAAAGTCTAGGGCAGACAAATCTGCATTTTGCTATACTGAATACTTAAAGGCCTTTACTCCTTCTGAGTTTTAGCTTTTCTAGGTTAGTATTGAGAAAGATCTTTGCCTAATCCTGATTATGAATAAAAACAATAATCAGAAGTGGTTCCTTAGTGCAAAAGCCAGATTGCACGGTTGTTATCTTAGACTGGCAGTGAAACCCCTGGAGAGTTATTTCATTATGTAAATTAGCGTGCAATTAGAAAACAAGGTTGAATTTGAATTTTTGGGGGGATTTTGGTTTTCCCCCCAGCAAAATCAAGAATAAACATCATCAAAACATATAGTTTGTTTCTATAGCTTTTAGCTAGATTTAGCAATTGCTTCAGAGTTCATCATTAGTTATCCTGTAGCGTATCTTGCAACAACATTTGCCAAAACTTTCAGTAGTGTGGATGCCTTAAAATTCTTCAAAAGGAGACATGAAGTGAAAGGGATAATAATATACATGTGCAATGCAGCAGCAGAGCTCTGAAATTCCAGTGTGTTTCTAGCCAAAAGCAAACACCCATTTAATTTTAGAATTCTGGAAGAAAAGTTGATCTATAATGATGTTAATAATTAGAGAGGTCCTTTTTTGGTGCTTAATCTAAATAGCATAAAATATATAGGCTTTTGAGCACCACAGAAAACATTAAAGCTGATAGTGTAGGAGGTTATTGTGGTCCAGGGAAAGGAGGAAGGACTGGATTCTAACATAGTGAAAATCAGCCTGGGTCAGTTGTAGCTCTGTATTTCTCTGATGTACACTGGTTGAAAATTGGTTTATGATTTCAAGTTGCATAGAAACAAAGCAAACAAAAGAAAAACCTGCTATGAAAGCATCAATCTAGGAAAGCATTTGAGGAAGAAAAATACAGTGGAAACAGCACTCTTTCTAAATTAAATTTACTATTAAATTTAATAAAGTTTTCTAGTGGGGAGTTCCTGGAAAATGTGGACTGAAATGTGAAGCAAACTTTGATTGCTCTTTTAGCTGCCTTGATGGTATATTTACAAGAACTAAATTTCTTCATTTCTTTTTTTTATTACCTCTAAAGAAGCTTTCTAGAGAAAAATACCCATGCTTCATAACCACCTGAAGGAGCATTTGCTTGTTTCCAAAGGAACAGCTTAAGAGTTTTATAAATATCAAAGTTAATAGGCTCCTAAAATCAAGGAAAATTGCCTGTAGGTGATTTCTACTTTTACAGAAAGAGCTACTCTCTGAACTGAAATTTTCTTTAAACTTTCTCTGCAGGCCTGTTGCCTATTACTGCATACTTTGCTGTCCTGTTCCTACTTCCTTTAGCTGTTTTAAATCAACAGTGGGTAAAGCAATATTTACATGAAATGTACTTGAGGGTAAAACATGATCTCACAAATTATAGAAAATAAACAATATTAAGTGTAGCTTGTGGCTATAGGGAGATCAGAAACAGTCTAATGGGAACACACTGGTTTTTTGAAAATGCAACAGTTATGCCACGTTGTCATAAAGCCATAGTTATGGCTGGATTTGAAGAAGAGAAAACCTTCCAAAAAGTGGCTTCCAGAAAGAAATCTGAGAAAAAATATTTTTTTTCTTGTATTGAGTTGCTATTTGGTATGCAGTAGGACCTGCTTATCCTTTATTTTTGCTGATTCCCCCCCCCTTGATTTTAGTTTTAATAGTGTTAAGGCACCTAACAATATCGATAAACAGCTCTTGCTAAAAATATAAAATAATTATTTTCTGCATAAACATGATAATATTTATATGCCTCATAATGGTCATACTTAGAACAAGAGCTTTTTCCTCCCCTCAGAAGTGCAGGAAAACCTTGTCATTATTAGCCAGCTCACAGAATAGTGCTTATGAAAGGATATGGGCAATATGAAAAGACATGCTAGAAAATTGAGTCTTTCTGTGAGGATTTCTTAACAGACTTTGAGTCCTGGTGAACTTTCTCCTGCCAGAGCCTTAAATTAGTCTAAATGGAGTAGAGTTGATTTTACAGAAGGCAGCAGGAAGCTGAAACAGGACTGAGCAGTGCTGGTTTATAGCACAGGAAGAGTTTGGTGAAAGCTGCTGGAGCTTGTCCCATCAGGACTGAGCTGGTTCCACCCAGGAAGGGCAAGTGAACTGAGATTTAGTTCACAGTATTGCATCCCCATTTAGGATGCCCTTTAGATACAAACTAAGAGGCCCTTGCTCTATTCTTCCTTACTGTTCCAGGTTTTGGTAATTTCATTTTATGTGTAGACAGCTGTTTATCATGTTAGATATTTGTATTTCACATTCCTTAAATCACCTAAATTCTTTGTCGGTGGGGAAGAAACATTCATGAAGTTATTCATCTACTGTCATGTTTCAGAAGTCTGTTATCTGAAGTTTTACGTAGGAGCTTTTATAAAAAGCTTTATTTTTGAAAGGTAATCCTAGAAGTACATTGTTACTAATAACATCCCCGGGGAGACTGCTTCCCTCTGGAAAATGTGTGCCTCCTTAGCAAAGATGATGAGATGTTGTAGTCTTAAGAGGGAGCTCTTAATTCCCTCAGTTGCTGTTTTTTGACAAATCCGTCCCTGATGCTCCATTGTGGGGTGTAGTGTACAATAAGGAAAAACATTTTTATTCCTTAAGGCAACAAGTAAGCCTCTTCCTCTTTCCATCCATTCAACTGCAGTTGAACAAAAAACATCACAGGAACTTAAAGGGAGAAGTATAATTCAATGTATATTTCTTCTAGTCACTATGTACAATATAAAATAATACTTAATTCCCAACAGTTCACTCTGAAACGTGTGTTTCTTCTTTCCCCACTTCACTAGTCTGAAATAATGAGGCAGGAACCAACCATGCAGTTAGGCTGGCTCTGGTCTTCTCTTACTCTGCTGTGGCTGACAACATCAAAATTTGTACTACCTCTCTCTTGATGGGGGGGTCTTTTCAGTTTGCTCCACATTGGCAGGATGGAGGCCTACTGTGTATTTTTTTCTGTCTGACTGGGGAAGCTGAAACTTAGCATCCTTTGGACTTCTCCACGTTTTGTGTAGTTGAATTGTCTAGAGTGTTAATCATCATTTGATTATTCTGACATTCTTGATGAAAAAATATATGCATTAAAATAACAATGTAATTACAGAATCCGCTTTTAGCATGAATATATTTCCTCTTAGTGACATTGAAATTATTTACTACTGAAATATTTGTATATTATTTTGACAGATATGCAGTGGGGTATGAGTAATTTTAAGGTGGCAGTTTACTCCATACAGCTTAAAAGCAAGGATTTTCCCCCTCCCCTTTTTCCCCATCACATTTTATTATTAATGGACACATTTGAATTGTCAGCTTTCCCAAAGCCTGGGTGTATGGGCTGGAATGATCAGATTAATTGCTTAACCATGTTGTCCCTAACTAGGAGTACTGAACACCCTCACGTTCTTGCTTTATCTTTTCCTTACAAGTTCTTCTGGTGTTTTTTTTTATTCATCCTGTTAGTTTAAACATAAGGATTGCAAGCCAAAATAGCCTGTAATGTGGAAATGTAGGCTTCCAGGAGCTGTGTGGGCTAGGAATAAACTTTTGACTTTGTCTGGAGGCAGGATGCTAAGACAGCTCAGCTGGCAGGTTAATG
The DNA here is from genome assembly GCF_001604755.1 of Lepidothrix coronata. Classification (NCBI taxonomy): domain Eukaryota; kingdom Metazoa; phylum Chordata; class Aves; order Passeriformes; family Pipridae; genus Lepidothrix; species Lepidothrix coronata. The sequence goes on from NW_016690213.1 coordinate 968,846, forward strand.
GTGATTGTCATGAATATTAAATGATAGAACCAAAACAAAACTCCCAGAGAGACACTTATGCACGAATCTTACATAGCAACACAACCAGCTCAGACAGCTGGCTCTCTGTAGGCTTTCCTGAAAGAAAACAGTGCTGAGGCACATTGGGATGATTTTTATAAACCGGAAAGCCAATTTGTGATGCACTGTTTGAAAGTTAGAGGCCTTAATGATTTATAGCTTGAGGCAGAAATCTGTTTTCTGAAGTAGATAAGTAACAGGTAAATTATATCTATGCTGTTCTCCCTTGTATTAAGTGTTTCAGAACATTTTTGAGTTTTGTGCAGGCTGAAAATGTGTGAACAAATGTGTATACTGTTAAAGTTCAGTCTGTCTGGTGTGCAGGTGTAGTCCCACTTTTTCCTCTGAAGTTACTCTAATCTTCTTTTTGTTTTGCTTTGGGTTTTTTTGTTTGTTTTGTTTTTTCTCTGAAAAGACCACATTGCAGGGCACAGAACAATGAACTACATTTGGGTTTGTTTCTGTTTTGTGATTTGTCCCAGACAGCATTAGAACTTGCTATTCACCGAGTTCTTCCTTTGGCTCCAGTGGTGTAAATCTATCTCCTGGTACATGCAAAAATTGCTCCAGCACATGCAAAAAAGTTAAAATTCAGGAAGCTTGGATTTATTTGAAGTAACACCAACATAGATCTGGGATGATTCCATTAGCAGCACTGCAGTCATGCTCTGTTTCTAAAAGGATATCTGAAAGCGAGACGTTCTCTACACCCTAAAGAATAATCTTTGTTACACTGTAAGTTGGGGTCAGATTCTTGCCCTTACCTTCCTTGATTTTCACGGTTATGTAAATCTGGGGCTCAGTGATTTTCAGACTCCAAAAGGAATGACCTGAAATAACAGAGTAGGTTTTCTTAGATAACTGCATGTAGGCATGATCCATTTTGTGGTGTTATTTTGAGTATAAAAAGATAAAGTAAATCTAAACTATTTTTAGGTACAATTAATCAGTCTAAATGAGTTGATGGAAAAATATATAAATGAAAGGACAGTCCAGTTAGAGGAAGTTATGGAGAGTAATGCTTTTATATAAACATTCTTTTATATAAACAATTCATTTGGCTTTCCAAAACCTGCCTGTAAATCAAGAAGTGCTTTCCAGTAGCTCATGGAGGCTTCTCCAGGCACGTGGTGCTAGCTGTCTTTGCTTTTAGTTCAGTTCCATTGAAAACAGAATATATCTATTTAAAATAGAATTTTAAAAGTATCTCTGTAAATAATTGATGCAGATATCCCAGGGATACCACATGACTACGAACAGTTGCACAATTAGAAATACAAGTGGCCAGCAGGTTACCAGCTGTGAAAAAAACACGTTCAGTGAGATAATTTTTCAGCTAGTATCAGGATAACCTCTGATTTATTTCTGTTGTTGTTAAATCAAACACCCTAGTGGAATGCGAGGGGTTTTTTTTTGATAACGCACACCAGATACATTTAAAAGACTTAGACTAACTTATATTTGTGTTTTTACAGTACTGTGAGGAATTTACACACACACCCTCTGACAGGTCTTGCAATAAAATGAGCTACAGTATTTTAGAATAATAGTTTGTAACTATTTTCCTATGTATTAAAGTTTCCCATATATACATATTATTTTGTGAAGCAGATGCAGCTAACGTAATTATTCAGATAATATCTTACTTTTTTTCAAGCTGAAAAGCTCCTTTAGGTACTTGGGGAAGTTCAGGTTAATACCTCTCAGTCTTCAAAGACTACAAACAGGTGATTTGGGATCAGAGGCTCATTGCTTACTTATTTGAAATATCTAATCTATTTTATCATAAACTAGCTGAGTCTTGTGGATGAAAAGTTTACCTCTAGCTTCCATCTGCACTTTCATTTTACACATTTTGAATGTATCATTAAAACTCTTCTACACAATGTCTTTAAGTGGCCAAGCCTGAAATACTGTTGGGGTCATCATGGCTTCTGCCAGCATTTGAACAAACAAACAATGGACATGTAGACAAATGCCAAGCAATGATAAACACGGATCAAAGGGGTAAAACTCTACTCACTTCAGCTGAAAGATACCCCCTATCACAAAGTGATACCCCTATGGAGTGAGGAAAGTGAAGTTAGAACTTCATAAAGTAGCATTCTTGATACTATAGCCATCTTGAGTTCCCACCAGCCCAAATGTCCAACCAACATTACCTTCTTCAAATGGCTGAAAGTCCCAATAATGATAAAAGACAAAGGGAATTCAAGGTAAATGCCAGCTAATTTTAACAGCCAGGAAACCTGTCATTAAGGATCGCAAAGCTGTAGTGAAGCTGAGAGTTGCACCTTCATTTCTGTGTCCCTGGTCACTTCTTCATTGGCAAAACTCCAGCCTTCTTTCTTAAATTGGAATGGGGATCATTTAAAGACAAAATGAGAAAAATTGGTAAGTTGTGGACTGAATAGCAGCAGTATGACTTTCCATGAATCCAGGCACCTGCAAGGTATCAAAGCCAAAGGCATCAGTATTTTTGGAAAATGAGACTGAGGATGTCAAGCAAAGAGCCAGCACTCACAAACTGTTTAATTCATGCTGATTTCCCCAGAACTGTATCCAAGGAGGATGTCACACTTTCCTGTTCTCAAGTTCAACCTTATCTCTGAGTGCATCAGCAAGTTTCACCTCTTCTGAAACTGTACTCTCCTTAAGTTATTTATAAACTCCTGCTGCTTCTTGTAAGTAGAGTTTCACTCACCTTCCTTCCCTCTGCCTCAGATTGTAATATTCCACTGATATGCTACTGCTTCACATACAAACCTTTCAGCAGCCTGTTTCCTTCCAGTTGCAAGACATGGTAAACTCAAAGGAGACCAGTCAGGGAAATGGGAAGGAATTTAGGGACAATATGTAATATTTAACGTGTAGAATCATAGAGGCTCAGCCCATGTCAAACATCCCTGGTAAGCATGTGTTCTTAAAATCCTTTCAAGTTTACTAAAATTGCTATGTTGGTCTTTTGCGCATTAATGCTGAGAACTTTTCAGATATCTCTATGAACTCATTTCCGTCTACCATTTTTATTGTGTCGGGGGGCTATTTGTGACCTGTTCACTTTAAGAAATACATGGAATACAACAAGTTCTAAAAGACTGTAAGATTGTTGCCTTTGTCTAAATTGTTAGATCACTCCGTTGTGTATCTCAAGTGAACATGTATGTCTCTCTGTAACAAAAAAATACTTCACAAATGCCTTGAAAGGCCTACTGTCCTGTTCTTAAAAAGTATTGCAGAACTATTTTAAAGTACAGAGCATGGTTAAACAATAAATAAGGAAAAAATCAGTTAAATCCTTCAGGCACTTCCAAGCATAATGTAGGACAGAGACATGTTACCTAATGTAATCTCAATTTAAACATGTAATCCCTTTGATTAACACCCGTGCCACAAATACACTTAGATCTGCTGCACAGTTTGGCAGTTCAGAATGAGCACTTTGCTTTTTTGCAAATATTTTTTGGCAAATACATTTTTGCAATATTTATTCTTGTAAAAAAAGTTTCTAGGAGCTTTGCTCAAACATAAAAATTAATAAAGGATTAAATGTAATTAAGAAGTTTGAGTGTACTTGGACTTTATCTGTGATCATGAGCAAAACAGCACTGCAATGTAAAATTAAAGGCCATGTAGCCACAGCCTCCAACGAGACAAGTAACATCCTAGAATACTCTTGATCTGCCATGGCTATTTTGAACCAGTTATCAGTTTAATCTATAAAGTTATCCCCCAAGCATTTGATTGCTTGGTAACTAAGCTCTGCATATGCAACACAAATGATTTTAGGATCTCTGCAAAGCTGCACAGAACTAGGCACAAGGAAGTTTTCACTTCAGTCATCTTCTAATTCTGTTCTGCCCAAACTGGCTGAAACAAATGCTACCTTTAAGGGATTTTTTTTCATCCAAAGATTTTGTTGTCTACAAAAGAAGGGTGCAAGGCTGTAAATTTCAGCTCTAGATTCAGACATTTCTGTTTAGGCCTGTTTTGATTCAGTTCATGTGTTTGACTCTTTATAGTCCACTATCAGGGTTGTCATAATCTGTAAAGCCCCAGGAGATATGCCAAGAAATGGATTAAAATTTTCCCAATGAAAGGGTTAGATCCAAGCCTCTGCTTTATCTGCTGCCTTTGCACAGTATGAGAAAAGTTTCAGCAAAATATGGAAGGTAAAATATAGACACTGGGACACTAATTTTTTTTCCTTTTTCAGAGAGGTTTCTTGAAGTAGAGGGAAAACTAGGTCATATTTTGATTTTTCTTGGCTGGCTTATCTCCAAGATGGCTTGCACTCTGTTTCTTTTAAACTTTGGACCTCTCAGAAGGATATATCTCGTGTCAGAATGATAAAGGATCATGTAAAGAAGTACTGCAGAACATGGTAATCTGAACATTCATTACCAGTACAGAATTTCTAATGGCAACAGCTACAAATAACTTACAGGAAACAGTAATAGGAATTGTTTATTCCAGAGTACTTCCTGTGGCTCTGCAGTTTATCCAGGTGCACAAAGGTCTATTTTTCACAGAACATTAATCTCTGTTTCTCTTAGTTTGGATTTCTTGTCAACAGATGACCCAAGCCAAGGTCTAAGCGTAAGTTTTGTAAACAAGTAAATTAGGACTCACACCTTCTACTAAACAGGAAGAAAAAAAGCTAAAGCAGAAGGTGTTACATAAAGACCAACAGATGGGTAGTAGTTTACATTGTTATCATTGACCATATTTGACAGAAGCAAAAATAGGAAGTACTGTCTGTTGTCAGACCTGCTCTGCCAAATCTACCTTGCCAGTATAAATTGTCCCAGTAGCACACTAAGATATATTCTCATTTCCCACCTATTCTGTTTTCTGAGTTAGGGGTTTTTTTGGTCATGCCAAGATCAGAATCATGCCTATGCTATAAGTGTACTCCTAGCAGTGACACCCACCTATCACAGACTTAGTTCTTTGAGACTTTGATTGAATAGTCTCAAAAACACCCCCTTTTGATATGGCACTGATTGTTCTGTCAAAGCAGACACATTGTATATTATAACTGTCTGAACTGGCATTTGCAGATGGAGCTCTGAGTGAAATAGTTACTACAAATTTAAGAGTTTAGAGATTTTTTGTTTGTTTTAAAGCATTCAGAGACAAGGATTGATGGTATACAGCCATTCCGTATACCATGTAAATAGCTTTCAGGTTATAGGTTCATGTGCATTTTACTTTATCAGAATATTACTTATGGTGTATGTATTTGTCATTTAAGTTGCTTGGTTTGGATATTGTTTCCTGTAAGGACAGAAAAAACATTAGGCAAAAGCATAAATGGATGATGGACAATAGAAGCGTACGATTGTCATCACTTACATCAGTTCTGCGATTTCAAGGTATCCCTGAGAATATCCAGTGTTTGTCTGAAAATATGCAAATGCTAATCAGAGCTACTTAGCACATCTTACTGATGTGCAGCTGAATCCTTCTGAATGGCAGTTCTTTCACTAATAAATGTAGTCAGATGTTTTTTGACTTTTTTCCTTTCAGTTCAACAAGATCAGCTGAAAAATTAGCATTGGACTTCCTCTGTGAAATTTTTCACATCTCTTCCATTTTCTCTTGAGCAGATGCAAATTACATTAAGCTCGTTTCAGATAAATATATTGATCAATA
>NW_016690213.1:974573-980844 GCF_001604755.1 Lepidothrix coronata
TCAATAAAAGAGACAGAATACATATGGGAAAGTCAGCTAAACCTTTTTTTTTCTTGTTCTACAGGTTCTTGGGAGTCTTCCAAGAGAAAACTGCAACAATTTAATGCCTTTCCAAATTATCATTTGTTGAGTATATTGCCTGACGGTAGTTTTGAAACAAAAGTAAAAGGAGGTGATTTACAAACTGTGTTCAGGCTTCTCCCATTCCAAGGTGCTATATTTAAACAGATAAGCATCTTCTTTTAGTTTTTACTGAAACATGAAAGTCTGGCAGGTCTGACAAGTGCAGTCTGAAACATGATCCTACATTGACTCCTGTTATGAATTCACAGCCAGCAGTATCATCAGACCACAAAGACAGTAGCTGAGGCTGCAGTTTTCAAAGAAACACATGCCTTTTCTGCATAAGAAAACTAATACAAAATCTGATTTTTTTTAAACCAATGAAAAACTCATATTTTGGTAAAGGACTACAAAAAGATTAGTGTTCATATACACATTAGAGTTAGGAAAGAAATAACTTCATTTTATGTGTAATCCCAAATTCTTGGAAAAATCTCAGCTGCTCAGTCTGCAGGATTCAGAGCCCCTGTGTTCTGGCAGGTGGTCTTGTTTAGATTAGGATGCAATAACTAATAACTGTGACTAACAGCTGCTAACACACACATTCTTGGTAGGATTTCTCTTAATTGCGGTCTCTGCAACTGCAAAAATAAAGATAATACTTTCATTTGCATTTCATAACCCCTTCACTGAATTATGGTTGCTTATATTTGTAGTCCTGATGCTCCAGTTGTTAAACAGAGGAGTCTTAAAGCAGGGATGGTAGAATCTATCCTGTCACAAAAATTAGTCAAATATGTAAGGATCAAAGTGAGGGACTACTGACAAGAGTGCCGGGTGGGAAACAGCAACTCAGGTTATGCATCCTCTAAGTGAACGAACCCGTCTGATACTTCTTAACTAGATAGACTCAACTATTATTAAATACTAAAGTCAGGCAATTCTTGATGCAGTAATTCATTAAAGATGCATGTTGGAAGCAGTACAGCAAAAATAATAACATTTGCAGTGTTAACTGGAAGCAGCAAGTAAATTGAAAAGAAATTCTACACTTTCCAGGAGGTTAAACAGCTTGTTTTGAGTGCAATTTATAGATTGTGAGGGCACCTGTTTTACTGGAATATACAGAGGTCAGGGAAATGCAGCTGACTGAACAAAACAGCCATAGCAGACAGCAAAATAAATTTCAGGCTGTTGGCAAGTAAAAGAACCTTAGACATAAAATAGTGTTGTTAATTTAACACTAAAAGAAATACTGGAGTACTCAATGCATTTTTAAAAAGCAGTCAGTAAAAACCTGCTAAAGATGTATGTCCACTTAAAGCCTTATTACCATCACACTTATATTGAGTGGGAACCCCAAGTGAAATAGCCTAGGAAGTGATTAAATATGAATCCTCCAGTTCCCAAATTGAAATACAAACAAAAAGTGCACTCAGTTGTGATAATCTTGTCTTTAATAACAGAATGGACGGACTAAAGCATCTCCCTCACAAACATGAGTGAGGGCAGGTTGGATTCGCAAGGATCTTGCATTACAAGAGGGGGTTTGTATCACCATTTCCTGTTGCAACAGGAGCATTTCTTCACTGAAAAGAACCCGAAATTTAGTACAAATAGAAGCTGAGTTGTCTGCTTTGAGATCAGCGAAGGTGACCTTCATAGTGAGAACAGTAACACTAAGCCACTCAGTGGTGATGAGCTGCAATCAGCTACAACATTTTTGAAATGCAGCCGGATATGACGGTTCCAGATGAAGCAAAAACTCTTACAATAATCATAGTAGCACAACTACTGAAGCTGCCCCACAAAAAAGCATGCAAGGAAGGGAAGAGAAGGAGAAAATGATTTGTGAAATGCTGGCAACCAACCACCCACCATTACCACCAAACCCACACACATTCCTATAAAGATGGCAGGTATTACCAAGGAGCAAACTCCCAACTGCTGCTGGTATCTAATCAAAAGGTCAGCTGTAATAATAATAAACAATAATACAAAAGCAATAATCTGAATCAATAGTCTCTGAGATGCCAATTTATTTATTCTACCCAGAGCACCATCCAACAGCAGGGGGGCCCATGGAGTCCCTCCTGCAAATGAAGTGGTCTAAACTACAAAACAAGTTTAGAATAAAATCAGCAACACTGTAAAAGGATGGACAATGCATAGAAACAGCTTTTCTAGTTATTCAACTGACAGGCAGCTGTCCCCTGGAAACTAGAAAGTGGAGAATCACCTAATAAAATTTTCCCTTCAAAGAAAATGGCCAAAATGCTAAAGAAAGAGAACAAAAATATATAATTGTATTTTTATTATTTTTGTATTATTAATATAGAATAATATTCTATATTTAGAGCAGCTGCTTAGTTTCTCCCATATCAATTCAAACTGTCACAGTGGCAGATAAATCCACATTCATGACAATTCACATTCTTCTTAAGTTAGTGGAAGTCAGTGGTTAGCAGCAATTTATATAGCACAGGCTTTCATGGTCCTCTTGTTGCTGAAAGACTGCCAAGGAAACACAATAAATGTGTTTTTGTCTTTCCAAGGAAAGACAATAAATGGGGTCTGCTTTCACCCTACAGGATCTGCAGTTTCATATTAGGTTAAATGGAAGAGGAACATGGGACTGCACGCTTCATTAGAACAGCAATGATGAAGCCAGAGTAAGAACAAAGAAAAACTAAGAGACACAAAAAATCAGAGCTGAAATTGCTAAAATTGTCAATATAAAGATGCTAACAATATCCACAGGACACTAAACTGCTATAATAAACTTGTGCTGTAAGAGTATGAGGTAAACAGTGGGCTCTCATTTCCTTTTTTTGTCAGAGAAAGAGTGGAGGGAGCTAGAAGGAAATAATCATAATCTAATATAGATGACATCTTTGATAATTATTTTTAAAAATGAAAGTGTCATTTATCCAAAAATAACATAACAGTCATATTTAAAATGTCACAGTAGTTCTCATGGGGAAAATAAGATTTATTTTTCTTGGTTTACACCTGTAGGCTTTGCAGAAATACTCTACAGTAACTGCATTTTAAGAGACTGAGTTGCTTTTTATCCAGTATTCTCAAACCTATCAAATATTAAACCCCACAATGCTTTTTAAAATGTAAGCCTCTATTGCACCTCTTTGTACTTGTGATACCTACCCTGACATGAAGCACAGAGAATTGACTTTAGCTTGTCTAGCTAATGCATTCACACTTTTCCAAGGAGTAAGAAACAATTTGGGATTTACAAAAAGACTGGTCATGTTTCAATTATTAAAACCTTCCTTCTCTCTTCTAAGGAATAAAGTTTTACATTACACACTTGTAAACAGAGAAATCCAAGCAGAAAGAATTTGCCTGTTAAATAATTCCCATATTTCACAGCAAACAGCCCAAGTATATGACACTGCTACAGATCTGTTTGTTTCCTCTAAACTATGCCTGCACACACATACATATTTTCTGAACAGAAAAAAAACAGGCTTGTGATAGCTAATTGTTGTAATGAACTCCAGAACATAGAATCAATCTAATATTCTACTGTGCCTCTCCCCAGGCATTCTCTAGGTACAAAAATGTTCCTCAAAACTCATCTTTAATGTTGAAATGTGGCTGATCTTCAGGTTTAAAGTCTAGGTTGGGGCTGCCATCCTCATTCAGAATTCGTCGAGAAGTATAGCCAACAATTGGATATTTGGCCTTATAAACATTATTGAAGATATCATCCAGGGACTTCAGTTCCTCTTCTGTGAGTCCTGTCTAAACAAAATAGGGAAATGAAAGTCCTGTCTCAAAGAAATAAAAATATAGATATTTACATGCATTTTTTCTTTTTTACTGATTACTATAAAACTTAGGGTCAGCTTTTGGGTTTACTTTGCAGAGCATGATGACCAAATTTAACTGTATAATTTGTAATTTTATTCTTTTCATTCAAATTCAGCCTTGACAAAACTTTAATATACTTTAATATACTCAGGTCAAACAAACCACTAACCTCCCTTCATTTTCCCATAAGTAAATCACATCTCAACTACGTAAAAACCCACTGCCAGAGTTAGCATCCACTGCCACGTCAGTGACACAGGATACACTAAACCAGCTGACAAAGAAAGTTATTTACTCTCTTTGTGAGCATTTTTAAACAGCAGGTGATTTTCCCTTTACATGTTTACATAAATTGTATTGATTCCACAGATAAAAAAACTCTCCTCTTGAAGGCTGTTAGCACCTTTCTTGAGCAGTAAATACATATCTATTTTATGTATTTAAAGAATATTAATGTATTTTGGTTTTAAATACAAGTAATTTAAAATTATTATTCATCGTCTTTCAAAATAATTTAACTTTGAAAAATGGAATTAAACCAATGGTCCAGTTTCTTACTGTGTCATGTGTAAGATCTGCTGGATCCAGAGACATCTTTGCAACTCCTCTTGTTGAGTCTTTTCCAACCAAAGCATTGTATGGGGCTCCTTTTCCATAAAATTCTGACAGATTTAAAAAAAAATAAAATCCAGAGATGATCTGACAATGTACAGGCTATGTTCAGCCTCTACTCTTCATCCAGCCTCTTAAACTTGCTAGTGATCTGAAAGCAACAGTTTAAGTCCCAAACCCTTCTTTCCAAAACTGACTTTGGATTTGCTACTTTTTGATAATATATCCTAGTCTTTAAAAAAAAACCCCAAACAACAAAACTAGCCAACCAACCAACCAACCAACCAAAACAACAGAGGGTGGGGTTATATAGCTGTTCAAATTCCTGTACTACAGTCTTAAAATTTATCAATTATTTAAGGAGCTGTGCTTTACATTCTTATGAGATGTTTGTAGCCTCCAGAATTTGCATGGCAAGCCTTGTCTAACTTAGGATTTAAAGATCAGCCAGCATGTATGACCAGACAAGCTGCGCTAACAAGGTTAGTATTAACAAAGCAACAAGCCGTTAGTTTTCTTATGATGACATTAAGACAAGTGTCTAAGACCCTCATGGCCCCTTCAAACATTTTATAGCAAATCTGGATTAAGTAGCAGGAGTTCAAATTAAAATATCTGTAGTTCTTAGGGAAGGCACAAACAGCAAATTCAGCCATAGATGGTTTAGGTGTAAATGACAAGACAAGAAGCCTTATGAAATAAGAAAATTTTTAAGGAGAAAAAAAGTTACTTGATCCCCTGCCCTACTTTCAGAATTACAGTGAACTCTTAAAAGAGTTTTGAGCGGGCCATTTGGATAGCACAGATGGATGAATACCAGCACAAAAGGAAAAGATGAGCTGCAGCAGTGCTGATATTGTGTAGTGCCATATGGGTACAACCAAGTTACCTTTGATCTGGTCAGGACAATGAAGTGCTGTAGCAGCAGCTTCCATGTGGCCTGACCCCACTTGTGGTGACTCAGGTGTCTTCAGCATTTCTGTCAGCAGTGTCCAAGCTAACTGGACAGTGCTGGCTTGTCTATGTGTGCTGTAATCTCAAACCAGTGTAAGTTCTATAAAAATCTTTGTAGGGGAGCTGTCAGAGGAGGAAAACCAAGTTTTTTAAAGGAGGAAAATGTGTTCTTTTTGTTGCAGGCTTCTAATACACTGGGAATATTTAAAAACACATGACTGAACACTAACATGAAAACAAAGCAGACAGCAGATGAGAAACAAACTAACCTTTTCCAGAGGTAACATCAAATACTACTCCCTTCACCGCCAGGTAGATGGGCTGTCCTTCCTGGAAAGAAAGCCATCAATATATCCTCAGCACTTAAGCGTAGGCAAAAGGCAGTTAGTTTTAGCTATGAAATCCATAAGCACTCAGGACATAAAGGAGAGAATTAAATTATCTGTTGTATGTTTTCTCTTGTTATGTGCATATACCAGTGTACGCATTCCATCCCTTGACATTTCTTGCTTGTACTTTAAGCTGTCCCTGATTTTTTTGTTACATTTTAACAATATGCAACGAGCGAATCTTTTTAATCTAAACAACACAGTCATAGAAGACATCCCTCTTGCAGGTCACCTCTTGTCTGCTTGAAGCCCATCCACTGCATCTTTCTATTCCTAATGCAGATGGATATTGCCCACAATAAAAGGGTGTATGGCCAACAACATTCTTTATTTGATTAAGAAACCACAGATGAATGCATAAACACACAAATCTAATCTTCTGACATCTGTTTTACTTAATAAGCCAGTGCTTCTGCTTT
>NW_016690213.1:980894-1053714 GCF_001604755.1 Lepidothrix coronata
TGTATTTTTGGTCAGATGTTGATTAGTTTCTTGTAAGTATCTGGAGAAGACCCTGAGAAGGTCAGCCAGCAAGTTTTTTTCAGAAGAGAAGCTGATGTGTGTTAAGTCAGGACTTCATCGTTTTGAATGCAAAGTTCTGCTGAGGTTTCTGCATCACAGAAAGCTAAAAACTTTGAAGTTGAAATTGTGTTGTTATTTCCATAATCTTGTAAAAAAAAAAGGCGGGGTGTCTAAATACATGGTTTACTGAATTACAGAGGGAAAAACTATTTTGGTTTCAACTCACGGTAATCTGAAATTCCCTGGCATGAGTACGTTGCCAAGCAGGCAACCAATAAAACAGGCACATGCCATTTAATTGTGCGCGTGCAGCTTCAAAATGGGCAGCTGCCAGCCGGACAGACGAACAGAGGGACGCCTGCAAACTTCTCACGGTGCCTAAAAGGCAGGTGATCCCCAAAATTCCTGCGCCGGAGGGATCGAGGGAACAGCGCAGCAGAAGCAAAGCACGGCAGGAGAAAGAACCAGCTTTAAGGCGGTTTCAGGGCACGGAGCGGCAGGAAAGGAGGGAACGCGGCCCGGCCCGGCCCCGGCGCCCAGCACCCCTCCCGTCCGGCCCTACCTGCTGCCCGTCGTATCTGGCCAGCTCGGGCTCGGTGAAGAGCCTCACGGGGGCCTCGGCCGGCGGCCTGAAGCGCAGCTGCGGCTCGGCGGGGGCGGCCGGCAGCGCTGCCAGCAGCGCGGACAGGAGCAGCCGAGCCGCGCCGCCCGCCATGCCGCGCAGCCCCGCTCCGCCTCCCGCCGCCCGCCGCCCGGCCCCGGCTCCGGCTGCGGGAAAGGACGTGGGATATGTACATGCACCGGGGTTAAAGAACCAGGCGCGCAGTGCGCGGCGCTGCTCCCAGGAAGAGTCGCGGTGGGCTCGGCGTGCGGAGCTCTGAGGGGGCCCGCAGTGCTTAGCCTGGGGAGAAGGAGGCTCAGGGGGCACCTTATCGCTCTCCAGAGCTGCCTGGGAGGAGGCTGTAGCCAGGTGGGAGTCGGTCTCTTCTCCCTGGTAACGAGCAATAGGACAAGAGGAAACGGTCTCAAGTTGCACCAGCGCAGGTTTAGATTGGATGTTTGGAAAAGTGCTTTCACAGAAAGAGTTGTCAAGCACTGAAACCGGCTGCCCAGGGCAGTGGTGGAGTCACCATCCCTGGAGGTATTTAAAAGTGTAGCTGTAGCACTTAAGGACGTGGTTTAGTGATGGACTTGGCAGAGCTGGGTTAATGGTTGGACTCCGTGATTTTAGAGGTCGTTTCTAACCTACACGATTTTATGATTCTTTTCCATACAGAATGCACAGCTGGCACTTTAACACATCTAGTAGTAAAAAGATTCCTTAATTTTCATCCTTTTTCCCTTCTGAAGTTTCTCTGCTTGCTGTTTTGAATGTTTATTCACAAACTCAGGACACATAGGATAGGCTTCATCTTTATGACTTAAAAAACCCAGACATTTTTAGCCTAAAAACAGAGAGAATAAGTAGGAAATTTTCAGATTACATGTTTTCCCCATGCTATAAATACATATCAGGAAAACATTAATGGCTGGCAGAAAAATAAATAGCTTCATGCTTATAATTTCATATAGAATTAAGAAAATTAGAAACGTTTTACAATTCAGATGCATGTATCCCATCCCTCCCTGCAGTGCTGGCAAATGAGGACCTGAACGATTTAAAGCCTGGATACTGCAGCATTCAGGCTTCCTGACTACTGTGCTGGAATTCAAATCCATGCTTGGTCAATCTCCACAAGTTTTGTGAAAGCTGAACAGTTTGGAGAAGGATCTGAACAGTAAATAGGAGGTAGGAATGGTTTTAGTGTTTATTTTAAGGATTGTTTATAAACTCTTCCTGTGTAAAATCCATATATCTGCCTCAGAGGACACCTGTTCCACATTGCTTGAGGTAACACTTGGCCAAAGGAAATTCTGTACATTGGTGTAAGCAGAGCAGAAATAGATAATCCAAAGCAACTTCCCATAGTTCTCTTCTGGATGACAACAGCAGCACAAGATGAGAAGCACAGGGGACTGAGGGCATGTCTCCACAGTATGGGGGTGACAACCAATGGGCCACATCCCTGTACAAAGAGTCAGGCCAAGCCTGCAGAGCCAGGGCATAGGGAAGCCAAGTTGCTGTGGCCGTCTGGGAGCTGACTGCCACAGGCTGCTGTCTGGTGTGGCAAGCTGAGTATTGGTCTTGTTAGGGTGAAGTTTACAAGGTTGTTACTGTGATTCTCCTTAAGCAGTGAAGTTTGCCTACACTGCCTGAACAATAGCTTGGCTTCTGAATGGGCTTTCCATTCTGTCTGCCCATCACGTCCATTTGATGACTTCACATGCTACAAGACAGGTATGAAATGTCAAGCAGAAAAGAGACCTCTGTTAAGGCTTTGGACAAACAGCTTGTGAACGCTTCTGTTATGTGCGAGAAAGAGTTCTGGCGTTTGCCTGGTTGCTCTGTCTGCAAATCTCCCACGTGCCTTCCCCAGAGCTGCTGGGAAAGATGCAAAAGTCTGATTTGTCAGTTTGGTTCAATCACATTATAGATTTACCTTTTATTCTAAAATAATTATTTATTAGTGTCACCCCAGGGGAGGGCTGCAAGTGCTGAATACTAGCATCTGTCTGAAATGTGATTTCAGGCCTGTCTTTGAATGACAACCTTCTGAAAAATAACAAGAACTAAAATGTTTTCTTTCTGAAAGGAGAAGCTGTTATTGTCGAAGGACTTCAAACCTTGGTTATTAACTTACTAGGTGTGGGTCTTGGGTATAGGGAAATGATCTACTGAGCAGGGAATCCCCTGCAGTGCTTCATCTCAACGCAAGAAATGTTGTGTATGCTTTTTCTTGATGATGAAACATTAACAATTACTTCCATGCTGGTGAAGAAAAAAAATAGCCGTGTAAGTATTTGTGGACAGATGGGTCATGAGTCAGCTCTTAGGCTTTTATCTTCCTGAAGTGCCCCACTGCTGCGGGCACAGCGTTGGTGGGTCATCCTAGAAGCCCTGCAGAAGTTCTATCTGGTTTCCCAGCGAGTCTGTTGTTTCAGTGTTCTGCTAACCGCCTCGGGCAGAAGAAAATAAAAATAAAAATTAAAAAAAAATTAAAAAGTAATATTTTGTGCAGTCTGGGGAGAGCTGACAGAATTATCATAACTGCTTTTCCGACCTAGCTCCTTCTTGTGTTAGCAGAAGTGCGTGTTGTAGAAAAGACTCATCTCCCCGTCACTACGCAGAACTACACACCTCCTGGTAGAGAGAAACGTTCCAGCAAACCCCACAAAACCCCTCTCACGCGTGAGCCGTGCTGCTCGCCCCCCACCCGGCCCCTCACGGCGGCTCTGCCCGGACTACGCCTCCCAACAGCCCTGGCGCGGGGCGGGAAGCAACCGGGAGGCGGGAAGCAGCCGGAGGATGGGCGGGGGGTCCCGGCGCCTGCGTGGCCCTGCCCGGCCGGGGCGGCTCGGCTCGGCTCGGATTGGCTTGTCCCGTCCTGTCCCGGGCGCGGTGTCGCTGCCCGGCCCCGTGCGGTGCCGCCGGGTGCCGCCCGGCCCCCGCGGCAGCCGCTCCCGCCGATGCCATGCTAAAGACAGAGGTGTCCGCATCCTACCAGGAGGTACGGGGGGCCGGGGCAGGGCTGGGGGGCGGTGCGTCCCGGCTGGCCGGTGGTGCCGGACCCAGGGCTCGCCGCTTGCCCCGCGGTGACACCCGGCGCTGTCGCCGTGGGCTCGCTCGGCTCCGGGCTGCGGCTCCGCCGGGTACCCGCGGCGTCGGGGGGCACCTGCGCTCTCCGGAAAGGAACGGGGGGTTTGGGTGCGCGTAATCCCGTGTTTCATCTCTGAACGCGGTTAGAATAATGGGCAGCGGCTGTGCTCAGGGCATGAGGTAGGGACAGCTGGCCGGTGGATTCTGTAGCCGGGGTTTGGTAACAAGGGGATGGTCTGTCGGGTGTGAGAAGCGGCTTTGGTACCACAGCTCCCGCGCCCGAAACTGAAGGCCTCTTTATCACCCTGCCAAGACCCCGAGGCAGAGCCTGGTTTGCATATCAATGTACAGGCTCAGCAACCGGAATTCCTTGCTCCTTCCTATCTCTTCTATTAGAGATACAAGCTATTTGTGCCAAGTTCAGCAGCGGTAGAGAGTTACAGCAGGGCACTTTTCTTTTGCCTGCAAGATACAAACAAGTGCGGATATTTTCCTTCCTCTGCACGTGACGGGTATTTTGGAGCTCAGTTTTAATACGTTCTAATTTAGTTTAGTGCCGTCTGTTTAGTTTCAGCTTCTGGTTTTCGTGCCAGGCTAGAAAGCATTGGAAGGTGATGAATCAGTGGACCAGCAAAAGGCCTGTGTGACCAAGTTCTGCTTTTATTTAAGAGATTTTTATCCAATAGGAAGATTTATCAGGATGAACTTGACTTGTGTGCTTGTACATAGGCGATGCACTTGGGAGAGTTAGAGTTTTAATGGCATGCACTGGTGCCTGAAGTATGGACTGGACTATGCATGTTATGTGTATCAGCCACCACTGACACTGGTCCATACATTTGGGATTGTCCCAAACTCTGTGGCACAAGTCTAGATGGTATGTGTCTAAGTGCAGCACCTGTGATTCCATCCCTTCTCCAGTGCCTGCAGCAGTCTTTGGTACTTCTGTCTCAAGCAGGGACGCTCAAATGTCTGGAATTACCTTTTCTGAGCTTCCCTTTATCTAGTTCTTTTCTGTGTGCAGATCTGAAAAGGAACTGCTGGGACATGGGCAAGCTTCCTCAGTTGTTTCACACTCAGCTGTATTGAGCCCAGAGGAATGCTGAACAAAGTCTGTTTCTTGCCCTTCCTGCCCTTGACATCTCATCCTGTCTCTGAATCCTATTGCAAGCTTAAGTGCCCTGCAATTTATGTTCCTTCTGCATTAGCACCATGCTTCACCTCTTCATCAAAAATACAGTGTAGGAAGAACTGGCCTGTGAGGGTGAACACAGCTGCTGTGCTCCAGGTTCACTGTTGACAGAATCTCCAAATCCAAGACAAGTGACAACTGTGAACAAACCAGAATCAGCTGTCACACAGTAATGCTGTGCTAGCTCCCCAGTCATTAGGAGAGTGTGTCTGTGACTTGTTGGGTTTGTAGGCCTGTGCTGCAGTGCCCTGTAGACACAGTATGCTGTGTGCCCTACACTCTGAATACAGGGGCTGAGCCATGGACAGTGTGAGGCTCTTGGTCACCTCAGTGGCTGTATGCAGCTTCACCTCTTGTCAGTTCAGGTGTTCAGGATCTGTGGTAAAATATAGTTGGTTTTAGGGAAGGGGTCTTACACATCAACCTACTCACTGCACCTGAAGCAGTGTTAGTACTCCTGCTTTTGACTGGCTGTCCTTACTGGCTGTCCTCTGGTTTTATGCGTGAAAACATTATGAAACTGTGTCTGCCTTATCAACCAAGATAAGAAAACATAGTTGCGTTTTGTTTGGGTTTTTTGTTTTGTTTCTAAGGGATAATGAAAGTCTACGTTTTCTGAGCTTATCACAGAATCATTTAGGTTGGAAAAGACCTCTAAGATCATCTTTTTTCTACTTGTTAAAAAGATTGCTGTAGGTTCTCTTGAGAGGATAGGAAATGTTGCATATTGTGGTGTTGTTTAAACTTGTGTTGGGATCTCTTTGCTGTTAGGAAAATAATTCACTTACCCTCTAAATAACCTTAGTCAATGAGGTGCCTGTACCCGGGGAATCAGAGAGGTATGGGAGTCAACTGAGAAACTGCAGTGACTTGGTAACTTACATTAATTTTTTGGCTCTGGTATAAGGAATTAGTATGAGTATAATTGGAACTGGCTTCTTAGTTTATTTAGCTTAATCAGTACAAGAGGTTCAGTGAGTACTCTTCTTGTGTCAGAATGGCTTATTTTGGGTCAGGTAAACAAATAGAACTGGCATGTTTCTACAGAAAGGAGCAATATGTTAATTTTCCCTTATTTTATGAAGATAATTGAAAAAAATATCTTCAGTTGGACCCTGGTAAGTCTCCTGCAAATGAGCTGAGTTTAGCCTGTTAGATACCTGTTCACACCATGCCACAGGAAATCATGCTTTATTTATGTTCTAAGCATTTAAAAACAACTGGGTAACTGCTTTCATCTGGCTTTGCATGGTGGAAATGAATACAGAAACACAGCAGGAGGTGATGGACATCAGACTTTGAAGATGTAAAATGAGTGGACTGTTTCCTAATAGGTGCTAATGATAATTTGGTAATGATATAATGATGATTTCAATACTGAGTTAAAGTTGGGTGAAATAAAAGCACTTCTTTATGGATACATGCGTGTTACTGTTGAGTAAGTTAGGGGTGTAAAGTTTATAGCATTCAGTATGGCTGCTGCATTAACTGTGCCCCCATTTTCTTTGAAATAGGAACAAAGTTAATCTCCCTTACCCAATTAGATAGGTGATGCTGAATGTTTAGCTTGGACAGTTACTGTGCAACACATGACGTGCTGCAAGCTTGTGTGCCAGTTTGCCTTGCTCTAAATCTGTATGTCAGTCCCTGCCAGAAAAGAAATTTGGAAAACACACAGGAGATTATCTGTCTATCTATCTATCTATCTATCTATCTATCTATCTATCTATCTATCTATCTATCTATCTAATCTATCTAATCTATCTAATCTATCTATCTATCTATCTATCTACCTAATCTCTCTATCTATCTCTCTATCTATCTCTCTATCTATCTCTCTATCTCTCTAATGTATAAAAACTGTTTTTCTTCACAATCTCACGTGATGCATATCTGATGTGACAAGCTTCTGACTCTGACGCAAGTGTCTTGGCAGTTTGGGCCCAGAGCTCTGAATAGCTAAACAAGAAAACATCTGGTCTCTGTTGTTGTTTCAGAAACACCGTAAGACTAATTAGTTGCATAACCACTAATATATAATAATCTGTAGAGTGAAATCAAATAAGTACCAGAAATGTAGGGATGTTTGACTGTTGTCTCATAATGACCTACCTATGTGGCTGAGACTGCATTTGAGTGACTTGCCTTAACAACTGTCAAAATGCGTCTCGAGCTTTTTGCACCTCTGTATTAAGAAGTGGTAATGCTCTGTTTGCTGGTATGTGCTGTGGTTTGTTTATGCCTGAAAATACATTCTTCAGTGACAGAACGAAGTTCCTGCTTACATCAGAGGACATTGTCCTAATTGGAGGTTTAAACTGGGTTGGAGCTGCCAGGGAAATAATTACTTGGATCTTGAAAGAAAAGGTGGTGTTATTGTTGAAGCAGCAGGGTAGAAGTAGGTTAAATTTAATGTGGTGTCTTTCTCTTTTTGCAGTGTGCAAATCACTTAATTTTTAGCTTTAGGTTTTAGCTGTAAATGTCACTCTTGTCTGGTGAACAAGTGGAAGAGATGCTGGGTGCTCTTGGTCTGGGGGCATGTTTTTGTGTGTTTGGTTAGTTGGAGCCTCTTTTATTTGTACCGTAGAAATTCCAGCAATTGCAAGTTGAGAGCATGTTTGGAAATTGAACCACTCTTTTAACTACACAGCTGAGTGAAGATGTGGAGCGAGTATCTGAAAACCCAACAGATGAGAGAGAAGGAGAGATGGAAGTTCACGAAGATGCCAGCTCTGTTATTTTACCAGGTGAGAACTGTTGACCCAGAAATTATTGATTCTTGGTGCCTGATAAACTACTGCGATGTGTGGCTTTGGTTATTTTGGTTTTGTTATTTTACTGCACTTCTGAAAACAAACAAAACACTGAATTATTAATTTTTTGTGAATCAGTAGTGATAGAAAGCCAAGGAGGTTTTCCAAGGAGTGATGTGAGAATATTTCTTTGTCATGAACTGTGCTCAACCAAAGAAGATGCAGCACATCTGGCTCTGAGGTAGCTTAGTGTGTCATCTTCCTTTGTGTTGTGTCTGACTTCAGTTGCAGTATCTGTGGTGGCAGTGGGTTGCAAGCACTGTCTGTGCCGGCTTTATGTGAGCAAGATGCAATATTGAACAGATGTGCTTTTAAACAGATTTTTAGTAAGACTATTTGGGCCTGCTTTTGGAGGGTGTGAAATGGGCTTATTGCAGCTCAGGTGTAGGCATTAAGGTAAGCCAACGTGAAAGGAGTATGGCCTCAATGTCTTGCAGCCATTCAAGACATATTTGTTTCAATAGTGCAGTTTTATGCATATCAGTGTCCTAATTAATTAGCCTTGGCTGCCATCTCCTAACATGTGACTTGGAGACGTGTGTGTGACCACAGACCTTTGTAAGAGGTTATGTGTGCAATAGGATTTACTAAAAGGCTCATGTTTGCTGTGGGAAGGAGCAAACACCAAACTGTGCCATTAGAGTTGAAGAGCAGCACGTGGGACAGCCTCAGAGGGCCTGACTCATTACATTACAGAACAGTCAGCATGAAGTATGGCTGCTTATCTCCTCTCTTGTGTTGGGTTTTAATGCTCCTTTTTTGTGTTCGGCTATATCTCACTCACAATCAAAGCGTGATGTGTAACTCAAGAGTACACGAGGTTTTTCCTTAGAAGTATTACCAAAAGAAATGGCAAATGCACAGAGTATGGGGAAAGCAGTGTCTGTGTGAGAGTGAGACTGGTCTGAAGATCTTCAGAGAATAAGGTTTGAAGGCAAGGAGACTATAAGAGAATTGGCTCAGACTTTTTTTAACTGTAATTGGGAGAATTCTTTTTTGAAATTTTATGTAGAATGCACAAGGAGTTATGAACTGGAGGGTATCAAATATCTAGTGACTTCTACCATGGTGGAGATGCAATGCAGAGAGCTGGGCAAGAGCATTAGAGTATTAAATCATTCTGCCAATGCATATGCTGAGTGTGTAAGAATCACCTCAGACTGGGAGGTGGGGAAGGGAGTTGTTTTTTCCAGAGGCAAAGATTGACCATCAACAGACTTTTTCTTATGAACTTTGAACTTTGTTTCTGAGTTGTTCTTGAAAGTAGACCTTGTTTCCTGACTGTAGTATCCTTAAGCTGAGTGCCACATTCTGACCTGTGAGAAAAAGGTACAATCTTAGGATGCTTATATCTCATGCTTGAGAAGGAAGCATCTGTTTGACTAATCATCAAACCCAGCAATAACTGTGGCTTTTTATGTGAAGCTGAGTTTGAGGCTTACTTTCCTCCCTAGTGATGGATCTTTAAATGAAAACTGTGTAAATTCAGCCCAAATATCTGTATTTTAAAGTCCTAATCCATATTCTGTTTGGTTTTAGATGGTGAACTGGGTACCACTACCCCTTTTTTGCGTTTCAGCAAGACCTGCTTAAAGAATGTTTTCTCAGTAATTCTCCTCTTTATGTATCTGCTGCTCATGGCTGTAGCTGTGTTCCTTGTCTACCAAACCATCAGTGACTTCAGGGAGAAGCTCAAGCACCCAGTGATGTCTGTCACTTACAAGGAAGTGTCCTTGTATGATGCACCCGGTAAGAACTGTAGCAAACAAAAGGGGTTAAGTTGCTGTGCACATTTTTCTCGGATTGTTAAAAATCTTTGGTGTTGATGCTTCAGGGCCTAGATTGCATATAATACTTTAACCCAGGTCTTTCACTTCCTCTTTTTTTAATCTATGTTGTGTTGACTTTGCACAGAAATGTTGACATTGTACGGGAGATTTTGGGAGCTTTTGTGCCAATAACATGAATGACAAGCTGTGATGCATTATGCAACATTTGATAGATAAGAAGTGTTTTTAGGCTCCAGAATGAGTCTTCTTTTAGAGAAAGAAGATAATTCCTTTTGGAAATATCCCCAAAACTTCATTGTTTAAACAGGGTAGCACATAGGATGTTTGTCAGGGAGCTCAGTGATGCACTGGACAGTGAGGTGCCATTCACAGTAAAGAAGGTGAATTTCTCAAACCAACCACAATGCCACTTTCTGCTTCCATCCTGTGTTGTTTACAAGTTCATATTGCATCAGTAGGCAATGAAAATGTGATGTTACTGCAGGGAACAATGTTGGCAAAAAATGCAGCATGGCAGCAGAAACTGCGTTGCAGTTTGCAAGAGGAATTACTCTACATTTTTGAAAAGTGAGTTGTATCCTTATTATTTTTTACGATTATCCAGCAGCCATTCATAAATAGAGCTGGGTTATCAAGTGCAGCTCAGTCAGTCACTGGTCAGTTTCCAATTTAACAATGGCACTGCAGTGTTATTAATTACAAATAAGCACTCCAGTAATTGTGGCTGAAAGGAGAGTGTTTCAAAGTTGTCACCATATTCCTGTAGTTGTTTTTCTGTGTAGTCAGTTAGGCTTAGCTCTGTAAGTAGGTCTTTGTGTTTGGACCGTATGGATTTGACTGTAAGCTCAAGCAAGCTCAAGCTTTCCCTCCTTTTTATTTTTTCCACATGAGCTTTTCATACAGCTACAGGAAAAAATTTCATTTAAAGAAGCAGAGCAACATACATATAAATCCAAAAGTACTGTTGGGGATCCCTGCTAGATCAGAGAACCTAAATTAATATAGTCCTTTAGTTTATTGCTCTATTAAAGTGATGAGATGGCAAGTTGCAAACATAGAGCTCTGAAGAAAGGAATAAAGCATTTATAGACTGATACATGCTGACTGCTTTGACATCTCACATTTTGATGGGCACATCATTTCAGTTGTGAGAGTTAATTATATCTAATAAATAATGCTTTTTTTTTTAGTTGGTCTAGATTATCTTCCAGCAAGCTTGTTTACAATAATAAATGTGACATATGTGGTGTAACAGAATTTTGGGGTTTGGGTCTTGTATTTTGCTAGCCTTCTAAAGCTGAGGTGGCTGAAGTTCCAGTGAATGTTGTTGGACTGAAATGGGAGGTTTACAATACATAGGAGTTTCCATCCAGGTGAAGTAGTAGCCTGCCTACCCAGTGGTATAAATAATAAAGATGGCAACAGTTAGTGCTTATTTGATGTCTTTGGTTTTTATCATGACATCATATCCAGTGAAGAGAAGACATCAGGTGTTCTGAGAAGGATCTTTTCAGTTTTATAAGATCAGCCAGCGATCTTTGATCTGTCACGTATAGTTCATGCATTATTTCCAATTAAAATTTGATTGTGTCAAATGCCAATGTCTGAAAACATGGACAAACTGAAGCACTACCTGTCCATTTGACTTCAGTAGTCTCCTAACTTATTTTACAGATTCATTTGGGGTGAAAGGGACTGATGTATTAGCTGCTGGTTTATGGAAAGGCTAGGGAAGCTTAGTAGCTTCTGTGAACCGTGAGTTAT
The DNA here is from genome assembly GCF_001604755.1 of Lepidothrix coronata. NCBI lineage: Eukaryota > Metazoa > Chordata > Aves > Passeriformes > Pipridae > Lepidothrix > Lepidothrix coronata. The sequence continues at coordinate 992,211 of NW_016690213.1, forward strand.
TGTAACAGAATATGAACACTGATTTTTTTTGTCAATGCATGGTAGGGGTTCTGTCCTGATGCAGCTGGTGCTCTTGACCTGCTCCAGAAAAATGCAGAAGTGCATAGTTTAATTTGATTGTTTTGTTGGATCTTGAGGATAGCTCAGTATTCTATCGGATTAAATTCCAGAATGAAAATCTATGTACTTGGGAAGGAAATCAGTGCTCTCCAATGTTTTTCTCCCAAAACAGGTATTGCCTTTTACCCAGGGAAGGCTCGGCTGCTTAGCTGCAAACATCATTACTACGATCACATTCCTCCTCTGATAAATCCAGGTCAGCCAGGACACATTGAATGCACCACTCAGAGAATCAACTACACAGATCCTTTCACTAATCAAACTATGGTAATAATAATATAATAGAACAAAGCTTATTCAGTATGGGTTTTCTGCTCGTAATTGTATTTGAAAATAAAAAATATTTACTATGTGCTATAAAAAAAAAAAATCCTTTCTTCCAGGTTTTTTTCCAAGCCATCTGTCCTTTTGTTTTCAGAAATGTAAAAGACCTCAGTCAGTGTGTATATGTGTTTTGGAAGATCAGCTGTTGTGTGGGTGTGTGCAGCACAGAAACTTGAATGGGATAAAATGTCATTTTTCACAACAAAATTCTTGCTTCATTCTTGTCCTAAATGAACTGGGAAGCATTCTTCTTGGTATTGTAAATCTGGCTTTGATTGAAAGCCGTAGCAGTTATTCCATTAAAGCAAGATAGCTAATCTCTTTTTGTATGTTTGCTGGGATTTACATACTATAATTGTCACACTTGGAAGAATCTTAGATAACCACCAAGCATTTCACTGAAGTGCTGTGAGCCAGCAAGATGGGTGCACTGGGTGATTGTCTTAAATTGCCCTTAAAAATGCAGGGAATCTAGCTGCTATATAAAGAAATGGTCAAAACCCACAAATGACCATATTAATACTTTAGATAAAGTGATTGCTCAGATTGTTTTTAAGGAAACTAAACATGAACAAATAAACTATCTAGGTACCCATTTGGTCATCTTTGTTCCTCTTCATGTTTTGCTTCTCATCTAGTCACCATTTGTTTTTGGGAAGCAGCTCCTTAGTATGTTTGGAAGTAATAGTCTAGGTGCAAGTCTAATTTAATTTCTGCTCCTATGTGCTCTTTTTGCATGTTTTAGCAAACTAAGAACATGCAATTTTATGCTGTGTTGCAGATTCATTTAGAAGCTTGCTGATCCAGTAGGCTCTAGTCCTGCAGTGGACTAGAGAGGCACTGAGGCAGAGACCTCTGATGTTCTCCACATCAGACTCCAGATTAACTTTTTTCATGTCAAGAGCAAAGTTCCAAGACTTTAATACTCAAAACAGTTTTGATTGTCCTCCTGCAGAATGCAGGGCCTTGACTGGTAATTCCATGTGAACCCAAAGGATGATGACAGAATTAAAGCCGGTTTCTTAGAAAAACACTAAATCTTGATACTAAAAGGATGGATTCAATTGGCATTCTTGTCAGATATTTTAATAGATGTGTACTTAGTAGCAGCCAAGGAACTCTCAATGTGTATTAGTTTTTTATACAGTATTAGTACCAGTTGACAAATTCTTGAACAGGAAATGAGGATTCCTTTGCCACTCTCACCATCTCTGTTTGCTTACAGAAGTATGCTTTGGTTGTTCAAGGCCCTCGTGATGTGAAGAAAAAGGAACTGGTGTTTTTGCAGTTTCATTTAAATGAAACAGACCAAGATTTTAGTGCCATTGACTACCTTCTGTTTTCTTCTTTCCAAGAGTTTGTCAACAGGTATGTAAAGGAATGAGCTGTAACTGCACTGAACTTGCCACCATAATACTTGGGAAAGCAAGCTTTTTTAGTAACAATCAGACAGGCTTTTATGTTTTTTTTTTTTAATGTTTGGGTTATGCTGATGCTCTTTCATATCTTTGTTTGCTGATCTTACTTTTTAGAAAATGCACTGAGAACTTTTTCAGTGACAAAACGTGCTCTCAGCTGTGCTCAAATCATTTGTTGCTGCAATTTCTGGAAGTTTGAAGTTTGTGCTGGCTTACTGCTGTCTGCTGCTGTGGGTGATCAGGAAGTGTGCTGTCCTGGGTAGTGTGTCAGGAAGTGCAGAGAGAACACCAATGTTTCTGTACCATTTGGGTTTTATTAAAGCAGTTACTGTGAAGATCAGATCCCTAGATTGATTTGTTGTGATTTCATTGAAAGATTAACTGTATTTTGTTGTCTTACTGGCTTTATGTAGGATTCTATAGAATGATTCATATATGGGGTTTTCAAAATTGCTTCATATTTGTTCATTAGAGTGAACAAATTACCTTATTCTAATTTTAATAAGAGTGGAATTAATCTTTGAACTTTCTTCAAAGCTCCACTCTTTTTCCCCTGTGACAATAAATTTCATACTTACCTGCTTAAGTTTTGCTTTAAGTTTAACAGTTCAAGTTCTGTTCTTCTCTCTGTGATCCAGATTAAAAGCTAGACAAGAGATATTAGTCATATTGACATCTGATAGAAAGCCCTATTTTGGTAATACTTGCTCAATGAAAAAGGGACAGGGGATAAAGGACATATGCAGAATCAAATTGGGTGAGGGAAGGGAAGAGAAATAACAGATTTTATTGTAGCAACACATTCTCAGAGGTTTGAACTTATCATAATGGTGCTCTCAGATACAGCAGAGACTGGAAGTGTTCAGTTGCAGTATCTCTGGGTGGCCAAAGGCCAGTTATCTGAATTTCCTTTTTACACAGCTTTTCTACTTCAGTGAAGGAGAGATTTTAAGTCACTAAGTACTTTCTGTAACTACACTAAAACACCTCATAAAATGCTAATGTTCCGGGTATTTCAGGCATTGATATTTTAGGGTGAGAAAATACCAGTTAGAAGTAGTGATGTAGAAGGTGCTACTTGTTCCTTGTGTGCTGGTTTTTGTCAGTTTTTGTGGCTTGTGCTGCGTTTAGAAACACCTACAGTGGGACTGACTCCAGCCAGGTGCTCAGCTGCTGCTACACTGCCAGACACCGGCACTGTCTGAGACCACCCCTGGGGTTGCATGTGGCTCTTTGCAGAATGAGCCAGCTTAACGAGGCACAGCTCAGTCTGTGCTTAACCGGGTCTTGGAAGCCACGTTTCTGTGCTCCTTGTATCGACTTGCAGATAAGCCATTTTAAAGAGCTGTTTCTTCCCAAGTTAAAACATACATGGCCCCGCTTACACTGGCAGTACTTCTGCAGCTGTGCGTGCTGCTGGCCCAGACGCTTGTGCCACCTCCACATGCAGGTTAGATGTGCAGAACAGCAATGTGCTTGTTGCAAAGGTCTGAGCTTCAAGGCTGTGCTTGTGCCAGAGTAGGTGAGTCGGTTAAGAATCATCTGTAAGATGCCTGGGAGAAACCTGGATCGCAGCCTTCTGCTTCCAGGTTTGCCAGGTCAGACCGGTTATATGGCAGATTGGTCCATGAAAAGACGGGGAAGTGTCACTTTGTTCCTAGAGAAGCTGCCTTGTCCCTGTGTTGGAAGGCACCAGAATGGAGGCCAGGGGAGTGAAGGCTGGGTTATGTTTGGAGAAAAGTGAAAAGAGGATGGGGATATCTGTTTGGGGATGCATCCTTTGCGCTTGTTTGAGGCAGGTAATAGGAATGGGAGTTAAAACTGGTTTTGAACTAACCCAGGTTAATGGTAAAATTGGCAAAGGCATGTAGGCCTTAGTAGTAAATGATCTGCATGTCTAGATGAAATACAGGAAGAGAGCCGGTTGTAGACAGGAGGAGGCCAGTAGTGTTGTCTCTTTTACAGCATCCTCCAAACCTTAATATGGATTGTATGGCTTGTCTTGCTCAGTATTGTGTTTGTTGTCCTTCTGTCCCGGGGCGTGAACTGGACAGGCTCAGGGCAAGTTGGAAGTTTGTTTCTCCTGACTGTGAAGTGCATGTGAAACTGCACTGCACATGCAGAGTGCACTCGTTCTGTCCAACTTTCAGTAGAAGAGAAAATAGAAATGATTTCTGCTTCATCAGCAGATGCTAAATTTAGTTGATGGGAAGTCTGGGCTAAGATATCTCTAGAAACTGTTGTGTGTCCTTCCATAGAGCCTCTAAAACTTCAGTTAGTGGCCTTTGTCAACTACTTGTACTGACAAAGTGTCTCACTTTTACTGGTTATGAGAGCACAGTATTAGCACTGTGTCCAGCAGTTCATGTACAGTGTTATCAGAGATGCTAAAACTCACGAGATATCATCATTACCGTTACAGTTTTTTGCCATGGCTGCAAGCAGCTTGTGTTGGGCTAGGCAGGGAGACTGATGTGAAACATATAGGGTATTCCATCATCTCAAATCATGATCCAAGCCCCCCTTGAAACTGGTGAGAAGAGGCCTGCTGTATCTGCACCACAGTTTCTGTGTAGGCAGTATTATGTGCAGCTCATTTTTGCCTTAAATAGCAATAATTATATCAGTAAAGGCTGCTGAAAGCATCAGCCACAAGCTGTAATAAAAATGGCATCTAGAGACTTGTATCTTTAAGGGTTTTTTTGTGGCATAGCAAGTGGTGAGGACTCAAGCAAGGTCCAGTTGTTTCTGTCGAGGGTTTTATTCTCCGCAGCTCTTGTGTTAAAATCAGATCACAGACTACATGAAACTGGCCCTGCTCTCAAGGTTTGTTCTGGTCTCCACAGAACACTGCTGCACCGTGTGCTGTTGTTAGCCTCTGAGTTGGAGGGATACTGCTGCTAGCTTCTTTTCTTCTTTTTTTTTAATGCAGTGGCAGCTGCTGTCTCTGCCATATTAATGGGAGGGAAGGAAATAATGAAACCCTTGCAAATTACCCAAAAAGTGTGGCTAAAAATACAAATTCCTTTCCTGAACTATCATTAGTATAATATATGGGTTTTAGAAGAAAATCCTCTGAACCTACTACTGACAAAACTATTGTTAGTGTAGCATGTAAAATAACTCATGGTCCTGTGAAATTATGGATACCAGTCGGAACAGATCAGAGATTATTAAAGGGTCTAAACAGAGCTCCATGTTCATGTCTCTGATCTGAATTGCTGCAAGCAGAGAAACAAATTATAACAGAAGTGTCAAAACATTGGGAACCACACCAGCTGACCCTTTATTAGATCCCATGGCTGTCTGAGAGTTTTCTGGTCTGGATAAATGCAAAAGCAGTAAACACAAATGGGGTTTGAACCATCTGTGGTTTTGGCTCTTGTTGTTGCATTGGAATCTGATGGTGGGATGTCCTAAACACTGCCTCTGGCTCACGTGGGTTGGTCCATAGAGTCTGGTGTTAGAAGGATCCACTGCAGCACTTACAGAATTAGGTCAGTGACTCCCACAGTTGGGACAAACACAATCTCTCATGGTCTGACCTTGACTGCTCTGGGCAATGGGCTTCCCTGTTAGTAGGTTGAACAGTCAGAGAGCACTAGCTGAGAGGAGACCAGGGCTTTGTAGTTCACCCGAGTGAGATGGTGGCCTCTTGCAGTTCTCTTCCTCTGCTGTGATGTAGCAATTTTTGCATGGTCTTGAGGCACCATTAATATCCTGGGAGAACCTGGTGCAGATTATTCTAGGAACCTTACCATACTTCTAAAGGACAGTGTAATACAAAGAACTTACTGAAAAACAACAACAAAAAAAGAAAGAAAAAACCCTCCAACCAACAACAAAAAAAGGTGCATCTTTTGTAGGTTGTCTGTATTTGAGATGAAGAGGGAATTAAAAGAAACTGCCTGGAGAACTGTTCTTCATCTTAAAATCGCTTGCCTGCCTTGTGTTCATTTAGTTGTGTGTGGTTTTAAAGCTGCATTATTTGCCCTCTGCCATAATTTATGCAAAGCTTCTGCCTCTGCTCTACTCCTGCCGTCCTCCCCTCTTTGTTTTCCCCCCCACACTCTGTGGCAGTGGTCTGAATTATGGGCAGATGCAAGGAGATGCCTTCTCAGATCACTTCTCCACAGCTTCTCCTAGGATATTATTAATCCTTCTTTTTCAAGCCTACAATTACTGTTGAGGACAAAGTATACTACTGCTGTCTGCCTACCATGTACGTTGTGGCTGTAACGTTCAGCTCTGTGTCATAACTTCCTGCCTCAATTTTCCATGTTGGTTTGGAAAGCTTTTCTAGGATGCTGTATTTAGTCTGACATTAGGCATATGACTAGCTGGCAGAGTGCTAATTAAGTATGTTCCTCTTGAGGGGCAAAGCACTCCAGTGCTCTTCTGTTCTGCCCCATCAGCTGCTGCTGTACCCACATCCAGAAGGGGGAAGAAATTGTTGTCGGATTAGGTGTCCCTGTGTCCCTAGTTTGTATGGTGAGGAGCAGTCAGGCTTTGTCCTTATGTTCTGCCCACATCTTTCTTGTGGGAGTTAGAGAGGTGCACTGCCATCCTCTTGGGGTCACTAAACAAGCACCTAATGTCACAAATAAAGATATTCTTAACTTGCTAAAAAACCCTTGGAATAGCACCTGTCTTGATGGGTAGCAAAGAGTGTTAGTTTTCCTTTCCAGAAATGGTTCTCCTTTCTATGTGTGTGTGTAATGGAGTTCCATATGTGAGCCATTGCCTGAAGCCCTGACGGGAGCAATGGCTTTGGTGGGTTTTGCCTTCCTATGAGCATGTGCATATTCGCCTACTAAGCCTGAGCAGGAGGAGCCCGTAGTGTGATATTCTTTTTATCAGTGCATGCTTTTCCTGCCTTTTGGACAAGGCCACCTTGGTTTCTAGGAAGAAAAGGAGCCCTGATTTTGAAAACTAAGAAAAAAAGACAGGAAAAGTCCTGAACCAGCACTGGCTGGATTTGCCCAAGTCTTCCTGATTGGACTGTTGTCTGGGGCAAGAGGTTGCTTCTTCAGCTCTGCTTCTCTTCTTTACTTCTTTGCATCTTTCTCCTGAAAGACCAAAACACCTTAGTCTCCCAGTGGACCTGGTCATGCACACCCTCTGCCATACCAGAAAAGTACACTCTTTCCCTTCACTAGGAAGAAGGAAGTTTGGGTCAAAACCCTCTATGTTGTTTTAAGGATCAACATACCCTGAACATCTCTCTGCAAACTGAATCTATCGTTAGTAAAAATAGGCAGCATGGGCTTTAATGATTCATGACTCATCACAGTGGTTTACCCCTTCTTCTCAAATGAAACCTTGTTGGAAAAGCAGCTGCAGGGCTAGGCTTATTTCATAGGGATGACATGAAAGTGGCTAAAATCACAGTAAGTAAATAATAGGAGATGAATAATGGAGGGAGCTCCATGTAAATAGCATGGTTAATTCACTGTGTCCTGTGCAGCTGGTAGAGAAGAGATGGAGACCAGATATGTCTCTTCACTTGCAGCATGAGGTGTATTAGAAGCCTTTAAATGGCTTACAGTCACAGTATTAAAAAAGATCCCCAAACAAACAAACCAAAAAACATACAAAGTAATCCTGCTGTTCTGGGGGTTACAAATATCTGTGATTGCATAACATTGGGGAAACAGCCATGTTGTTGCAGATGGGAGCCTTACACCAAAGGTGTAGTGTTTCCAAAATAATAGGAATATACTGAATGCCAATTTCAAAGCATTTTAAGTATGTCTGCATTGCAACTGGTTTATTTGGCAACCAGTTTACTTGCATCCCAGAAATGAGGTGAAGCAGCCTGCCCTGCCTCTAGGCTCTTTCTTCTCTCTCTTGCTTCTTAACATGGTGATGAGTTGTTTCCTGAGGTCCTGGCTCTGCTCCTTTCTGTCCCAGAGATGACAGATGAGCAGAACTAAACTCCCCTATGAGGCAGAACAATTCCCCAGGGCAGGCAGAACTCCAGGGTCACAGGGCACCAGGTAAGTCTTCTGCGGTTAAAGATGTGTTACCATTGATGAAAACATGACTGCACACAATGTTTTAGATATGTTGAATTTAGCAGGTGAAAGATAAAAGGAATTGTGACCATTTTTTGAAGTGCCTGTGGGTCTGACATTCTCCTGCCTACAGTGCTTTAGAGGGTGGTCAGTAAAATAATGGTCTTTTTCCTTTAGTCCAGAAAAAGAAAAATTCATGAAAGACTGTGAGAGTTCATACTCCAGCTGGAAGTTTTCTGGAGGCTTTCGAACTTGGGTCAAGATGTCCTTGGTCAAAACAAAAGAAGAAGATGGTAGTGAGACTGTTGAATTCAAACAAGAGGTAAAAAAAAAAAAAAAAGGAAAGAAAGAGTGTTTGGGGATCTCTTAGTTTATTAAGAATTAGTTACTGCTATAGTTCTAAATGATAACTGGACAACAGAACTAATTCCTGGGGCAAGTAGCAATATGAGTTGGAAGTGTGTGTGGGGGGGGGGCATGTTGGCTGGATTTTGTTTAATTGCATCCACTATACCACTTGCTACTGCACAGCTTTGGCTGTACAGTTACTCATGTTCTTTCTTAACGTGGAGTGGTTCTCTAAAAGTGTAAATGTCTCTTTGTGTTCAGCTGTTGGTTTGGCCTAGTGACACATCTCAGGAAAACATCTAATAGGCAAGCCAGAAATTCAGGCCTCAAATGTGTTATACATGACCCCTGAGGTAAGGGTCCAAAGAGACTGACATAGAAATATTAACACAGCTACCTTTAGTTCAAGGTGGAGAACTGCCAAAAGAATTGTCTAAATAATAGGTAGTATTGGAAAGAGGTATTGTTTAGGTTACCATAGGGGCTGATGTTAGGATGAAGAAGTAAACATAAGCCTTGTATCCTTTGTAGCATTCTCATGTCTGCTTTTTGTTTGGGTTTGGAATTTTTAGCTGTTGAGTGTCCTTAGAGACACGGAGTGACTTAACTTTACATCATTTAAAACTAGAAAATATCCAGGTGGAAGATGCAAACTTATCTAGAGAGGAAATGAGTTTGACTTTCATTCCTGTTCTGTTCACACTAATGGACAGGAAAATAATTGTGTTTTGAGTTTGTTTTGCTCCCAGTGTTGGTTGAAAAGGAAGTATCTCATCAGTGCCGAGCAGTGAGGATTTTAAAAGCAGTCCTTCCCAGAAGTGTCTCTTCCAGAGACTACACTTTCACTTAGTCCATGGTTATGCTTGGAAAGAGTATTTTGTGGAGAGCAAAATGAAGCAGAGTCTTCAGTTCTTCTATCTTTAGTTCTCAGAGTTACACGACATAGCCTTAAGGGAAGAGCAGAGCCGTGACTGTGAAGTGGGTACCCTCCTACTCCACTGGAAGAGGACAGGAGGCAAATCCCAGAGTCATTCAAGTCCCAAACTGATGCCTTAGTTTGGAGGACAGGAAAGAATGCATCAGTCAGCTGCTGCCATGTAAGCACTGACAGCAGTTGCCTGTCAGTCCTTCATCTCCTACAGCTCTGTATCACTTGCCATTTGGTGCTTACCAAGTATAGGATTTTTGAAAGTCCTCCTTTGGATGCCCAAGTCTAACATATCTCAAAGTGAAAACAAAAGGCTGACTCAAAGTCAGGGAAAAAAAGAAGCTTTTTGTGACCATAAAAATCTGTTTAGTTCAGCAGTTACAGACTCTGATCATCAGGGTAGATGAATGCTGTGTTGGGGTTTTTTTGTTTGTTTTGTGGGTTCGTTTGTTTGTTTTTAATAAAACCTAGGAACCAGGAATCAGATCCCTATTAATAAAACAGCAGAAGTTGAAACAGCTCAGACATAAATTGCACTTGCTTTGTTTGACAGTACAACATCTGCTCAAATTGCATGAGGAAGTCCATTAGCCTTTCAAATCTAAAACTGGGAGCTGGCGTACCAGAAAGATGGATACAAATACTAGGTCAAATAGCACAGTCAGTCACCCTGCTAACTAGCCCAGTAGTCATTAATCTAAATTTTCTTCCTTCTCATTGCCTTTATTTAGCTTTGTGTACTGTTTGTTTCCCAGTGTGCAGTTTTCTTAGATGAGTGTAGTTGGGGTGCTGGTACCCTGCAATAAGGAAATGAGCTGTAGAAGTATGGGGTAAGTCTGCAGAAAAGGCATTTGACCAAAAAACAGGAGGTGGTGAAGCTCCCATATACTCTGAATGGACACACATGGTGTTCTAGCTCCTGATTCTACTTGTTTGCAGCCTAAAATCTGGTCAGGGCAGGGTCTATGGAGAAGACTAATAGAAACCTTGAGGTATTTGTAAAGAAACTGTGCCGTGGTAAATGGGGGGCTTTTGTAGCAGGTCATCCCTCATACAATGGAAAAGCTTGTAAGCAGGTGAAGATAGCAGTCTGTTTAGGGAACTTCCAGCTCAGCCTTCCTCTACCTGGAAAAAACAGGTTCATAAAATATGGGAAAGGCAGGTTCTTCCATGATCTGTCTCATCTTCCTATTTACAACCCTGAAATGAAGTTACAGTACTGCTGGATTCATTACTTCCAGTACAGAATTAAACAACTGTAGGACGAGCAGCAGTACTCCCTCGTGCACACACAAGATGTAAACACTCCTTTGAGGGCTGGAGAAGTCTCTCCATCACTGTGCTTTCCTGTGAGGCCACTGTCTGGCTCTTGAGTGGTTTGTACTGTCCCCTAGGACACAGGTGCAGTTAGTTACTGCCCGTGTACAAACCTCGTGTAGTTCCCCTCTGGGCTGGGGGTGGGTGTTACAATACAAAGGTTTTTCTGGGGCCTGATGTCTTAATACTTTCCTGACTGTGGTTCTCAAGACTATGGTTTCATGTGGCTGTAACATAGTCTGGTATCCTAACCCAGTTCCCTCTTGGAATTGTGCTACAGCTCAATTCCAACTAACAGCTGGTCACTGTTAGTTTCAAGTGCTAACCTAGTTAATGGGCAGTATTGGGAAGCATAGTTTTGGTTCTTAACATCTGGGCTTTTCTCCCCTTCCATTTTCATTCTGCACATGCTGGAATCTTATAGTTTATTCTACAACTGATTTTTCAAAAAGGAGTCTTCCTGCCACCACTGTGTAGTTCTCTGGTAAATAAAACTAAATTAGCATTCATTCATGAGAACTCTCCAAATGCTGTATTACTCCAAGTAAATGAATTTTGTAAATTATTCTCCCCTCCTTGAAAGGCAATTAAAAAATGGTATGTAGTGTGATACTGAGTGAGAAATAGGAAAATAATATGAACGAGACAGACAGGAAACTACCATTTCCCTGTTTTGGGAGCTCATTGTTCCAGGGAGAGAAAGGCTGAACTGGAAGTCCTAAAATAGTCTGCTATTTTTACCTTTTTGCAGGCCTTTTCTGTTGCACAAAAGACTCATTTTACCACTGAAGAAAGTAACCTGCACCTTTTTTTTCCCTCTCCCCAGACTAGCGTGGTTAACTATATTGACCAGAGAACTAAACCAAGAAGTGACCAGCTGTTTTTTGTGGTATTTGAGTGGAAAGATCCTTTCATACAGACTGTTCAGGATGTGAGTAACACCCTACTCCCCATGTGAATTGCTGTCTCATGGTTTGTGTGTGCTTGCACTTACCTCTGTTGTCTCACTCCAAGCAGAAATGCAGAGGAAGAGTGAGGTTACTTCTGAAATTTCAGGCTAGGCTCTTCCTTATATCCAGTAATGCATAGTCTGTGGAGGTCAGGACCATCTGATGCCTTCCCTTGGGTTGTTGACACTCAGCATTCTGCTTGCAGGTAGAGGTACACGTAGCTAAGAAAAGCAGCCTATGTTCTAGCAAAGCGTAGTTTCAGGTCAAGATGGAACTTCTTGCTTAAATAAGTGTGCTTGGGTAAACTGATTTAATGACTTTTTTTTTAATTAATTGACAAACAAAAAACCTAGGCTTAAATAATAAAAATAGCCTAGTGTATTTTTTATCCCTTATTAGAATAAAATTTGGTACTGTTATTTAAATGTACAAAAAGTACTCTAAAACTCAGCTAAATATGCTGCAGCCAGAGGTGTAGGATGTGCCAGACATGATGTGCCTACACCATGATCAATCCCTGGAGCACTTCAAAGATGAACGCTGCAGGTACGTGTGCTGTAAGCATTTGATCCAGAGTTTGTTTTCCTAGTGTTCTAGAGGAGAAGGGCAGATACATTTGCCCTTCCCAGAAAAATGTAGAGTGGCAAAAGCGTGCAGTGAATCTGTTCTACGTTTTGCATTTAAAATTACCCTACCTGACAAGCGAGGTCCAGCACCAAAATCCACAGCGTTCTTGTGTTCCTGCCCAAAACCAGTGTGAATGCAGACTGTGTGGGACAGGAGTGGGGAGCTGGTCCTTTGCACTCCTGCTGTCCTGTCCATGCTGGACCCAGGCACCTCCTTGGCCTTGAGAGCCAGGTCATATTCCCAGACCTCTCCTTCCTCTCTGCCAAGTAGGGTTCACACCTTTGCCACCTTCCAACTGAAAGCTGCCCTTGATCCAGTGGGTTGGGAGTATTCATTTCCTGGTGCTGAAGAGGCCATAGTTCACAAGCATTGGCAGCTTTCCGGAAGATTAACAAATATGGAAAGCCTGTATAAGACCTGGCTCAGGGGGATGACCTACTGACACTGTGCTGGCTGGCCCAAAAGTGTATCCTGCCTGTTCATTGCTGCCTAAGCCTAGCTCTGCCTGCTTCATCAGGGACCCTAGAAGTCATTCTTGTGTCTAGAGGTGCAAGAATTCCAAACTATAAATAAACTTAACTGTTCTCGAACAAACATAGTAAAAAATACAAAGTACTTGCTGTAGATCAAAAGCTGGTTTAGCACTTTAATGGTAGCTGCTTTTCCTACCTTTGTCTTCTGGAAGATCTTCTTCCATGTGACTGCTTCTTTTTATAAATATTTAAATGATACAGTAAAGTTTAATCTATAATTTTAAAATTAGCGATTTAACTGTACCCCTAAAGTTTTAAAACAATTCAATATCCTAAAACAGTGTAAAAGGAATTTAGCAGCAAGTATACTGTGTTTTATTCCTCCTGGAAGGAATCAGAAAACCACAGTATGGAGAGAAGGCACTACAGGCAACCTTTGCAGCATACAGGAATATGCTGCAAAACACTTCGTTTAGGAAAATGGAACTGTTTGTTGTTTAATAGGTGTAATGTATGATGAATTGGATGAGGGGACTAGTATTTTTCATCTCTTTCAGATTATCACAGCAAATCCCTGGAACATGATTGCTCTTCTTTGTGGTATCTTTTTGGCTCTGTTTAAGGCCGCAGACTTTGCTAAATTAAGTGTTAAGTGGATGATCAAAATCCGAAAACGACATCTGAAGAGGAGTCGTCAAGTAATGAACCATATAAGCTGAGACTAAGGCTGCTTTTTAACTGTTCATAGCAGGAGGGATAGAAAATAACTGGAATAAACTTCAATCAGCAATTAAAGCTGAAAACCAGCTATGTTTTCTGCCAGAAAGATGATGGCTGGAGGAACAGCCAAGTGAACTGGCCTTTGAACTTCAGAAAGGAACTAACTCTAGGACAGGTCTAACAAACTCATTCTTTTCTATTCCCAATTTAACAAGTTTACCTCAATGTATGGGGGAGCCAGGGGGAAAGAAGAGAAGTCACCAATGTTCAGAAATTCAACACTGTAGTAAATGGTGAAAAAGTAGACAGAGCTTGAGCACTTCTCAAACAGACCATTTAACTTCTGCATGAGCTGTGAGCTGCACCTGCTACCACAGCACAGTCACTGCCCTGACTGTGCTTAGAAGAAGGTAAAGTACTCTAAAAACAGCCTGGCCTCCCTTCTCCAAAGTATGTTTTAAAACAAAACACACTGGAATTCTATTACATGTCATTTTTGATTTAAAGTATAGTGACTTTAATATTAAAAAAATATTTCAAATAAGATGCTGTGTACCTTCTTTGAAAACACCTGTTCTCACATCCAGCTGGAGCTTAACAGGAGGCAGTCCAGGCAGAAGTGTTACTGCACAATAAGGTAAAAAGCAAAAAAGCTATTCCTGATCAGTCCAACTCAAAGGAAAGTCAAGCAACATGATAAACTGGGGGGCTTAGCTGATGGTCCATTTCAAAGTCATTCTCAGGCTGTTGCTTATCCCTCTTTCCCCACCAGTCTTTGCTAAGGAAGTGAAAAATAGTCTTTCATCAGCAGGGCATTGAAATGTGATTCTCTTTTATAAAGGGAATGACTGCTAACTAACTGTGCTGGGGTGGTGGTGTCTTTTTCTTCCTTATAAGTCCTGTGTTACTTGAGATACCAGACTTGGACTTGTGGAGTCTACAGGGCAGCAGTGCACCAATGTGCTTGCTCTGAAGGCTTTGTTGTAAGAATGCCAAATCATATTTTGCTTCTTCCTTCCTCTTCTAACAGTATTAACAGAGGAATAAGTAAGTGTATCAAAAGTACCCCCCTCAGCTTTTTTCCTTTCTTTTTTGGCTTCTTTGTTCTTTTGGAACAAAATGTACTACTTTCAGATGATTCCCCAAGCAAATCAAGGCAATGCATTGACCAAACACAGCCTTAAACAAGGGAGCAACAACTCACAATAGTAAGATAAACAAAACAGCAGAACTGGTTGTTTGGGAGAAAAATGTTTGTATGTGAGAAAGGTGGTGCTCAGTCACCACTTTATTCAGTACCTTGCAGTGATGGTCCTGAACAGGTCCTGTTCAGGACTTCAGGTGAGACAGGTCAGCAAAGTGCACAGCAAGGAATGAGCTTTAACTGCACAGCTGAAGCCAACTGAGCTACTCCATCCCTGTTGAGCGGTGGGGAATAGGACAGAAACCAGGTGAGGGGTGTGGATAACCCCCCCACACATTTAGACCATCCACATCAAGAAATACCCCATTGATTTTGCTACATAACAGCCTGTGCTGATAGGAGAGCATTCCATCGGCTTCCCCAGTCAGCTTATAGCCCTGTGCTTTCCCAAATACCCAGGGAACAGGCCCTTAGCCCTGTAAGAGAGAGACAACTGAGCTTTCTTGATTCCTCACTGTGAAAGAAACACCCAAGTGTTTCTTTAACAAATAATATTACAGCAGCTCTTTCTTGGATTTTACAAAAACATTTAGAAACAATAATTAGATCAGGTACTGATGGATCCTGCTCCTCCTGCTGGATCCTACTGCATTTTTTCTTCTTTCCTTGCCCGCAAGCTCAGAGAAGGTAAGGTGGAAGACAGCCACAGCTGTAGGGTGAGGAGGAGGTATCATTAAATAAAGAATACACTCCTTTCTGCAGTATGTACTTTTCCCCCCCCATCAATAAATTCCCTCAGCAATCCACTTCAGTCACTACAGCTCAGCTATCAAGATGTTTTGTTTTATAAGGAAATGTTGTTACAAGAGCAGGCCCAACAATCCCAGCCAAGAAACCATTCTTTTACATACCTATTTATAGGACTGATTCTAACTGCAAGGGTTGCACAATTTGGAAAGGCCTCTTACAGCTACTGTGTTGTTTTTGTATTACAAATACGGACATCAAGCTTAAGTACCTTTTTGAACAACTTGTAACAATTGCAAATGTCAGTGATTTGGTCCTTGTATCACTGCAAGGTGTTCAGTTCCCCAATATTTATATAATTTCCTTTAGGCTGTAGGACAGCTGAAAATATTTTGTGTCACAAATTTAGGGGTTTATTCTTCTAAGTGCAAAAAGGCACTAAAGCACTAAACTGAGGTGAGCTGTGCCTGTGGGATGGTCCTCTCCCTTCAAGAAGAAGCACTGTGAAAGGTAAAGGATTCCTCCTCCCCCTCTCCCCAAATTTTGGGCAGCTAGCTAGCATGGCAGGGGCTACCCTTTTATATAAAACTGACAGTTAGAAAGTAGCAATTAATTAGTTTTGATCTGACAGAGCTGTTGGAAGTGTAAATCCCTTCAGGTACTGCTAGTCCTGTATCCTCTGTGAAACAATTACTTAAGAAGCAAAAATGAAGCAACAATAAAAGTGTAATGAAATCGACTCAAACAGTGTAGCAAAGACCTTCCCAGCGCACCCCCCTCCGAAACTCCTTGAATACTGTCAGTAAACCAGTCACACAGAAGGGAAGGGAAGCCCAGGACACCTGCCTCAGCTGTTCTCACCACCAGGGAGCAGAGCCAAGCCTTCCACCCTACTCACCATAAACAAACCCCCAGCAGCCTGTGCCTCCAACACTTTTGCCACTCAGTGAAAGTGGCAAACAGGTTAGTCAGAGACTTGAGCACTTAAAAAAGGTTATTCATAACAGTCATACTAATTCTCCTGGTCTTCATAAACACAAAGATGTGAGGTACCGCACTAAATACAAACATAAAGACTTTATTGAACGCTGCTCAATTCCCCAAAGATCTTTCATTACAAAATTTTTCCACACAACTGCAATTTAAGAGATTGGAATGGTACTCTGATAAAAGATGTGAAAAATACTTGATCAAGTAAACAGACAAGACTTCTACTGTCAGCTTTCCACCTTTAAGAAACAGACTGCATTTTCTTTAAAGAAAACAAGGAACTATTTCTTGACATTCACTTTCCTCTTTACTATTAAAAAAAAATAATGCCAATTTTGGTCTCTTCTTCAGTCCATGAGATGCTAAACTAACACAGAAACATCCAAGATAGTCTGTGAGAGAGACCTGCACTATTCTGCAGGGTCCTTGGGCTGATGAGGAGCATCATTGATGGGCTCTCTAGAGGAAGCTCCATCCTCAGCTGTAGCAGGAGGAAATCCCTAACTAGCCCAGGACCAAGACACAGCAAGAATGGGGTAGAGGCACTGGCCACCCCAACCTGTTGCAGCTGACTCTCTCCTTACCTTGCCTCCTTCTATGTGAGCATTATATAAATCTAAATCTGACTCCAATCAGGAATTCAAGGATAGCACTGTATCCCAGTTCCTTTCAATGCTGTAAGGGGCACATATTGAGTATCTCAAGTTACTGGTAACGTACCTTGGTTTTATTTGAGAAAATACAGCACAACTAGAAGCCTTTTCTATCATCTTAACCAAAGTATGCAGCAATGTGAAAAGCACATACAAAACAAAGAAAAATGTGTACATAGCAAACTATACCACCTATGTGCAACACAATCAAAAATTCAAGTCATAATTCTCACCACTCCCATAATTATTTCACTCATTAAGGATGATAATTCAGTTCTATGAAACGTTGGAAGTGACAGTCTATCAATAATTAGACAAATTTACAATATGCTGTGATAATGACATCACTTAACTGCTGTATTTAAATTCGAATCCTTACATTTGCCAGAGAAAAAAAATTGGCTGTTTCTTTTATACTGATGAGGTTTCTTTTGCAAATCCTTATATATTTCAAAAGGGTACAAAAAAGAATGTCTGCCGAGTAGAGGTGGTCATTTCTTTTATTTGGCACTTGTATTATGTGCATTGAGCACGTTGTGAGTCTGCTTTTCTGCCATCGCCTTCTTAAGCTTTAACTCCTCTAGCCTTCTCCACAACTCTTCACGTTCCAATTCCTTCTTTTTCTCTCTGTAGAAAAGAGCAAAGGATCGATTTCAGATGTGTTTCAAGTGCAATCTGGAAATGCGGTAACTTAACTGTGACTTACATCTACTAATTCCTCTTGTAAGTTTTTCTCCAAAGCTATTTTTAGAGGCAGTTACAGTTTCCTCAGTTAAAAAGTGAGTGTACAAATCAGTAATGGTTAGTGCTGAAACTGTAGCTTTGCTCCAGCAAACGCAGACAATTGCTGTAGTGTGGCCTTGCACAGACAGCTGCAGTTCTAAGAAGCTTCTTTATCATGTGCAAACAAAATAAGAAGGGACTAAGCATTATGAGGGGAGAAGAGCACAGCTACTGAAAGGAGACTTGGCACGTGGTCTCAGCTGGCCAAGGATAACCTACACCCTGCCTCCCTTACTCCAGCACTGCTGCTCAGTAGGTCAGTAGGGTAAGAGATGTTTTTGCTGAGCTATGAAGCATTCTCCAGCTCAGCTGTCTTCAGACACCCCTGAGGCAGAAGAGCCAGCAGCAGCTGAGCCCAGTTTCACCACACAGGAGAGCATGTGCTCCCTGCACAGGCAGGACAGGGAGCTGGGGACTTCTTGCCACCTCCTGGGCCTTCAGCTCCCACCACATCACTGCATATGGGAGCTTCACACAAGGGACATCCCGCAGCAAACATCTCATGAGCAGTTCCACTACAGAACCCCACAGGCACAACAGCAAAGTAACATCTGAAATTACATCTTCGATATACAATCTGCAAATGGGCATTTGAAAAAAGAACCAGTACCTTTGCCTTTCTGCTTTGTATGAGCTTGTGAGTTCATCAAAAAGCTTGCCATTCATTTCCATCAGGGTTTTCAGCACATTGTACACCAGTGCCACAATGGTTCTAAAACAGAAGCAGCACAGCCATTAGAGTTACTCAATGACAAAGTTAACTTCACTAAACAAACGTTCAATTTCTTTTTTGGACTCTGAGTTTCTTATTCAAGATACTACTGTAAGGTCAGTGAGTTTCTGAAACAAAATCCTTTTCATTTCATTAATTTACAGAGGAAATTATAGTATAGTTAAACATTTTTTGAAACAGCTATTTAACCTTAAATTCCTGACTTCTGTAATATGCACAAGATATAATTATTCATGCTGTGGCTGTACTCTAAAAGCCATTCAATTATGTTAACCTTTAATAAACCAAGTTTTAACAACAACTTTGTAATATTTGAATAATGAAATATGAGAGTCTAGAAAAATAAAACTTCTGGCTAATAGCTTCAAGAAGGCAACAGAGGAGCCAGAGGAGTGTGGTTTAGCACAACCACACAAAGCTTTCCCAGCAGTATTTCTGGGCAGCAGGCAGTGCTGCTGCACATGCCCCACTAGAGAACTGAATTGAGAACATCAGATAATGGTTTTGGGTACCTTATTTTCTTTAAAAAACTCAAGAGCTGCGTGAGCAACACTGGCTGTGTGTTACTTGGCTGACCTCATTTCCACATTAGGTATCACCCTTCCTTTTGTGATAACATTCGTATTTCAATAAACTATCTTAAACACTGTGTTGTTTATCTCCTTTAAAACCACTCTTAGTTACACAGAGAAATACAAAAATAGCAACAAAAAGAAACACAAAAAGGTACCTGTCATTAAGCTTATCACTAATCAAAAAGTAGGTAAACTCTTTCCCCTCTTTTCCCTCACTAGTAGTTCCCCACTGACTGCAAGGCTGCAGCCCTGTGAGCTTGAAAAATGAGTAGAAAAAAAACCCTAAGGAAGTAACCCAAAGGACCAGGTTTGCCTTTTCAGTACACTCTGTCCATTGTGGTACTAGGAAATCTCCCAGCTGTTCATCAGAGCCTTGCACTCATTCAGAACACACAGTGTGCTTTGCCTGTTTACACACTTTTAATTTTTCTCTTTTTTTGTACCCTCGCTTTCATGTGGTTTGAAGTCAAAAGCTTATTCAGAGTTTTGGTTTTCTGAGAGGAAAAGCTTGATTTTGAGTATGTGGTTAAGTCCATATCAGACAGCCAGATGGATATAAGCATGTTTTGCTGCCCTCCAGAACAGACTAAAACCAAAGGCTTAGACTTTATTCCTCAAACCTCCTTGTCCTCAAGGTATGCAATTATCCTGTGTCTTTTACTTCCTTCATAAAGATCAACTTCTCTCTACAGATAAAGAGGAATATCCTCCAAATTTGCTGAGGTCCCAAGTATCTTGATATTCAAAGAAGTAGTTCCCCAAAATTTATATTCAGTCTCAGCTACTAGATTTAAAACTAGACACACCATCTAGATAAATTCAGAATAATTTCAAAGCCCCCAAGGGCTTAAAACAGGACATCTGATTTACTCCAGGGCTTTGGGAGGCTCCTGCTCACCCTGGCTTTTGCCTGCACAAGCTTCACATTCTGCACAGACTTGCAACTCAATTCAGGGTGCTGGCACCAGCACACTTCGCTTTTTAGTATTTCAATATCTTTCAAGTATGATATAAAAATACTAATATTTAACTTGTGGCATTAAATATAATATGAAGTAGTCACTCATTTCTCAGTCCTACCATCCATTATACTCGTAGGCATTACTCTTCTCTGCGAATATCTTTTCCTCTTCTTATCTCACTGGGCAGCAATAACTACTTATTAAGACCCAGAATTTTATTCATCTTAAAGCAGTAAAGGACAGTAAAGCATAAATGTAGCAGAAGCAACCCTTGGAAATGGTTTTGGTCTAAGGAGCATTAATCTGCATTTTGAACTAACACATAAGATCAAGTGTGATTACAATATAAAGACCATCATCCAATTTCCTCATACTTTTAAAATAAATTCCAGGTCTCCATCATAACAATGCAGAACAGTGAAAGCACAATATAGTTGACAGTGGCATTCGTCTGTCAAGCTCACAATCCAAACCTGAAACAGTGGACAGTTTATTTTTATAGATAAAGGTAAACACTACATACGGATTCCAGTGTTCTTTGGAGATCTTGTACAAACTGCCAAACATAATTGGTAAAATTTTATCAATGTTCTCTTCAATCAGGCTAAGAATATATTCATTATTCCAGAAGTACAAAGCTCTTTCTGCAACCTGAAACACAAAGTTTAGGAGTCAACAACCATAAAAGAAGTTATTGCAAGGTTTGGGGGGGGGGTATATTTTTTTTTTTTATTTACCTGAAAATGTGAACTTGACACACTCCTGGATATTTGCTTAAATAAAGGCTCTTCTATTTTTTTGAATTGTGACGGTTCTATTACATCTAAGATTTCTTCAATTTCACCTAAAAACATTACCTGTTTATATAAAAAAAGGGATGAGAATGTTCTGTATCGCCATTGTAAACAGAAACAAAATACAGCTTATACATTAGTCATGAATCCTGCAAAGAACACTGTGTATAATTACAATACATTAGACATCCACAGGGTTTTTGCAGCCTAAAAGAAGTCAATCATCCATTTCAGCTACCAGGATACAGCTCTCCTCTTGGGCTTCTTTTGTGTAAACACTCTGAAATACTTCAAACTGCTTCTGCATTTGATTTCAAGAATGGCTGCAGAGATTACAATTATGCAAGATCTCCAAAGTAAGTTTTGAAGTGATAAATAGTTAATTCCCACATAAAATTGCAACCAGCAGAACGCTGGGTGGGTGGCACAGAAAAATTTAACACCACTCAAAAAAAACAGGGACAACAGCGTTAAGGGATCCCACTTTTAAAGAGCTGTCAGGGATGGAATCTGGTGGCATAAATTAAACTCCTGGTTTTTAAACTCCTTTTAACTACACAGGAGAAACCAGGAAAAGAAAATTTCCCAAGACCATTTAAAATTATTAGCCTACTGCAAAAAAAGAAAGTATGTTTATTTACCAGACACTTGCTCAGCATCTCAAACGTGTCACATTGCAGATGACCACCTTCAACCTGGTCTATATCTACTAAAATACTTCTCACCTCAGAAAATTGTTTCTTTATACAATATCTTAATTAGAATGCAACTTTGAATATGGTTTTAACATAGTCAGAACAGAGACATACAAAACAATTACACTGAGTCGCACGACAAAGCTGAGTGCCTCAAGAACTCCAAGTTTTCTGCAAAATCTCTTGAGCACAGCAGAGGGAAGGTTTGTGAGCCTGCCCCATGCCATTTTACTTCACAGCAGACACCAGAAATGAGAGACAAAACCAACCTCTTTCTGACTGCATGTTTTGGGCCAAAATTTGAGCAGTCCTCTGATTACCTATATGAAAAATACAAACAAGTTAAAGCAGAACAAGTTTCTATTACATACTTGATAAGATAAAAAAAAGCACTAGGTTGCTTTTCCTTATCCAGAGGTTCAGTGAAAACTGAATACAGCTAAATGCAGTTCCACTGAAAATAAAAACTCATTTAAATACTTAATCTTGTTTAGGTTATTAGAATAACTTCTACCCTCATCACTTCTCATGTCTACGATTATCTGTTCACACTCCACTCCCATCCCAGTACATACATTAACTGATAGGATGCTGATCACATCAAAGCATCACAATATGAAGTTAACCCCCCTGTAGCTAAATTTCACAGAACGTTTTTTTGTCTTCTACTCATCCATACTTTGTGGAACACCTGCCTTATCACCAAAGGTTTGGAGCCTGAGAGGAAGCGTTATATGCTGCCTGCACAAACAGGGTTCTACAGAGGAGCCATGGCCTCCAACTCTTCCTTTTCTCTTCTAGAATATGAAATGTTAGACTGGAAACTAAAGTAAGAAAGATGTGAACTTGCAGGGAAAATATATTCCAGTATCTATACTATCTTATGCAAGACCGGGGAAAAAAAAATCTTTGGGAAAATTAATTGGAAAGTACAATGCCCAAAAGGAATGGGGAGAACACAACAAAGAAAGGCTGGAGGCATTTTTCCTAGAAAGAAAACATCTCATGTGGCATCTAAATTACAAAATTAATGCTGGCTTGAAAAAAAAAAAAAAGCTGTAGCTATGTTTCACAAGCAAAAACATTCTCAGAGCTTTCATACACTTTCATTCCTAGAAAAAGACCTCTAATTTTTATGATACAACAGCACCTAATTGATCATATCCAAAGGGAAAACTTATTCAACTATTTGAATACCTTCCATATTTGCTTTTTGTCATGCTGAATTCCTTTGGCTTTCCAGCTGGCCATTTTACTCACAACTACATGTACTACCAAAAGTGGCTTTCCAGAAGAAAAAGTTAGTATGACTTTAAGTGCCCACAAGTCTTTATCCTAGGATACTCACACATCCCGCTACTACACAACTGACTGTCGCTTCAAATGACACTGAGCAAATGCAGAAGCCTCAGGCAGCTGGTAAAGTTCTATGCTCAAATCCACAAAAACAGAGCAAGTTACAAGGAAAAAACAGTTTCTTCACAAAGCCTTGACCATACAGTTCCACCCAGTTGGCTGGAAGATGCAGACAACTGAAATATTAACACCAGCATCTGACACTGATAAAGGAGCGGGAGGCCGGGGTCAGCCCACACGGGTGACACCTTTGGCCTCTGGCCCACAGAGGCAGAGCTCCCTCCCTGGAGGCAGGCACTGACCTGGCCTCCCCACTGCTCCATGGATGGAGCAGAAGAGCTGGGGCAGGTGGCACAGTGAGGGGGGAGAAGTTTTGAGTTCCCCCATTTCACTGCAGTTACCAGATCAGGCAGTCCTTCGCTCGCTTGCTTCTCCTCCAAGGAGTCAGACTTGCATGAATTAATTACATTTGTTTCACTAGATTAGTAATTTAAATTTGCGTATGTAAAACCTCTTTCAATCTAGGCCTGTTTTCTGCTAATTACCTTATAACTGAATGACTTATATACTATTGAGATTTCATAATTCTACAGAACAAACCCATACTTTTCCAGGCATAATAGCTCATTCCGCTGACAGCCTCCCTTCCCTCAGAGCAAGGCAAGTAAGAAAGAAACTTCAGACAAGCACATTTGCCAACAAAAAGTGTGAGAACCTACCATACATCCCTAACTGGAACACGAATTTACTGGTCTCAAGAACACAAATCTGAGTTTTCTAGAAAAGTCCACTTTCCAGCACATGTTACTGCTAGAATGTCTGAGTATACTTTGCTACAGAGACTCATATTCTCAACTTGATAAAGAAATAACAAGTTTGAGTTTAACAGCGTACACCTCAAGAATATCAGTTTGAATATGAAAGCTTGACTGTGCTTTCATATCAAAAAGCTGATAAATGCACATGTATGTTTATAGATTTTATTCAAAGAAGTAGTCAATATAAATGCAGATCTGAAATCCTGTTGCTCTTACTACACAAAAGGCTTAAGATTAATATTCTTCCTTGAGCTACAAAATTCCCATAAAGTGACTTACAACAGTAGAAAACTTGTCCCACCTACAAGGACTGCACGTTTAGTCTGATTTCTTCAATGTAAAGGCCACTGCACTTAGCAGGGTTAGGTAACAAACTCTTCTTGTCAGCTCTGCAAACATCAGCACTGACCTGAGGCAGACTACCATAGCTACAAGAGCTCGGATTGAATGTCCTCTAAATTGACCCTGAGTGACAATTCCTGCCAGAAAAATAACAGTAAGGTATGCGTGAAGACAGCCTTCTGATGGAGTTCTTAAAATATTACTTGACCTAAAGCCAAGAAAAATTTCCAATGCTATCTCATCAGTTGCCCCAAATTTTAACATTTACTTTTCAAGCATTTCAGAAAGTTTCTTAAAGCTTCACTTCTTATCATCTTATTAACTTTAACTTCTCTACAAAGTAAGTTTTACTGTGAGCTCAGAGTAATGACCAAAGCAAACACAGGCAGTGACTCTGCAGTGAATTCTCATATCTTCTCCATTCCAAATTCTCCTTTACTGATTAAGAAGCAACCAGAATTGTATATACCACAGTCCAGACAAACCTCAGAATTGCACGATGGCACTCCTACTTCAAAGCCCTACCTTCTTCACTTCCAAGTCTGGGTTTGGATCTTGCATCACACTTGTGTAAATTCATGTCATGAAGTTCTGACTTTGTCACGTTGTCACTTCATTCACTCTTGCAGGTTTTTATGTAATACTACACGCTTTCTGCTCACATATCAACTTTAACTGTCAAAATGCCTGGGTTGTTTTACTGCTTTGCTTAAGGAATGTGGGTTATGCAAGTCCTTTCTCCTCACCCTATCCCACAAAATAAGCTAATTGACCAGTGTAGCTGGGAACACTGCAGCACAGGGGGAAGAAAATGCTTTCAAGCACACAAAGCAAATTCCTAGACACCTTCCACCACCTACAGAATAACTTGTCAGCTGATGGGGAACATCAGTACTGAAGGCCTGTGCAGAAAACAAGCTTCTACTGAAAGACCAGTGAAGATCAATGGTGCTTTCCCAAAGCTGTTTATCTTTTATTCTTTATAGAAAAAGAAATAGAATTTGCATAAGCTCTTCATTTTTCTGTCACAAAAAAAGATAAAGTACTTAAAACCAGCATACTCCTAGGGAAAATATTTTTGATTGTCCAACTAAAACCAGTTTCTGCTGTAGCTGGCCTGACATCATTCTGTGTTCCCACGAGCTGCTGCACTGCCCTGGGCCTCTGTTCTTTTCTATGGGCCCTGCCAAAGCCCTTGCACGAAGCACTGCAAAACCCTTTTTAGCTGAGCTGTCAATATGTATTATGGGAGACTGGCAAAAGCCACTGATGCCTGAAGCACCTGTATTCTGACTGCCAAGAGGCACCCCAGGAACCAGAGAGACAGAGCAGGAACAGTGCCTTTGGAATTTCAGAGTTCTGTCTAAATAAAGTGTTGTTATTCTTTTCAACTTTTGTTTTAGGATTGTTTGTTCCCTAAAACATTACTACTTCATGCAGTGGCTAAGCACAAGCAATTAATACCAAAACCCTTGAAATTTAATTCTTATGAGGAGAGAATACAGTTGTGACAAGCATAGTAATTTGCATGATAGAGCACAGAATTAAATAAAAGTTTGAGCCACTAGTATCTTGGCCACAGGTTAAGAGAATTGCCCTTCCAGACCCAGCACTTTCTTAACAACCGTTCTAGATTTAATTTTCCCCCCCCCAAGAAAACCTTACCTGTGGATCTTTAATCAGGATAGCACAGACAGCACTGCTATACAATTCGAACAAGTTACACTGAAATATGTAATTGAAATTAAAAATAGAAAAAAAATTCAACTGAAAAACACTTACAGGCTCTGTTAAGGTTGTATCTTTTTCCAGGAACTGTACAACACAATAGGCGAGCTAGAATGTAAGTCATATGATTATTTCGTTTAAACAGATACTGTTTAGACATTGCAGCATAACTATCACAACTTCTAATGGAAGCGCTACAGATCACGGGCGAACCCAACCCAAAACATCCCTACGCAGCCACTTCATATTAGTCCAAACTAAACAAAACAGCAATTAAAGCAGCAAGATATACAAGCCTGCTCTATCTTACAAAAACTTCCCACATACTAAAAACCATATTTTTTTGCCTTAAGAAAATTCCCTAAAAGAAAATTACTTTTAAGCTTGACAGGTATTTCCTTAACTTAGATCCAGTAACCAGGCAGATTTTTCTTTACATCAATTCCTGTACCAACATTACAAAGCTATCATTTTCAAACATCTATATTGAGGTAAAAAAGGCCATACTTTCAGTAAAAAAACAAGTTTTAACATAGGTTTGACTGAGCACACATTGCACACTGCTCAAATACTAGACACCTACAGCACACAACATTCAGTGGTAAGATTACAGGTGAAAGAATTTTAACACATTCCACAGCCACAAGAGATCAGGCAGCTGCTGACCAGCTGAGTGTCCTGTCCCAATGCAGCAATGGCCAACAAGTGCCTGTGGAAGGGTGTAAGAAGTGGGGAAGCACAATGTCATCAAGCCATCAGCACTGCTCTCCCAGCCTCTAGTGGTTTCTGTGCAGGGGTCTTCTCAGGCCAAGGTGCGATATTTCATGTTATATAATTGCTTAGGGTTTAGTTAATTAGCACATAGTTGAGTAACTAAACGACCATCCCATGCAGAAAGCATACAACAATCCTATCACTGAAGCAGTTACAATCCTAGATTCCATTAAGACTTTTTTTAAGAAGTCACAGTATTTTTCATTTAGCCATATAAAGCAAAGACAAAATTGTATACATGTGTTACATTTCACTACTCAGTATGCTTGAATTCAAGCATTACTTTTCCTTCTTTTTTTTTTTTTAATCTGATATGCCAAAGCAGATAATTACAATGCTGTAATTGCAACAGGTCTAATTTATTTCTCTTACCCTTAGGCTATGGATATATTTGTGTAGATTCAAAAAACAGTAAATGCCACACATTAATCTCATAAAATCCCATTTTATATATATATATATAGTACAGTATTGCTTTACTGTTCAAAGGCACAAAGACTCAAGCTTAATTCAGCTTTAAGGCTTTCACTTTCAAGGGTAGGCTACATTTGCACAAAGCAACCAGGCCACTTCGGATTGACAAGCAGATTTCACACTGGCTTGCATCCTTGGGATAACAGGAAACCAGGAACACACAGTGCTGGGTGCGTGTGCAAAGTGTTTTATGGAGGGACAGAGGAGTGGTCTGGTCAGCAGACCAAACACTACTTTTGGGTACATAGCACAGCTGAATTAATAGGGCCCCTTTCAGGAACCCATGAACTGGATTTAAGATATTCCAGAAAAAAAAGGACAGCTTGCTGTACTGATCTGTCACTGAGAACACCTTTGGGAGGTGACTGGCCTCTTTTGTATCACTGACTCATTCCAGGGAGCAGCCTATTGCATAGCAATAAACCACAAAGACAAGTGATTTAATTAATTTAAAACTTCATATGAGAATTAGGAATTAACAGAGCTCTTCACTTGATCCTGTTTGTTGACTATACAGTAATAGTGACTTCACTTTAATTAAAAACCCATTTCCTTGTATCTTTAGTCTATAAAGAGCTCTATTAGTCAGCTAAGTTAGAAGGCAAGTTTTAATTAGCCACAGCAGAATTACTTGCAAGTTTGCATCAAATATATTCAATATTCAAGTGTCATATGTCTGGAAAGGATACAGATTATCCCTCAAATAAAATGCTGAATGTCTGTGGCAAGTATAAGAATCAAAGTCAGATGAAGAGCTGCAGCATTCTGACAGTGTGTCATGGATCTACATAATTTCCAGCTGATCTAGAGAGCTACTATGCATTTCTGCCATTTATAAATGGCAACAAACATTCTCCTCCCCACTCCATCACTGGTATGTCTTTAGAAATAAAAAAGCACTTCTGAAATAAGTACCCGGCCATACTCAAGGTTCCTTTAGAAACAGCATTTAGGTTACATAAAAGAAATGACAACAGCATGAGGACCTCTGATTAAATGAAACTTTAAGTGTGACAAGACTACAAGCAAAAAAGCTTCCCACTTCAGTTGACATGACTTCGACTCACTGTTACATTCTTTCACTTGTAATATATGCTAAATATTACATCCAAATTACCATTTAAATATAAGATCTATAAGATTTTTTTAAAAGTGCAACTGTGTGACTGAATTTGCAAATATTTTGGAATACTGATATTATAACATATACTGTTTTCAAGTTTCATTATTTTCAAATGTAAATACAAAAAACCCCACCACGCTTAGAAATAGGCAAAAGCTTACCTGTGCATGAAACAAAGCTAATCCCTTTGCAGTATGCATGGGAATCAGAACTTTCATAAGGAACTGTTTGTGTTCTGCTTTCAGTGGCAGTGCAAAACCATTGATAATACTGAAAACATGAATAAGCAGGATTTATTTTTAATTAAAAAATATTTTTTCCTAGCAAGTCAAGAATTTCTTTAAGTTCAAGAGACACTCCCTTTCCAATTCAGTTTATAAACCTGATTATTTTGAAGCCATGAAATAGCACTACATATGCACAACCTTTAAAGTTTTGGTATCATGAGAGTTTTAGACTCTCGGCAGGAATAACAGAGAACCACAGTAGAAGACAAATAATACTCATTAGATGAGCTGAAATATTTTTATCATGACTTCCATTAAGTAAAATCATCTACAGTAAGTCTTGCTGTCCAATTGTAAAGCTTACATGCATCAGAAAGCTGATCCATTTCACCCACCATCAATAGCAACTTGGAGAGAAAAAAAAAATAGATGGCATACAATTTTCAACTACTTTAACACTGCAGTTTGAACATTTGTTTTGAGATTGTCAAACAACCTTTCCCTTCAAAAACAAAGTTAAATAGTTTGTCATTGATTCAGTCACCTTATATATAGAACAGACAGAAGTCCTTCAGGAAAAGGTTGGCTTCTTTTTCCCCCTTACATTTTAAGCAAATCTGAGAAAATAATGGCATCCCTTTTGCTTGATTTTCATGAAGTTTTTTTCCAAAATAGCTTCACAATGTTTGTATTTTCAGTTAGACCAGAAATATTTACAAAATTTTCTACCGTGAAATGTGTGTGACAATTTTGGAAAAACAGTAAAAAACTACCACAGAGAAACTTCAAAGTTAAAAATTAAATTAGTGAAATAATGTAAAAATAAGGTAACTAAAAAAAAAAACCCCTAGCACTTACAAGGTTTTCCTGAACAGAATCTAAAGAAAATCAGCCTGCTGAGGATTAAAGCACTTCATTCAGCATGAGGGTGAAAGTTAACATTCAGTTTCTGAATCAAAGAACAAGTCATCTATCAGATGTAAGATAAGCAAGGGTAGATAGGCCTGACAAACAAGGACCCTTGAGAAACATTTTGCCAGTCATCTTTAAAACTTCCACTGAAAAATGAATAATTTATACTCTGTATCCTAATTTAATACTCATGTGGTAACCCAGACGGTATTAGATTATCAGTGACTGCACTTTATCACTTGTTGCTGTAATAACTCTCTTCCCCCTTCATTCCCAAAGCAGAAAAGCTGAAGCAAACACCCACAATAACATGTTATATTTCTTCTGTGTCAGATCAAACTTACCTTCCTAATATCTCAAGAAGTTCAGCAACACCATTGAAGTGCTCTGTTTCATATATAAACCTGGTACCAAAAAGAGACAACCATCAAAAACTGAAACAGAGGATCAGAGATCCCAAAGAAATAACCCTTAATAAGCTTGAAATATTTGAAAGCCAGATCACAAACTAAAACCAGGTCTTTTATTTCAAGAATAAATCACTGCAGACCCAGACCATAAAGGCAAGATAAAATATTCCTCAACACAGCCACACACGCACACCGCATACCTGAGGAAAATGTTGTTTATCTGTTTCCTGATGAATGCTCTTAAACCAAGGAATTTTCCATAAATTCTATGAAGCACTGTCTTTAGGAAATCACGTTCTCGTGGGTCTTCGCTATCAAAGAGCTCCAACAGCTTTAAAAATTAAATTTAAATGTATTACTTTTGAAAGACTTGAATTTTGTTTTGTTCCTACCTGATTTGAGTTTTATCTTTAATTTACAAGGTTACATTAGAAAAAATAGAATCACCTTAACTGTAAATTTTGTTTAGATGTCGATAGTATATTTTCAAAGTTACATTTTTAACAAAGGTGTTTTTTTTAATAAACCCATCAGCTTCATTCCCTTCCAAAGCCTGTATACAAAGACACCTAAGCCATTCCAATAACTATTATACTATGAAAATAAAAATAAAATTGCAAGAATGAGATGATCAAACCACAGGTAAGTGGTTTATACTTGTTAAGAAATCAGAATGAATCAAATCTCTGTCATTTATTTACAATTTCTTAATTAAAAACCTTTACTAGTTATCTCCAAAAGATACTTATGTCTTGATGGCTAAGCAAAAGCAATCCTATATAAAAGATTTTACAATTAATGAGGTCATAAAATACGCACAAGATAGGTAATTATTAACTGATTCTCTGCTAATACTGACTAAATGCTGCAAGAAGCTAACAAGACTTTGCACGCATTTTTTTTTGTACAAAGTTTTCCAAGGACACAGAGAAGACCACGCTCACTCGAAGACATCAAAAAATACTCCAATCGCATTACAGACCATTAATTTTGGGTTTTTTTTCCTGCATGTTTGAGTAACAGCATATTCAGAAATGCTAGCTGTCTTGAACAAATTAGTAACTCAACTCAAGCAGTCACTACCATCTCCTGCTCAGCCAATGCCTCTGGTTGGGTATATCTGTACCAAGCAGCACAAGGGACTGGAAACAGCTGTTCAGGAACTTTGTTCAGGCTCATTTCAATTTTATATTTAGAAGGAATTTCTCAAGGTCACTACTCCACCTTTTTTCCCCATATATAGCTAGCTGTTCACTGCACTGTCTTTCTTGCACTCTAGAGAAAGATCAAGTGAAATGTCAAACTGAAATTCTGCAACAAGGCTCTTAAGGACCATGGGTCAATTAGTAAACTGGACAGCCACAGCCAACAGTTCAGCAGCAGCTTCAGGCCTAAATTTTATGGGGAAGTTGAACAAAACCAAGAAGAAGGAAACATCTATAAACAAGAATAGTAGAATCAAATAAGTGGAAATTAAATGCAGTCACTGAAGGTGGGGAGGGAAAGAGTCCATCTATGTTTTCACTTTTCACTGCTGTATTGTGATGGCCTGCCAGCACTCACCCTTCAGATACTGAGCAAACAAATATTTTGACATGGTGGAAAAAAAAAAAAAATCCCCTCTGAGTTCACCTTGAACAAAAATTGCTATGGTATTCTACAGCATAATTCCTTGAGCAGCTATATCTAATATGAAATCTCACTTCATTTTCTTGCTCATACATTGTTATTTTGCATGGTGAAGCATGATCTTCCTATACTGTACTTTCCTGTACTTTCTTATTGGATTCTTCTTCTGTGGTTAGTACAGTAAAGAGATTGACACTATTTAGACACAAGTTAACAGATGTTGGAACACATTTCGTGTACGGTAAGGACACAAATTTTTTACAGGAAAATAGTTTGCTGCAAGTTTTCCTGTGATAAATCTATTAAAAGAAACAAACAAAAGCACTACAAAAATGTAATTAGCCCACTGTTGAATTGACTGAAATTAAGTTAAAAATCATTAAAAACACAACTTGCATTCAGAAGTTACAAATATCTTGCACTGCAAAGCACTGAGGCTGATACCTCAAAATGAACTGTTGCTGAAGCTACTAATTACATATAGCCTCTGTGGTACGGTGTGCTGTTTATTTACTGTTTGGCAGAAACCACTGCTGAAACAACTGAAATTTACCCTGTGTCAACATGAAAATTTTAAACAGCCCATCTGATAAACTATGCTTGAGAGGTGATTTTTAAATCTAGGGGTGGAAAAACTCCCCACTTACCTGCTGTACAAATTTCTGGTCAATATATCTCTTTGCAATGCTAGGCTGAAAATCCGGGCTCTCCAAAAACCTCAGGAAAAATTCATACACCAACTACAAACATTGAAATGAAAATTTTTAAGTTAGTAAGTACACCTTAACACAGATCTCAGCCCTGTCACCACCACCAAAGCCAGTGGGACTATTCACATGTTTAAAAACTACCAAAGGAAATCAAAGCCTAACACAACTGCCTAATCACAGCCTCTACCGGAATTTACTGAAAGAATTACAGTAAGTATCAAGAACACTTTAATTCCCTGAAGTGTCAAAGCTTAATAAATAACCTACTGAAAATATCTCTACTGGGCAAAAAACAAGTTCTAAATGTTACATATGTTCACATTTCCTGCCGCGTTAAGAATTCGTCATGTAGAAGTAAGTTACCAAACACTTGGCAGCAATGAGGGTAAAATTAAGTGCTCTAACACCACATGATTCCTTAAACAGACGAAGAAAAGGCTGCTAAGTGTTCCTGAAATTAAATTTCAGCTGCAAACTCCAAAAATGAAGAGCCACATAAAAAAGCTGAATGAATACACAGAAACTGAAAGAGCTAGGCTTAACATTAGGCTTCTATATCCTGGACACTCAATTCTAATAACAAGATCCTGTGCAGATTTATCTTCAATATCTGTTGTATTTTGTAGCATATTATTTCTGTCAGTTCAAGTCCCCATTTGCTACAATCCCACAACACCCACAGACAAAAAAAATTTGTCAGGAGATAGAGCTAGCAAGGGCCTGGGGTAGCAGAGGGAGGCACGAAGAGGCCAGAACACAAGTCTCATATTTTGAGGTTCATCAAAAGGCCAAGACACAAAATACTGTCCTTCTGTAACAATGTTAAGATTAATAAAATACATATAAGGCATCTCTTAACTAAGACTGAATTGAGAGGGAAGATTTCATACATTTAGATTCTATTCAGAGCTGTTTATGTTCTCAATGCTTATTTCATAACTCCATGTTAGTTAAACAACTGATTAGTAATAATACCAAAATGCAATTTAGGTACATAATGCTATCGCTGACTGGACTTCCAAATAAAACCCACGCAGAGCTGTGCTCATACTCACAGGCATGTATTTCAACTATTACCCCTCTGAGAGCTCTAATTAAACTGAGAGCCAGCACCTGAGTAATTCATAATTATAATTATCAAGTTCACTTGAGAGAAATGCGTGACAGTAAGTACTTTTTATCTAGAACATTTGAGCTGACAGTTACTTACACATAGCCTCGAGGAGGGTTTGCTGCATCTGCAAAGCAGAAGCTCAGAAACACAAGTTACCCTTCACTTTCTCCTCCTCTGACAGACTGTAACAAGAGCTTTTCTTATCAACAGTTTACATAAAATCACAGAATTGTTAGGGTTGGAAGGGACCTTTGGAGATTATCTAGTCCAACCCCCCTGTTGAGGCAGGGTCACCTCAAGCAGGTGACACAGGAACGTGTCCAAGTGGGTTTTGAATGTCTCCAGATGAGGAGAATCCACGACCTCCCTGGACAGCCTGTTCCAGTGCTCTGCCACCCTCAGTGTACAGAAGTTCTTCCTCATGTTGAAGTGGAAGTTCATGTGTTTTAGTTTATGGCCATTGTTCCCTGTCCTGTCACTGGGCCCCACTGAAAAGAATCTGGCATCACCCTCTTGACACTTGCCTTTGAGATCCCCTCTCAGTCTTCTCTTTTCTAGAACAAACAGATTCGTGTGTACAAATTTCATGTAACTGTATTGTA
Organism: Lepidothrix coronata; assembly: GCF_001604755.1. NCBI lineage: Eukaryota > Metazoa > Chordata > Aves > Passeriformes > Pipridae > Lepidothrix > Lepidothrix coronata. Next base: position 1,025,748 of record NW_016690213.1, read on the forward strand.
TTAAAATCGTATTAAAACCCAAGCTTCCCTGTACAGCCTTAATTTAATAACACACAGTTGCCAAACAGACAACATAAGACAGAATTTTTAAAAGCTTGGTAATAGACAATCCAATAATATAATTTTAAATATTAGCATACTCCATCCTCTGTCTTAGAAAGAGAGCTCAACCATGGCTGTTTAATATCTTCCTCAAAACAAGCAGTGGAAATGAGTGCACCCCCACCAAGTCTGCAGATGACACCAAGCTTTGAGCAACCTGATCTACTGCAAGGTGTTCCTTCTCATTGGAAGGGGGCTTGGACTAAGGTGATCTTTAATAGTCCCTTCCAATCCAAAGCATTCTATGATTCTACTGACCTTTTTCAAATTAGCAACTAGATAAATTCATTAGTTGTTTTCTACAGAAATGGGAAACATATGGCTAGAGGGAGGTTATTAGCACAGCTTCATGGGGATTAATTTGGAATTAAATTTAGCAAAGATTTCTGTAATAAATTGCTATATTAAATATTTCTGTCGAGACTGTTCTTTGTTGTGGTCACTGTGTGATAACCACTTAGACAATACTGGAAGCTACCACAAGTGGAAAAAGATAGGAAAAAAAAGTATGTCATATTACCAGTGAGAAAGGACAAGTTGACCCTGAAGGCCTGGAAGAATAAATACAGGATGAAACTCAAGGACTGCAAAGTCACAGTGTTCCATGAAAAAGCTCCGATAAGCATTTGCAAGCCCTTAAGCCAAGAAAGGGTTAACAATAGGACGACTAAGATCCAACTACACAATGAAGCCATGGAAGTGATAGATGAAATCCTAGGATAGCCCAGGAAGATACTGACAATACAGAGATCCACAGCCCTTCAAATGATTGAGGAGATTTATTAAAACCTGAAAGGATACAGAGAAGTGGCCAATAGAATTGCCATGGGATAGAGCACCTTTCGTAAGTGAATACTAAATTGGCATATTTTGTTCTCCCTAAAGGACAGAGGGAGAAAGGACAATTGTGGCTTCTTTCCATGAACAGATACAGTGACTGCAATAAACATCAAGCAGAAGAACTAAGTTAAAACATAATGCTGTGACAACTTTTTACAAGCTGTCCAAGATTACCTTCCAGATATCAACTGTGTATCAAATAACTTTAGAAATCCTTGGGAGCCCTGGGAAATATATGAAACTTTCTTTATCCAAGCTATTCCAGGAAGCAAGTTGCAGTGTCCATCTCTGGACAAGCCAGCCTCTCACTTCACCTGTATCCTAACATTTGCAAACTTAAAAGCATAACAACAACTATCAGCCAGGGGCAGCAGAATGGATTCTGGCCACAACGGATCCTACCTAAAGAGACAGGTATGCTCAACTTTGAGTTTAACTGAAGCATTACCATTGAAAACACTAAATCAGAGGAAAGCTGTTGGATTTAGTAGGTTTTGTCCTCAAAAGTGGTCTCTGCTTGGGTCAAAGAGCTATGAAATACAAATCCTAATAATTCCATGATTTGATCGTCTTTTTTGCAGGGACCACTAGAACATAATTGCTTTAAGCTACCAATTCCACCAACTGTGCAACTCCCTGAGCTTCAAAAGATACAGGGGCTTTAATGCCAGCTTGTTCAACCTAGTTTGGCTGTTACAAACCATCTTCAGCATTGCCTTAAAGCAACGTCTTTCAAGTGCCTTAAAGCAACGTCTTTCATTTTACTGAAGGTCCAGAGTCTTCTGTTGTGACTACACACTCTGGTAACTTACTAAGTCATTATCTTATGATATTTTAAAGAGAAATGCCAACAGATTCAAGCAGAGAAGAGCAGAGATTCAGATTTTTTCTTTCCCCTCCCAGAAAACTGGCCACCTGACTGTCAGATCAAGATAGAATTCTGAATTTGTTTGCAACTAAGCAGTCACAAATAGAAGTGAGCAAAACATCCATCCCTGCTCCCCACAGTCCTTTAGACTATGCAGAAAATAATAATGCTTTTTGATGGAAGGGAATGGTTGTGCACACTCCCCTTTCTTCCACACACAAAATCCGACACTTCCAGCAGCTTTGTGCTCCTGGAGGGTAAATAGTAAGTTATCAAACTCAGTCTTCTACCATCCAGTAGCACATGAACTGTAAAAGGAAGGAGAGGAAAACAAAAACTGTTTCCATTGTGCTGTAGTAAGCAGTCTGTTCCAAGGGCAGCACAAACAACTGATACAAGAGAGGGAAATTCACAATTAATGACCAGACAGCCTGGCCAATACTCTTTTAGAAAAGGCATGGGAAACGCTTAAAATAAAATTTCAAATAACACCACAGGCTATGAACCTCTTTCACTTTCTCTTAGACAAGCCTAAAGCACAAGTGAACTGATCACAAAAATCAAAAGTCCTTTTCTATAAAAAGAACTAGAATTTAATTATGTCCTGAAGTGAACTGAGCTAACATTTACAAATTTTACTCCTGAGACAGAGATATTTAGAAGTCAGATGGTGCCACTACTGACTTTAAGAGACACTTGCATAGCCCTTGCACCCTCTCACTCTACAAAAATCAAGCCTCTCATCTAGTTCAGTTATAGACATTTCTCCTATGAATTGGAACTAGCCATATATAAGAAAATAATTATCACAGTCTTTAACCTGCAAAGGTTTTTTCCTGTGATAATTTAACTCTCCTGTGGTTTAAGTCTCAAATACTATGCTGAAGACATACTTCTTATAGACAATATTTGAAGTCCAGTTCTTAAATAAGAGCATTTGTTGGTACAGTAGAACTGTAATATTAGAGGGGCAGAGTAACATTTTAACTCTAAAGAGGGAAGAGAAAATGGTATGCAGATGTGCAGTAGCTATTAATCTTCTACCCACTACTATGAGTTGCTGCTTCACTTTTACCAGATACTACTCATATAAAATCAGCAACGACCTACCCAAGGCATGAACTTAGATGATTATAACTTTTAATGGTTGATTGAAAATAAAGTAAAATTCGGCAGCATTGCAAGTCAGTCGCACAATTGATACAGCAATGCTATAAAAACCACGAGATTGGCACAGAAGTGCAACAACAGAATATCTGACCAACTGTTACCAAACAACGCCGATATTGTGAAGTTTTTGCATGGAGAGAGGGAAGAGGATGGGAAGAATGAGTTTCTGTTTCTTGCTCAAAAGACAAATAAGGGTTTTACTCCATTTTTTGTCATTGTCACAAGAAACTGACCTTTTCACATTTAACTTATATTTTATTGAAACCACACTAAGAAGTGGCTTAGTCGCAGAAAAACCTCTTAAGTAAAGAACATTACCTAAAATATCTATATTTCAATACATACACCACACTTTACAGTGCAATCATTCTTAAAAAAAAAGAGTATTTAAGCAATTTAAGAGAGTTACATTCTGCCATATTTATACATGCTAAAAAAAACACCACTTCCCCCCCCCCCAAGTATAAAAACTCAATTGTATTATAAAAGCAATTTTGATGTTCTTACCAAGGACACGAACTTACTTAAGTATTCACACTTCTTGCCTTACAAAAAGGCTTGAAAATAAAGGAATCACATACCTGTATGTGGGGCCATGAGGCTTCAAGAGTTGGTTCATCTTCTTCTGGATCAAAATCTGGGTTATCACTAGGTGGAAGTGTTCTGAAAATGTTAGAACTTATCTGCAAGTAAAAAAAAAAAAAAATTGTATCACTGCTTATTTTTCCACAGATCACACTCAGTAAGGTAGTGCTTTTATCCTAAATTGACATGAAACAAAACTACCTAAAAAAAAAGTAACATAATAACCACATTTGTGATTCTTTTTTCCCCCTAAACTTCAAAATACAAATAGCCAAGAGTCTGAAAACAGGCCAATGAAAATAACGAGTAACTTTTGTCCAAACCGCTTTACAAGATTGTAATTAGACATGGTCATATTTAAAATTTTCCCTGAAACTATGGAAGTTAAAAAAAAAAATTGGTTTCCCTATATAAAAAACAATTTTTAACTATGTGACACCAAGAGCTGAGGTTTTATATAAGACAACAAATACAGTATGACTAACCAGTTATGATTTAAACAGAGCTCTCCATATGTAAGTCAGACAATCCCAAAAATATATCTTATTTCAGGGTTCTTCACTTTACTTCATTTCAAGGTATTTCTGCTTACATTTTTCACTCTTTCACCTTTCCAAAACCTTGAAACATCTTGAAATTTTCAAAGTTAGAAATATGTAACAGTTGTAACTTCTTGATTTCAGAAGAGAAAAAATAGCTACTAAGTTACTTTTAGTAAGATATAGTCACATCAAATCAATTTCAAAGGGGCAAGTTTAAAAATATTTCTTCAGGGATTTTTGAAGTATATAAACGTTTGGATAGAAGACCATTCAGATGACAAAAGAAAAATGTCATCTCTTCCATCAGATATAACACACTAGATTTAAAACCCTTTAACGTGAAAAAAAGAGAACATGAAGTTAATTTTGTTTCTGCATTTTCTACTGTTCTTTCAGGAACACCTTTAGCCCAACTTTTTCAATCACCTTTAAAACTCTTTTAGTCTTTGTGATCAAATCTGTTTCAAATAGCTGCTCATCACCCAAGCCCACTAAGCACAAAAGAAAATGTCTGACAGTTTGCAGCAAATGCTCCTGCACACCTTCCATGGAGTCTCCAAGGTGCCTGAAGAATCTTGCAAAAAGGACTTTAGAAAAAGATCCTGAAGTCACCCATCTGGCTCTACACAGAAGAATCAGCTGCCTCATTAAACAAGATAAAAAGCTGTTGCATAAACTGACTTTTCCTTTCCTCCCATGCCCTTCATTCTACATCCTGTTGCTCTCTCCTGTTGGGACACAGCAAAGCTGCAGAGCTGCTGCTCTGCAGTAGAAGAGCAATGATGTCGGTATGGATGGGCACTACAGCTGTCTCCAAACTTACTGCACAGGAAAAACAAACAAACAAAAACCCCCAACTAAACCCCTCACAAAAAAAGTACAGTCGTCCTTTAATTTTGTAAACACAAGGGACTTGGGATTCCAGAGCAAAAGAGCAAGTGCCTGGGGGGGGAGAAGAAGAGGGGGGAAATAGGAATCAGAGAATATTAATTTTAATCAAGCCCAAAAACCAAGATTACAATTCTGGTTCTGTTATTTGCTTTGTCTACTCTTATTAGACAGACAACAAAAAACCCTGCAACATATGAATCAGTCCCCTACAGAGGATGCTTTACCTCTGCTTACAAGTCTTCTGGTTACATCTTCTGAAAATGCATCTCTTTCTAGATGCATTTTGCTGAACTGAACTGATCAATACTTCAGCACAGAATCTCAGAGTAGTGAATACAAACATTTCAAGTCCAAAACAAAGGTACCAACTATTAAATATACTTCTGTAGCAGAAACAAACAGCAAGCCTCTCAGCCAGACCTTTAAAAAGGTAACTGTATGATTATTCAGAGTATTCAGTACTTCCACTGATCTCCTGAGAATATAACAAATAAATATTAGAATAAACCTTACACCCTTTTTATTTAATAGCCTGTCTCCCTAAAAAAAAAAAAAAAAGGGTTTGTTTTCTTTATGTTTGCAATACTTTTGCTTCCTATCTCATTTGCCTATTTCTAAGGCCTTGCTATTAGTATTGATCAAAAACATGGTTTGGGTTAAAACTCCCATTGTTCTTCTGTTGGCAAATTCTTCTCTATATCCTCTTACATTATTTAAAACCTTCTCTTTCTTTCATAAGTGGCATCTTATCCCAAAACTGATTTGAGAAATACAAATCATAAAAGGTTTTTACAGCTGGATAGTTTCCAGATAATTTAGAAAGCTGATGCTGGGTTTAAGTTTTCCAAAAACAGTATCGGAAAATGTGCCAGTTAATGCATTGAGATACAGCAATTATACTTCATTAAAACAAAATAAAAAGTCCCTAGTTGTCTGTGCACTTATCAAGCATCTCAACATTGAGACACTACGTTCAGTTCACATTTCTGAGCGTGCAGATTAAGCATACCCGATTGCTTTCAAATTCTGAATTCACAACTCTTCTAACCTGCTAGGACAATCTTATCTACACTGGATTTTTATATGCTGTTGGAGAATGAGGGGAGCTTGATAGGCACAAGGAGATAGAGGAGTAACAGAGAGACCATATGAAGAGAAGAAATGCAGGGAGACCTCCTCACCTGCACAGACCTTGCCTATGCACTGGTCAGGAACAACATTTCCTTTTGCTATCTTTAAGGGATTGTTGACTTAGCCTTCCCAAGACTCAGGCGACTCCAAGGAAACCAGGCTGTTTCCTCTGCAAGTTGGAGGAAAGGTGTCTCAGGCCTAGGGGAAGACAAGGGGCTTTGGAAAGAAATCGGCTCTGCTTCTGCCACTGATGCCACTCCGGCTTTTTTCAGGGAATTTCTGTTGTCTGTCAGTCCTTTCCTACCAGTCAGATGATAGCTGGATTTCATTAAGGCCAATTTCTACTTTTTCATCCAAAAAACATTATCCTTCAAACTCTGCCAAAAAACCTCATATGTTTTTTTCTTTTAATGCAGTAACACTGAACAGTCTAAAAACTTTAAAAAAACCCAACCCAAACAAAAACCAAAACAGTAACTTTTAAATCTCATAGAAGTTTTGCTACAAAGAAAGGCCTCAAGTCTGACACACATGTTATTTGGAGGGAGATCCATCCAGAGTTTTTTCTGAAAGCTGGTACTTCGTCCTAATTCACAGCAAAGACCTTTTCTGCTGCCAGTTGCCAGGGAGATTAGAAATACTATTCAGGCTTGGAGGGATCTTTTGTCTCAAGCTCTCAAAAAGCTCTCACTGAACATTTAAGGCCTTCTTCATTTTCTGTCATTTTAGGGGAGAAAAGGGAATGGAAATTTGTTATGGAAGGAAAAACAAGCATCCACAGAGCCCAATCATTTGCACAACAACAATAACCTCAAAAGAACAGCTCAACACCACCTTACCACCAAGAAAAGAAAACAACTCCAACACAAAAGAAAATCTCCCTTCAACAAGTCGGATGGGGTAGTTTGTATATTCTTTCTTCTAACAAGAGGCTATAGAGGACACACAGAATAAGAAAATACTGCAAGGATTCAGGCTTGCTGCCACCAGCATCAAGAAAAAAAAAAAAAAAAGGAAGCTTAAGAAGAGGTGAACATACTTTGTCCTGTTATTTTCTTATGTAAAAAACATTTAGGACAGAAACTCAGGTCATTTAAAAAAATGAAACCATAAAACCTCCCCCCAGTGTCCTAGATCTTTTGTAAAACTTAATAAGCAACTGCTGAAACAGCCAAAATGATTGAAAGGGTTTCAGTAATCCTAGCCTTTCAGTGTAATGGCAAAACTTCTATGCTTATTTATATTAAAGATCTGATCTTCCCTATCAGCTGCCTGCAAAAAAAAAAAACCAAAGAAAACAGACAACAAACAAAATAAACTTTAAGAAAAAAATAGCTTGTACTGTATGAAGAACTACAAAAGCTGTAGGCTGTATATTTTAACTGGTCTGCTTAAGTTCCTGAGAGCTCTTTTAAAGCCAGCATTTTATCTACGTAAACTTAACCAAAGTTTAGAAAACCATTTACCTAAATGCATAGACACTAAAGCCATTCTTTTTACTTTTCAAATTTCTAGGAAAAAAACAAATACAAAATATTTCAGATTATTTTCCAGTGTCCTTCAGTTGTGTTCCCTGTACACAGAGTACAGGCCTATCTAAAACTTCACTTAAGTATTATTTGAAAATGTACATAAACACCTGGAAAAGTCAGCAGATAACAACCATAAATATTTTGTTGCTTATTCAACAAACTATTTGTAGAAATTGCATGGCACACATCATCCTATGATTTACAACTTCAGCAAGCCACTTAGGCTACTCCAGCACAGCTCTCCAAGGCCAAAATAGTAAAACAAAACAGTCATATAAAGTATTTACAAAGTAGAGCTGCTTTCTTACACGGATAAGCCTTTCTGCTGTCACTCGTACCTGCATGAATCTTTACCAGAAAACTTCAGCCTAACACTCCACTGCCACTTGTAAATAAACAAAGAATGGCAAGCATCAATATATTGCCATTTTCTGATTGAGAACAACTTTAAAGCTTACCCAGACTCCAAGCATCTGCAATGTACCAGTTTTTTCATTTTAATTAACCTTAATTAATCACGTTTCAGCTAATAATTAAAACTTACAAGTTGTTTGTTTTTACAAGCCTTTCTAAGCCAAATTATCATTAACAAATTACATTATACTGTATAAGCAGAATAACCAGCAGCAATTCTGAGTTAAATGCCACAAGAATCACCAACTGATTAAGATATTTTATTAAAATTCAAACTATAACGTGAGCATTCTACTTACCATTTTCACTATGTCAGCATAAGCTGATTCAACAATCACTCCACGATTTGTTGAAACATATTCAACCAGTTCATTCAGTGTTGCTCTCTTAATTTCTTTGCTTTTCAGGTCTGAAACAGAGTCCATGAAGTCAAAGAGGACACAACACTGCTGCAGCTTCTGACAAAAAAGATCTTGCTGCTCATTGAAGGTGGCATCTATAAAAAACAAAAACAAACAACCCTTAAGTCTGCAGAAGCAAAAACAGGATTTCTAAATCTATGTTGCTGACAAAAATTTGCATAGCTACAACTGGGGTTTTTTTAGTATGGGGAATAGTATGCTCTATAGCCAGCAAATCAATAAGCAATATTGTCAAAACTGAAAATGTGTGTTTGAGCATGTTAGAATGGAAGACCCACCATTCACGACTTTTGGTACATGCAAGAAATAACAGACAAACATAGGGCAGTAAATATATTTACAGAAAATCAGTGCCTGAATTAACTTCATTTGAAATGCATTGACATTGATAAGTCCCAGCTCTCCCCCACCAAAAGTCATACACAGAAGCAGTGCATCATACTAACCTTTCATTCATCCGATTTGTCTCATTCTGTTCCCTAATCCTCTATTATGTAACCTGCTTAAAAGCTGTAAAATCTGCTTTGAAGGAACCTTGTCTTTTTACCCCAATGCAAAATGCTTCACATACTTTTGACATCATGTGATGAATGTTTCTCTTAAGAATCAACTCCAATATTTCTAAAGGATTAATCCTGAATGTTAATGCTTCGGTCTAAATAATTTATTACAATCTCAGTCATGTAAGGGTTTTCCAGATTTTTTGGCCTATTAAGACAATTTGTTTGGTTATGACTTGACATTTGCATTTTAGAGTGCAGTACCCCTCTAACCTGATATAAGCAAAATTTCTCCATTAGCATTTCACATTAACTCCAAAAAAGATGGATTATTAAGCACTACACACTTTAAAAATTTAATACATCCTTAACATGTTGTAACTGTTCCAAAGTTGCATGAACACAACAAAAGCAGTCGTGGTTTTAACTGAAAATTTGGTTTAATGTGCCTTTTGCTCTTGTTTTAATTATTTGTTGGGGGTTCAAAGTCACTTCGGCAATGTAGCATGACCTCATCTATCAGCCAGTTGGGACTTCACTTATTCTGTGAAAAAAACCTGCATTTCCAATTTTATCTCCAAATAAAGAATGCTCTCTCCCCTGAAGAATTTTCAAGATGGGTCTGTAGCCAGACTACATCCCTTAGCAATACCGCAGTGAGTGAATGATGCTAATAGCACTGATGTTCCATCACGAAGAAATTATCAAGACAAGAAAAAGGCAACTGCATTGGAACACTGAGTATGGAAAATCTGAAGTCTCACTTTAAAACCTGAACAAATCACAAAAAATCTCTCATGCTTCTCTTTGTTTCAGAATGATTCTAATTGAACAAACTTCATTTGAAGATTGCACCTTTACCAATTCAGACACTCTTTGGTAATGCCAGTTTCTCAAGTTTCTTACCAGAACGCCTTTCATTTAGTGGCTGGAACAACAGGAGTAAAAACTTGGGTTTAGTATTGAGCAATTATCTGATAGAATTTTTTCATTTCCATAAGCAAAAAGTAATTGCTACAATGGACTGACACGCCTCCACTGTAATTCCAACTGCTCGCTCTGCCCTGAAAATTCCGACTCCAGAATACTGTATTGTATTCCCTTTCCCCACCTGACAGTTACGATCCTATTAGCTGAGCATAACAACTTCAGTGAGCTTTTGAAAAAGCCAGCAATTACTACTCCCTCATGAAGAACAATTCACTTTTGAATGTCAATTCTGCAATTTTAACCGCTTTTCTTTTGAATTAAAAACCTTGCAAGATGCTTATTTTGCTCAGATAACTACAAAGACACGAATTGTTACACTCTGCAAAATAATGAACATCAGCTGTAAAAACATTTGTAAGTTACATAACATTTCAGTTCAGATCTTCTAATATTCTAGAGCGGATTGCATGAGTAAGTATTGTATCATAGCAACAAAGCAATAACAGTGACATGCTGAGGATAAAATCCAAAAAGCCTAATTTAAGGAACCGACACAGGGAGGACAGCTTTTTTTGCCGCTGGCACCAAGCTGATACCCAGACTAACACAGGAGTCGAGCCTACTTGTTTTTCCTCGCTACAAACTTAACTATACTCCAAGTTACAAAGGTCTGGCAGTGAGACACAGCTAATACAGAGTAGTTAGTTGATGATAAAAAAAAAAATAAGCAAAATTTACCTAGAGATTTCAAAAACCAGCAGACAGCATCTGAATACTTCTAACAGTGGTGAAAACAGACTAAAGATCTAAGGTTAAAAGCCAGTAACAGGAATTCAGACAAAATAACTAAATCACTACCTTCCCTAGAATATCAAAGGAATTCCTGCATTAGCCACTTTTAGTTAGATACCAGAGTATCAGGGAATCTCTCTCCTGCCATGAATCAACAGTCCATTTCAGTAGCAACCTGATCTATCTCAATTAGATAAATTTCACCCAAATGAAAAACCGGCCCATAAATCTGTTTTGTTGTTCTTAAAACATTTAAAGCAAAACCAAAAGAAGTATTTTCTTCTACACACACATTCTTTTTTCAAACTTATAAAGGGAATCATAATTATTTTACCATCTTATTATTTTAGTGATCTGAAGGAAATTAAAATTATGTGCCACCATGATAGTAAATAAGGTAACAAGAGAGCCAGTTCTGTTATATCAGCACAACCTGGCTGCATGTGCTCAATCTCTGCTTGACACATTGCACATTTGTCCCAGGAATGTTATGAGAGGTACCATGGGAACCACTAAGTGACTGGGGAAAATTTGTTTGTCAGATAGCACTCTTAACTTCTCAAAGCCTTGTCTTTAGCTATCCCAGCACAGTGGAAGCTAGACAACTCTATCCCACAATAAAAATCATATCATAATAGTTTATTCTAGTTGTTTGAATAAAATAAACTGCACCACCACAATTGCATCAACACTGCACCTTTTATCTTTAGTAGTTTAACAATCCGTGACGTGATTTTTAAGCCAGTTTCCATCTAACATCTATCAAGATTTACACCATATATGTGAAATTCAAGATAATTGCTATTCTTCAAATGCCCTAAATACCATAAGGACCATAGAAGATAAATTAAGTTCAAAGTAGACAGTGGATGCCTCAATGAAACAATCCCAAATCAAGTAGGGTGGTGGGAAATCCTGAAGACAAAAACTTAACATCCAGCACCAAAAGAATTATTGCAAATTATGATCCACTTTAACCATGACTCTTTCTTGCCTCTGGTCATTTCCACGATGGATAGTAAAGTGTTTGTACCTGATTAAAACTGTTAATTTGATTGTTGCACTTCATAATACTGAAATTCTCAACAGACTATTTCTACTGTTTACAAAAACTCCATGATTACAGACACACATATCAGCCACAATATCAAGCAATAAAATTTACAAGGAAGTTGACCTGGTTAAACATTAAAACTGCATGATTGTACAGATTTGTCTCTAAATTGAATGCTCTTAAATTTATAAGGTCATCAATGCAAATCTAAGCATGAAATATTGAGTTAAGAGATGAATCTTTCCAGGAAAGGCCCGAACAACATAGATAGGGAAAGAGTTCACAACCAAAGAGCCACCTCACTGGTAGCTACAAATTGGAGCTACAAACAGCACTGGATCACTAGCCCAGGGACTACAATGATGTCTTCCTACAGGATATTTATCTCCTATGTTTACAGGCCTTTCTGCCAGAAAGAAAAGATAGATACTTCTCCTTTCTCATCTACTGTTTACCCAAGACCTTCAGTACAAAGCCAGAGAACCTAACATAATCCTTGCTTCAGCAGCAGAAACCAGACTCTAAAGCCATAAAACCTCTCTCAGCTACACAAATGGCAAGTTCAAAAATCATACTTTCCCTCCAATACAAAGTAAACCCTCTCGATCATTTCCGACAATTTTCCCTTTTTTTTTTTTAAGTATCTCTAATTAAATATTTCTACTTTTTCCTGAAGAAGCATATTTCTACTTTTTCCTGAAGAAGCTGACCCAGGAAGATGCAGAAGCCAGAGAAACAACCAATAAGTTTTTCCTCTGACAGCCTCTTAGAGCAGTTCATACATAGCCCTTTCAAGCACTTAGAGGACAATGACACTATGGAATAAAGTACCACACGTGCTGTACTCCTTAAATTGAACTTGGTGACAATCCTACACTTCTACATAATTCCCTGACAAACAATACATGACAAGGATCACGTTGCATTCCACTGTGCAAAGTTTAGCAATTAGTGCCTGTTGTCTGGCTACATTTCCTATGCTGTGTGCAGTCCTACTCAATGGTGGAGGGATCTGCTAGAGCAGAATGAAGCCTTAACACTGACATGGAGAGAGGAGCACATACATGTACTTTGAGACACCAAATCTTTGGGTTTGGGGTTTTCTTCACATCAGTAGCACTGTTGTGCAGCCTGATCTTTTCAGAGACACCATTAGTCTGAAAAGGAGTTGGTCCGATAAACTCTGCCCTAACCTACACAAACCAAGAACAGGGACTCCAATTTAACCTAAACTTTATTTTTGTCCTTGAGGGTTCTTGTGTACATTATTGTTGTGATCTCTCTTAGCATCAGTGTCACTGTTCATGTTACAGGCACAGTAAAGCATCTTTATGAGATGCAGTTTTGATGCAATTGATGTTACAGCAGGGGACTGAGCATGTTCCCAGGTTCTCAGAAATCTCCATCTGCAGCCCGACAGGCAGCAAAGCAGTTGGTTGGCAACAAGGAGAGGAGTGTCTCCCTGCCACCCCCTTGCCATTTATTCCTCCCTTCCTATTCTCTGTTCCCAGTCACATCCATCCATCAACACTGGCTCTGGAACTTGTCAGGCTCTTCCATAAGCTGCTTTAACTCAATAACATGGTCATATTAGCGAGGTTAAATGGTTTCTGGAGGGGCCTGATGTGCATCAGCTCTCACACAGGATGAGAGTCGGGAGCAGCAGCTCTGCAGTGAGCTGCTAAGTTAAGTTTACCATCTCCTGTGGAAGCACTTCATCCAACTATAAAGACATGAGATAATGTATAGGTAGGCTTTTTCAGTGAAGTTAGATATTTTTGGGGAATAATTTTGAGGGTTTTGTTTTATTGTGGGTTTTGGTTGATTTTGTTTTATATCACCTTAAGCTCCTTTTTAAAGAAAAATTTGTCCCCTATATAAAATCTCACGGTGTAGTTGGCTACACTGGTAGTGTATAACATTCCCCAGTAACTCCATACACCCGTAACAGATTTTCCCACAATTCCAGCTTTTGGTAGCTCAACAACCCAACTGAAACTGATGGGACTACTCAGATGAGCACTCCTGCAGCACTTTAGGCATCCAAGGAACCTTTTCATCAGATTTTCCACATAGAAAAAAAACCTCTGTTACCCCTTAGGAATAAGTACCATTATTTAGTAGACCAGGACTGTAGGTTTTTCCTCTTCCCCCTCCATTCTGGGTTCAACAGCATGCATTTTCAAATTACTTGTTACCCCAAAATCTAGAGCTGTTGCTGGGACTCTGGAAGGGGCTAAGTTCTTTTGCATGTCATCAGTAAACAGAGCTCTGACTTTCCAGGACAGATAAGGGAGTCAGACAGAACAACTTTATGCATCTTTAAAGTTAACCAGTCCTTCTACAATAGTAGGTTTGTTCACTAGAGAAGAAGGTTTGGAAGATAATGAAGTAAAATGGTATTTTCAATCACTTTTGAAAGGAAATTTATACTACCTATAGGAGATTTAAAAAAAAAAAAATACTTGGCACAGAACTAAAGGTACAGAAAGCACGTTGGTCAATCCTGTCTAGGACCTGTGGGCTCATACATTTAATCTCTTCATTTCAGAAATCAGAAAGTCTGCAAAGATGCAATCAAGATAACAAGCTGAGCTTCTCCTGTACTTCCATGTTTAGGTAGACTATTCTGCAGATGGTCATCAGGCAAGACTTGCACTGAAACATCCCCATAAACAATACTTCAAAACACAGTGGTACCCTACTTGCTTAACTATCCCTACAGCACACATTTCACCCAAGTTAACATACACCCTTCTCCCATCAATTATGCAAAGTCAAATTCAAAGTGGCAAAAACACCCACCTAAAAATCATACCATCATCCAAGTAAATATCTCTTTTCTTTTGAAATAGCTGAAAAAAAATCATAAATTTTGCTTATTAGAATATTCTGGATTTAAGATCAGTTTTGTGATACATGCCAGTGAAGGAAAAAAAAAAGAATTCACACATTAGATGAGAATAACAATCAACAGTGAATTTTATTCACACACTGCATTGTGGTTTACAGAGTTAGTTACAAGTCTAGGCTATGGATAATTTTGAAGTCACTTAATAAAAGTACTCCTGGAAAGCCATCTCACATCCAGTATCAGATACTGTTTGTTCAGAGAGTCTCATCTGCTGCTCCACATGGCCAGCAGTTGACCTCAACAAATCAGTCCAGAAAATCTGAAAAGCCCATGCTGATCTAACAACATCTGTCACAAATTCTGTGACATGACTTCTTGCAATGATAATAAACTGCAAGTGTCTTATCTAGATTATAAGAAAGTTTGGAAGACAGTACAAACAACCTCATATAGTTAAGAGTCTCCAGCTACTACCATGTTAAATCCCTTGATTTTAATTAAGTTTTGAATCAGCCAAGACACTTCAGAAAGTAAAAAAGTACCCTGCTGAAATGCTTTCATATTAATAGCCCTATTTCCTACTGTCTAATTACAGAAGACAACACGCAGTCAGATGCGAAAAGTAATAGAAATTATCCTCTTGGTCCTTAAAATGTTAGATAGCAAGACTCTAGAAACCAGGCCTGCCACAATTCACTTCATTTCTACCATAACTCCTCAAAAAGGAGAATTAAAGCACTACTGATTCTTTAAACAAACAAAAAAAGACTCACCAAGCATACCCACCATTGAAACAGGGACAAAAACCACCCTAAAGTCACCCTTAAAAAAGCGTACAACTTGAACAATATCAATGTTTCCTCAAGAGCATACCAGCAGTTCAAAATCTAACTGAAATTCAGCTCCATGCAACAACAATTATAAAGAAAAACAGAAAAAAAATTTTGTCCAATGACTTGACACAGTTGAATCAATGCTGATTTTGAAAGTACTGAGAAGTTGGGCAATTTGCATGTCGTCAACTATATGAAGTTTTGTTCAGAGTGATACTATATTTACCAGAACAGGCAAATAAGTTTCACTTCTTACACAGCTGAAGCATATGTTTTCAAAAAACTATTACCTTACTACCAAAACAATTACCCCCTACTCCTCTTGTATATGAAACAAGCTTTCTCTGATCAGTAAGTCAACTATTATGTTCCCCGATGCATTCACTTATGTTTTTGGCATACACTGCAACTGTATTTGCTGTCTTCATTTAAAACCCATCAAGCAGTTTCAGTGACTGATCATATGCCACAGCAGGCCTATTCTGAATATATCCAGAGCCTCTAAGAGCTCAACATTCTCTCCTGCATGCAAGACATTAGCCCAAATAATCATTTCACTGGCCTGACAAAGGTGGAATAGCTCATGATTAATAAGTAACAGTGATCTTAAAATTAATTTAAATTAGGAACCCTGACTCTTTAGGTCGATAAATCCTAGCATGGAATTAAGATGCACAGCCAAGTCATCAAACTGGGAAAAGGGGAGAGTAATTTATGTCTTGAATGGGAAATTGTTTCTCAGAAGATGTGAATATTGGATGGATGGCAAACTTTAACTTAAAATTACAGAAGTTGACACAAAGAATTAAAACTGTTTTCCCAAAACAGAAAAGACAACTCCTAAATAGCTTTTGTTATACTGAAATGCAACAAAGGTTTTTGTTATGGTAAAGCAGAGATGCTTTCAAGAAATCCTCCTAAGGAGAAGGCATAAGACGCTCAAAGCCCTGAGTATGTAAACAGGTCTCTCTTTCAAGTCTAACTCAGGTTACATACATTGTGTAAGCCACAAGGTGAAGGCACCCAGAGAGGCTGGCACAGGGCAACTTGTTCCTGCTACCTCACTCCTGTGCCAGGAAAATTCACCACTAGCAAGACCCAAGAGACCCTACAAAAATAAAATGGAAAGAGACAACAGACCAAGCTTCTGAGACTGTCAAATCAAAAAGATCAG
Organism: Lepidothrix coronata; assembly: GCF_001604755.1. NCBI lineage: Eukaryota > Metazoa > Chordata > Aves > Passeriformes > Pipridae > Lepidothrix > Lepidothrix coronata. The sequence continues at coordinate 1,042,382 of NW_016690213.1, forward strand.
AAAGGACAGTGGTATGATGCTTCATGTTCCTGACACAAACTGTTAATTATACTTTTCCCCAAGTGGAAGCACTTACCCTTAAGGAATACTATCTAAAGTATAAGAGTTCAACAAAATTTTGGATTGTTGCACATAATTTTGAAGATGCAATATTACCCTTCAGGCTGTGACAAGGAGGACTCAAGGAAGCATTTCACAACTAACCTGCTAAGAATTAAAGAATAACCTGAGCAGCTCTGCTCCCTATTTTACCTCACATTAGCTGTAGTCCTCTGCACCTACATTACCAGGGAATAAAGAGAGATGAAAAGCAGGTGACAAAAGCTGTGTGCCACACAGGCTCAGCTTAATACCCATTATACAGGGCTGCATTAAAAACATTTTTGATTCATAGGAACCTGAGCTCTCTGCTATGAAACCAAATCTATTTGCACTTTCTAAGTTTGAAAGCACAGAAATGGTATTTACAATTTTCATAGAATCATAGAATCAGACAGGTTGGAAGGGATCTCTGAGATCATCAAGTCCAACCCTTGATCCAACCCCGCTGTGGTTACTAGACCGTGGCACTAAGTGCCACATCCACTCTCATCTTAAAAACCTCCAGGGATGGAGAATCCACCACTTCCCTGGGCAGCCCATTCCAATGCCTGATTACCCTCTCTGTAAAGAATTTCTTCCTAATATCTAACCTAAACCTCTCCTGGCATAGCTTAAGACCATGCCCTCTTGTCTTACTGAGAGCTGCCTGGGAGAAGAGACCAACCCCCACCTGGCTACAATCTCCTTTCAGGGAGTTGTAGAGAGTGATGAGGTCTCCCCTGAGCCTCCTCTTCTCCAGGCTGAACAGCCCCAGCTCCCTCAGCCTCTCCTCATAGGACTTGTGCTCAAGTCCCTTCACCAGCCTTGCTGCTCTTCTCTGGACCTGCTCCAGCACCTCAATATCCTTCCTGAACTGAGGGGCCCAGAACTGGACACAGTTCTCAAGGTGTGGCCTCACCAGTGCTCAGTACAGGGGAAGAATCACTTCCCTGGTCCTGCTGGCCACACTGTTCCTGATCCAGGCCAGGATGCCATTGGCCTTCCTGGCCACCTGGGCACACTGCTGGGTCATATTCAGCTTCCTGTCAATCCAAACTCCCAGGTCCCTTTCTGCCTGGCTGCTCTCCAGCCACTCTGTCCCCAGCCTGTAGCGCTGCAGGGGGTTGTTGTGGCCAAAGTGCAGGACCCGGCCCTTGGCCTTGTTGAACCTCATCCCGTTGGAATCAGCCCAACTCTCCAGTCTGTCCAGGTCCCTCTGCAGAGCCCTCCTGCCTTCCAGCTGATCAACGCTCCCCCCCAACTTGGCATCATCTGCAAATTTGCTGATGGTGGACTCAATCCCCTCATCTAAATCATCAATAAAGATATTAAACAGAACTGGATATTAAACAGAACTTAAGTAAACAGAATTTTAATAAGTTCCCTTTATATTAAGTCAACAGCAAAACTCACATGTGACTGAAATTACAGTAGTTTATAATTATTAAGTGTTGATAATGAAGTAGGCCATAAGTGGATCTAGTGTGTGATATTATTAAGATTAAAAATTTATTAACTTGCATTCTTCCCCAATCATTTCCTCACCTTATGCAAGTATAAAATTAATTTTAAGTAAGATGAAGTTGCTCCAGTTTGACATCACACTAGAACAACCAAGTCAACATTACAAATCAAGTTTGTTTATGTTTTCCCAGAAACTGAAGGAACACCCATGTAATTTTCACATGGCAATATTTGTGCTCAGTGCAATATAAAAACAGCTTTTATTTGAAACCAAGGGGTAGCTGTTAAACATTTTGCAGAAGTACAGAAACTCATTTTGCCTTTAATTTAGCACTTAGCTATTTTAAATGTGAAGATGATGTACAGGGGAGTAATTTAATAGGAAATGTGTGCAAGAGGAAACATTCAATCTAGCTTTTCAAAAAGGAAGGAAAAACCGCTTCTCCCCTTGAATCCCTTCGTAAATCCATGTGGAAGTTACAAGTATTGGATATAATTCCTTGGATAAATAGATAGTTTACTAATTGGTTGAACAAATGTTTCTTACTTTTCAGTCTTCTCAGATAAATAATATGAGATATTTTATAGTTCTTCCTATTGTAGCGTTATTATGATTAAATTAGACAGGAAACACAGGTGAAATTCTGGGTTTGCTGCTGTTAGTGACCAAACTCCCACCAACCTGACTGAGAACAGATCATCCTGAGCAGACAAATATTCAGGCACTTGCAGGATCTCTTTGCCTACTTCACTTTAATTAAACACTTAGCCTCATAAGTAAAAGGTTGAGCTACTTTTTCATCAATTTTAACCATGCTCTAGCAGCTATGTTCTATCAAAAATTGTAAACATCAAGTATTTAGTAATGAGGGATCCTACACTTGCGCATATTCCCTTTTGGCAAAATCTCTTGGCTATTTTTAAACTCAATTTACAACATTTTCATGTGCTGGGTTTATTTTGATCCTGCTTCTTTCTCTTAAGGGAATGTACACAGAGATGAATTACCAAATTGTGTCCTTCCTGACTTTATAGTGGGACCAAGCTTATGCCTCTCAAGAGGGTTCTGACATTTGCACCTTAATTTGTCTTCTCAAAATAAAATTACTGCTTTTCTACAGAATCCAGTGATGCTGAAATACACAAGTTTACTTCACATACATAATTCAAAATCAAAGTTAAGTTCTCATTTGTTGCTGTTACATACATGTGGAACCAAAACTTATGCTGTTAGCAAGACTTCAGTCTTTTATGTAGGCCATATTTTAAGTAAGTATAGAATTTTTAATAGAAAACAGGATACACTTTTGAAAAGTTTTACACTATTACACTAAATTAGAACTTTTCTTTTTAAACCCATTTCCCTACACTTTCCTATAAAATTTTACTTGGGAAGAAAGTAATATAATTAAAATTGTGTTATTTTTAAAAGGACCAACCATCTCCAGAAATAAAGTAACCCATTAAATCACTTCTAAAAGTTCATTTATTTACGCAGTGATGCACTCTGCTAATTCTCAAATACAACTACAGTAAAAATAAAGCTGTAAGTAAGTACCCCTTTGTACTCAGACATTGCTGTAACTTTTTATTCCTGCTCTTCTTCAGATCAGCCTTCATGGCCCAATCTATACTGTCCTTCTCTAAACTTGCTCACCCCACCTGCTCTTTCAGTTCTGAGAAAACCTACCATGCTGCTTTCATGCCTGCTACCCACAGCTTGTCAAGTCTCCAAGTGTGTGATCGTCTCAGATATAAACTTTTAATCGGTAATTTGAAACTCATAACATATGGAAAGTTTTTCTGTTATGGTAGGGAGTAACTTAAATGTCTTTTAAATTCTCAGCGTTTAAAAATCACTTACTAGAATTACAACATCTTCCTTTTGCAGCACTGTTCTTGAATATACACATGTGCAAGTAAACTTTTTCGTTGTTACTCACACTTTGACCTCCCAACTCCACAGCAAGATCTGTATTTTTCTTCTGAACCCTATTATATCAAAGGTGACAAAACCCACCAATGTCACCAAAGCTTTGCCTGGTAAGGTCAGGAAAAGCAATGGCAAAGAGATGAATGAGAATGAGACAGAAACCTTTTCCCAGTGGTACCCAGGCAACATAACAGCACGATTTTTATTTTTTAATCTATAGCCTTTTTTCACCATATCCATTGCAGCAACACAAGCTACGCTTTTAGCAGGCTACAGGTCTGCTAAATTCTGATCAGGCTGCTGTTTCTTCCCATAGCCTTCTTACCCTTAAACATTGAGCCCCAGTATCCTGCACATACATTTCACCAGTCTTTCCCAGCTTCACTTGCCAACCTCATCCCCAAAAGTATAGCAGCCAGAAGCAGTACTAGTAAACACAATGACTGAAAGTGAATTTCATGCTCTAATCACAGCCATTAAAGTTATGCTCTCCTCAATTTTAAACCTCAAGAAAAGACTCATTTGATGAACCAACTCATCTGTAATCGATTCCTGATGTACAGAACAAAACCCTAAGCCTGTGAAGTTTCAGGAAGAGACCACATGAAGTTCAAAAAATCTAAGGTTGCGATGAAAAGCTATGAAGAAATTAGAGGGGAATATGACAAGAAACATTTCCAGTCATTTTCACAGCTGACAGGATTGTTGAGACTCCCAACACTGAGCTCACTGCAGCCACTGGAGAGGAGATGGCTTCCGCCCTTTTTTCCTGCTCAAGCTTCTCTAATCAGCCCCCCAGTTCCATACTATCCCCTCACCTATAATGTACTTCTGGGCTCTTGCTTGCAGGAAATTACAAGTTTTCCATGGGCAGAGTTGCTGTGCTGCAGAAAAGAAACCCAAAGAAAACCACACACAGCAGCCTCCCAGAGCAAGGCAGATGGGAGCAGCACAGCACATCCCGAAGGATCTATACGTAACAGCATAGTAAATACTGACTCATCACTCTTGGTGCTGAGCTGCAACAGCTAGAACTGGACCAAAGAAGAATCTGGACCAAATTAGACTTTTTTTTCTTTTTAGTACCAACAATATACAATTTATTTTTTCTCTAGTCTTAGAAGCAGTTTGAACTGTTTTTTGCTGAAACTAAGAAAATTAGCCTGAGGAACAGTTCCAAATAAAACTGTCCATACTTGGCATGGAAAACTTCAGTACAAACAGTTCAGCAATGTTGTAAGCAGCTGAGAATAAGGTCTTGTGAAGGAAAACTAGGCAACCTTAACTATGATGAGTTCTGCTTTTAAGTCAGACATATACTATGAAATAGGCATCTTGTAGAGATACTTCACTGTTCATGACAGAAACTAGTTCAGCGATTATCTGATAAAATCAATGATTCAGGCATTAAAAAAGAAGCTGTCACTGTCCAGTTTCAAGCAGAGCATTTTGCCAAGGGAGTCTTATAAAACAGATGTTATTTACTACCTATTAGTCTAATTTATCTGCAGTTCCAACCTTCAAAATCCACGTGCTGCTATGGAACAGTAATTTTAGCCTGTTAGATTAAAACCAGAGTCAGGATGACAATGGTATAGAAGCTGAATTTTATGGCCTTCTCAATGGAAGTGTCTTTTTTTCATCAGAACACAATACATATCCCCTCAGTGCTTAAACAGAATATTAATCTGTCCAGAACTGTTGATATGACACCTTTTCAAAAGCACTGAATGATTTTAAGATAGATAGATATTAAAAAAAAAAAATCTGCAGATTGAAGTAATCATCTTTTGATCAGACAGCCTGGACCAATAACTAATTCCATTTGTATTTCCTGCAGCAGCTAACACTAAACTCAGCACCTGCAAAACTACTATCTGACTAAACTAGAAAGCAATGATTATGGAAAAAGAAATCTGATACCAAGCTGGCACACAGAAGATGTGAAAGATTTAAATAGAAAAGTTCATGTGAAGACTGTCAATAGGCTCTATATTTAGGAGTTGCTCTTGATGGAAGTATATTCCAAGACCAAAAATTCAAGTCTATGGATAAAAAAAGGTCAATTTGTTAAGAATTAAAGACTAAAATGTTCCACTCCATAAACCAGGAACAGTTCCTTAATATAGAAAAAAATTCAAACAGCTCGTTTTTCATGGAACTACTAAAGCTTTTTTATCTATTATAGGTTCTTTATTTCTTAAGATTGTACCTTCACTAAAAAGGAAGTTTTGACTATTTTATAGTACACTCTGCTGAGATTATACATAAGAGTTAAACCTAAATTCCTCACAGAACATCCTCATTCTTCATTTGAAATACAGATTCACTCTCAAGGAAAAACTCACCCAAGTTGATTGCAGTTGCAAGGGATGTTGAATACAAAAGGTAGAGGATGGGGGACTACAGAAGAGGAAATAACAATGACTCATGAGGGATAAAAAACAAAGTGCAAGTCTGAGACAGAAAACTCATTTCACTTACAAATATTTATTAAGGCTGTAGTAAAAGTAAACTATTCTAAAATTTTAAAGCACATTTTCCTTTAGGGAGCAAAGGCAACTTAATAGAAGAAGAAAATTCCTCTCAGCTGTTTTTAATTTCACTTACTTTTGTCACTGAAGCACAGGCTATGGGACTCAAAGTTTAAGGTTTTGAAGTGATCCTGACAGATTAATGAACATAAAAGTTTTACCCATAAGCTTATTAGGCCTTCCTGTAACATTTCCACAAAAGTATAGCGACATGGCAACCGGTTTTCAGTCAAACCTGAGCTCTCTCTCTCAAGGGTTTAAGTAAAGAAAAATACTACAGTTAACACCTGTTTTACAGCCTGTATTTGAATGCTGAAACTACACACTGGAAGGTCTTCTCAAAAATGCCTTATTCCAGTATACTTCACTTCCACAATTCTCAGCCCCACAGAGATCATTACAACTCTTGTTAGCCTAAGGCTAAAAGATTTCTGTACTACTTTCCAGTTCTTCTGCTGTAAGGGCCAGAGTTCTCTCTGTGGGGAGACAACTTAATTTAGAAGTGAGTACTAAGAATTTATTTTCACGTATATATTCTCTGAGCATGATACAGGACAAATGCCTGCAGTGATATGCATCTTCCCAAATGGATATTCATTATTGAGAAAAAACACAGAAAGGCATCAGAAAATGTTTATTCTTCCCAGCTGCAGTTGACATCTTTGGTACACAGGGGGGAAAAACAAAAGGAAAAGATCTATTTGCTTTACAACCTGACAGACCATATTAACTATATTAAATAAACCACTTTCCATCTGTATTTTTACATTCTTCTTCAACCAAAAATGACAGAGACAAGCACTACATCTACCGTAAAGAGTCAGATCAGGTTCCAAGGTCAAGTTATATCTTTTTCAAAAACAAAGGTAACTGCATATTCTATCACAGCCTGTTAAAACAACCTTCTATTGAGACAATCACCACTTCTTAAGACATTTAAAATAACACTTCCTTTGCCAGACTTCTTTAAACTCAATACTCTCAGAACTGTCCATGAAGTGATAAAATCCTACTGTTAACCAGCACATTATTTTGGCTGCAGATTCTTAAAAATATTTATATTATGTAAACTTTAAGGTAACAAAATGAAAAGGGAGATGGGGAAAAAAACCAACTTCAACTTCTAACAGATTTAACAACCTTTTTTTTTCTTTTAAATACAGTCACTGTGTCTCCAGTATTTCTTTTTCAGTTTTTAAATAATACAGTAAAATGTTGTTCTCCTGAATAACAAACACTTGAGAAAACCTGCTAAATTAACTGAAGAACACATTACTCATTTATTTTGAATATCCTGAGTTTGCCGAGTTTCTATCTAAAAAGAAAAGATATCATCACGCACAAAAACAAGCTGAAGGTTGACGACAACACACAACTTTACTTCCCCTCCTCTCAATCTCACTCCCCCAACAACACCTCCGAGGGAAGAGTACCTACTATTGGGGTACTAAGTGGGACTGTTACCCACTAGTAACAAATCTACTGTATCACTGCCAGAAGGAATACACAGCCAAATGAGGGAATTTTGGTAATGCACAGCAGCAGCACAATTAACTCCAGAAATAGGTACTTTTAAGATTATCTGTCTAAAGCCTTTGAAACAACACAACTCTGAAAGTGTGTTACACAACCTGATCTGACCATTTCAGTGGCAAACAAAACAGTCCCTAGAGAAAAGGAAAAATCCCACAACACTCTCTACACCCAAGAAGGTACTTCCTGAAGTGGATGGGTAGCTTTTATTTTTCTTCTGGACCATCTCTCCCCCCAGTACAATAGATGCAAGTGTTTTAGGCCAGTCTGACAAATCTAATGGGGAATTTTAGAATACTGCTTATACTTATTTTAGAATATTTTTGATTAAACAAGTCAATACTATAAACAAGATGAAATATTTACAGTAGCATAATACCAAGCTGCTTTTTCATCTAAAAACCACTATTTTTCTCCCAACAGAGGTTTGGAACACCTCAGATTTAGCCATTTATTTGAAGAGATCTGTAAAAGCAAAATGTCTTATTCTAAATACTTAAGTGTATGCTGAGTACCCGTAGGCATCAGTATAATGACTGTGCTTTCCTTTTTCAGCCCCTCCCTAGGTACTCTGGCTGGCGATTCTGTAGATGATACTACACTGGCAGCATCATAGCTAATACTGATTCCCACATTAACTTTAGAGAATAAAGCAAAGCTGCATCTTCCCAAGATGTATGTAATCAGAACAAAAAGTTACACAAAATGACACATTTACAGAGAGAGCAAACTCTTTCTAGAACCTTTTTTGGTTTCAGGGTCCAGAGAGGTTTAAGAGTCTCATATATCTGATGTCAGTGATGAGTAACAGATACCTAAGGAAAGAATTACAAAAAAAACCACAAACAAACATTTAAGAGAGAAAGGGAGAGAGGGAACATCAAGCAGGTGGAAAGAAATTATCCTATGTCCACAGCTACGTTCAGGACAAATCTAACATCACATACCCAAGGGAGAAAAACATGCAGAGGAGTGCTGTAAAATGGAGGACTTTCTGCAAACTGCCTGGCTGGGACACTACAGCTCACAAGAGTATATTTTGCCCACAACTTTTGTTCTGAAGCAGGTCTATAGGGTAAGTCTTTACATTTGAATCACAGATGGGATTTTCCTTTAAGAACTTAAGGCAATAAGGAAATTCAAACTACTATAAAATCCTGCATAACTGAAGAAATTCCTCTGCTGGTTTACGGCCTCAAATTTCCAAACATCTGAGCTGCTGATGCCATACAAAATTTCTCTGTGTTATAAGTAAAAAGCTGTAAAACCACACTCACAAAACTACAAGACTTAATAACACAGAGGTAAAAATTTAATATTAAAATCCCAGCTCAGCAAAGAACATAAACTTGGACATTTTGCTGATTTAAGCTGGAATTACTCCCTGAATAAAGCATATATGTTTAACTGTTTGCTGGGTCAGGACTCAAACTTTCTGAAGTCTGCCACCTATGTGTAATACTTATCAAGTGCCTTTACAAGGTCTCAAGTGTGGTTTTCTGAAAGTGATCTCCGAGGAAAATACACTGTCTAAACAGTATGTGAACAGCAGAAACCAAATCTTGATTTCAAACAAATTATCTTGGTTATAAATCCCTCAAATCAAACTAGTGCACCAAGACAAGACACAACTTCATACAGAAATGAAAGCCCAAAACAAGAGGCAAGAACATCCCTTGCTGTTGTTAAGACTAAGACTTAAAGCTGATGCAACAAATGTGTGAAAAACCCAAACAACCAACCCTGTCCTTGTTATCCCCCTGCCCAAGCTTATCTGTATTTAATAACATTTCTGCTAAGACCCAAATTTATGATTCACTTATATCTGCCACTGAAACACTAGGGAAAATGGACTGTGTTGAAATACTACAGACATGACTGTAAAAGCCACAAAACGCAAACTGAAAAATTACTTAATACCTAGGAATATTTTTAAAGTTTGGCATATCTCATTCAGATTTCGGATATTTGCTGCAAATAAGAGATATTTTTTTTCCCACCATCATATGATGCAGCTTCAAAAGCCTTAAGGCTTTAAAACTGGTGGGAGCAAAATTAACATGCTGGGTCACATTAAGGTAATCGCTCTCCTTTATTTTTCAGGTCCCTGACAAATGCTTTAGTAACAAGTTTGTAATCTCTGCCTAAAAAGTACTTTTTCTAATTTTTAAAACATACAGAAATCTATTCTGATGTTTAAAGATGTAGAAGGTTGCAGTGAACTTCGTTTCACTATTGTAACCTAATGAACTGAGCCTTCTTAGAGTTTAGCTGCAGTACAGAGGATAAAACCTTCGCTGTCTATCTTAAGTTCAGCATTCAGAGTTTTCATTCACTTGTGAGTGTTTTCATACATCACTGTGCAGGAGAAGGTCTCCGAGGCAACTCCTGAAGACCACCAAAACGCCATTCAAATACTGTCCCAAAAGCGGTGCGAAAGAACCGAGCAGCCAAACGCAAACTCTCTCCGGCAACTCGGGATACCATGGCACGGGCACAGAGTTCCTCTTGGCAAAATCCCCCGTGGGAGGAGCCACCGATCGCTCCCAGGTTTTAGCGCTCAATTCCTTGCCCTCCTGAACTCAACTTACCGTCTATATTTTCTTCGGTAAGACCTCAAAAAGCACACGAACTAGCCAGAAAAGGGGGGTGCCGACTCAGTGGCCGCAGTGCCCGGGACAGCGAGCGACAGCCAACCTGTGCGACGCTGGTTTATGTGAGCAGAGGAAGCAGAATTCCTGCCGCGGGGTCCCTACCTGGAAAGCATCGGGGGCAGGGGAGGACACGGCTAAAGGGCAGAGGGCGCGGGGAAGGGGCCAAGGCAGGGCAGGCGGTGCCGGCAGCGGCACCTGCAGCCGGAGGGCAGGGAAGGAGGGCGGGCTCGTACCTTTGAGCTGGGGCAACGGCGAGAGCTCCACGGGGCTGCCCTGGCTGCGGAACTGCGAGGAGCCCTGCGAGCGCTTCTGCCTCTGCGCCTTGCGCACCGATTTCCGCGTGAAGCCATCCACCTTCTCCGCCGCAGAGATGGCCGCCGACATGGCTGGGCGGCGGGGCGGCTCTCCACGAGCATATATTAGACCGGAGGAGAAGCGGGCGGGCAAAAAAGAAAGGGGCTTAAAACAAACAAACAAACAACGGGAAAAAAAAAAATCACCACCAAAAAAAAAAAAACCCCGAAGTCTTGGCTGCCCTCGCACGCCGCGCCGACGGGGAGAAGAGAGGCGCGGAGCGGGCTCTGCCGGGCGCTGGGAAGGCTCCCGGGTGGCTCCTCAGTTCCTGCTTCCCTCGCCGTTTCCTCCCCGCGCGGAGCCGGCGGGGGAGCGGAAGGGGGGGAAGAGGAGGAGAAGGAAAGGGAAAACAAACAAACAAATCCAAAGACAACTTTGCCCGGCGGGGCGGGGGCGGGCGGGCGCCAAACTTTCCCTCCCGGGGTCCCGCTTCTCCTCAGGGCAGGCGCGGCGCGACCCGCCGCGGGACGGGTTTGGCGGCGCCGCTGCCCCGCTCCCGCCTCGTTCGCTCCTCGTCCCCTGCAGCCGAGCCCGCTGTCATCGGCCGGGCTCTCCCCCGGGCTTCAGCCGCTCGCTTCCACACGCCCCTTCTTCTCCCCCTTCAGCCGCCGCCAGGAGCTCCCCGCCGTCATCCCGCCCCGTCCCGGGCCGCCGCGAGCGCCGCCGCCTGAGCCCCGGAGCTGCCGGGCAGCGGCCGCGCAACTTGGCGGAGCGAGCGGAGTTGAGCGGGGGGGGGGGGGGGGGGGGGGGGGGGGGGGGGGGGGGGGGGGGGGGGGGGGG
>NW_016690213.1:1053724-1150873 GCF_001604755.1 Lepidothrix coronata
CCCCCCGGGGCCCCGGGGGGCCCGGGGAGGGGCCGCGCAACTTGGGGGGGGGGGGGGGGTTGGGGGGGGGGGGGGGGGAGGGGGAGAGGGAGGAGGCGGGGCGAGGGCGAGAGGAGCTGCCGCGGCTGGCGGCGCTGGGTGATTGACGGCACCGTGCAGCCAATGAGAGGAGAGCCCCGCGGAACGCCCCCCGCCCCCCCCGCGGGGGCTCGGGGAGGACGCGGGAGCCGGGACGTGCGGCGGGGACGGCGTGATTGACAGGAGGCTCGCCCAACCGGAAGGCGGAGGGGCGGGGTGGGCGGGGCTCTCCCGGCGCAGGGAAGGGGAAGGGGCGGGATAGCGAACGGGGCGCGCGCCGGCCAATCCGGCGGGCAGCACCGGGAAGCGGCGATCTCTGCTCCGCGGCGCTCCCGCCCGGGGAAGGCACCCCCTCCCTGTGAAGCCCGAGCCCGGGGATGCTTCTCACAGCGACACCGTTAAAGGGGTTTTGGAGTTGGAGCCGCGCGCGCCTGGAGTCGCGGCGGCGCGCGGATGCGTTTCGTGCCATCTTCCAAGTGCTCCCGACTTGTTTGGTTTTTTTTTCCCCCACCCTCCAGACACCTCATCGCTTTAGGTCTGCCTTACATCTCCGCGTGAATTTGGCTCTCTGAAGATCGGTGTTAACGCGGTGCTGGCTTTCTCTCACCGAGCCACGGTGAGAGAAAGGTCTTGTTTTGCGGGCTGGAGGCACAAAGTTACCTGGAACGAGCACATGCTGAGCTCCCAAGGAGTGAATATGTATGGGAGTAACTAATTCTTCTGGTTTGTACGGTTTATATGGTCCAGGCTGGAGGTGGGCCGTGAGAAATGAGAGTTGTGGCTGCTGTGGTGTATAAAAGTCGTGACTGTGTGTGCAGTACGTGGTTGCCTTAAAGTCTGACTTGCACTGCCCCATTTCCACGTACAAATAGCTCCCCCCGCCCCGTTTTGAACTGCAAGTGTGGGATGCCTTAGCTCGTAGTCATTCACCTAGAGATAAGTTTTATGCACATCAGCACATTTCTTCTTACTACGTAGTTTTAGGTATCAATTCAGCAAATAATTATTTGTAGTGTTTTAGATACACACTCAAGTTTCAGTAGCTGTGGTAGGACATAAATACTGTCAGGTAACCATAAATGTTTGTCAAATGCCTTCATGACTTGGACTTTAATCATTGTATGTATAAACCATAAATCAAAAGCCAAAGGTAGATTATGGCTTTATGTGAACATAAAAGAAGTCTAAGACTGTGTAAGCCTGTTCAATAGAAACTGTTTTCTCAGTTTCCTTCTTTCTTTTCCTCTGTCAACAAAGCTTCTACTTTAACTTGCACACCTCTGGTCTTTTTTGCTTTTGGTGAGATAATCTTTCCTGTTTGGAAATAGATGAAGAATACTCTAAGAGAATTCTTTTCTGTATACTTTAGATTCTACTCTGGATGCAACATATCTAGAAATTATAGGTACCAGTGTAATACACTGTTATCTTTCTTGTAGGTGTGTAACTTTCTCTTTTTTTTTTTTTTAAATATATTACAAAATCAATTGTACAGACAACATGCCAGTCTTTAAGCATTTCTCCTTTAAACTGCTAGCTCCTGTATTCATTGCAGTAAAGAAAATCCTTGCATTCCTTACCTGGTTAATTCACATTTCACTTCAAGGCCCACAGCTCCTGTTGAGAGGTCACTAGGGCCCAGCCCCTGGATCAGTGTGTCCCTCTGTGCCTGCCTGCCCTCCAGCAGCTGTCATTTTCTTCTGCACCCATTTTTAGAAACTGACACTGCCCAGTGTGTCCTGTGTACTGTTTATTGGCAACTCAAGCCTTGCTGCCAGTTCCCAGTATAAAAGAGTCTACCATAAAGTTTCATCAATTAAATATTGCAGAGTTTGTTAAGAAAGCCTTATGTAAGTTCTAAGTAACGTAAAAATATTTTTCTGAGGTTTAAAATATTTTCTTCGAGGTTGCTTAGACTTTGGAATGGCTTCCATGCTGTTTGAAACTATGCTGTAAAAACCTGTTGGCAGTTGTAATTCATGACACAAAGACCTCCGTAAATAATACTTGCAATGATGGGATTTTCATGTCAACTGCACTGGAAGATATTTTCAGACCATATTGTCATATACTGTCATATAAAAAAAAAAACAAACAAAAAAACATGAAATATGAGTCAACCAAACAAAAAGAAACTGTTTTATTCTCTCAAATAAATAAAAGGAATTTTTAGCCATTGAGTTTTGTTTTGTCTTTTTAATATAACTCTTCTGTTTCAGAAAAGAATGAGCAACATTGCTAGAGAGCAGCTACAGTTTCCAAAATGGAAATGGTAATGTTTGAAATAAGGTACACTTGGAAGTCAGTTGAATTACATGGATGTATGAAACCATTGGAACGTACAGGCCTGCAGGACTGGGGTATTTGGAGAAAAAAAAAGGATGAAAGTGAGAGCTCTGACTGGCAATCTGAAACAACTATGTTTGAGAAGGCTGAAGATTTCCCTTCCCTGCTTTCTGCACATGCTGCTTCCTACACAGCTGTCGGAGCTGCTCTGAGTCAGCTTCTGAACCCCCTAGTTTTCAGAGTGTATTTAAAGGCATACAGTGATGATGCCAGGTTATAAGCTGCTGGCTCCAAACCCAATTCATAGAAGTCCAAGGTGTCCGCAGAGAATGTTGTGAATAGTAGTTTTATGCCAAGTTATTCCCACTCCTAAATCAGAGCCCTCAATATGCACCAAAGCATTGATTCTACAAAACCTCTCGCATGTGTCTAACTTGACTTGGAAGAAGGCTCATTATCGTTCATGATCATTATTCAAAATGGAGAAGCAACGTTCTGGAGCAGATTTTACTAGAAGTCACATTCGCAGTTCTTAATATTCAGTCACAGAGAATTATTTCCAGAGGTAGGAAATAATTAGCTTTTTTTTTATCCAGGAGAGAAACCTTTGGAAAGGTGAACAAGAATATGACATATCATTATCTTGCAGAATCCTGACAAACTTGGCTTGCAAATGCAGTGCTTCCAGTAACATGTTGCTACTTGGTTTTTGCTTCAGGGAGTTGCCTGGCTGCCAGCAGATGAGGAGTTAACTGTAGCTCTGCTTTCCCATTCTTCTGTACAGATGCTTGGAGGCCAAGCTATGATCTAGCTCTTCTCAGAGAGAGTGGAAGAATATTTTAGTGAAGGGAATGTCCTAAGTGGGTGAACTCTCAGTCAAGAAGCTTTGTGGAGAAAACTTTATTTCCCTCACAAAGTGAAAATTTGTAAGGAAGAGCCCTGTTGGGGCTGCAACCATGCTTTTATTTGCTACTGCACCACTGCAGCAGTTCTTCAGGGTATTTCATAGAATCATAGAATAATAGAATGTTTTTTGTTGGAAGGGACCTTACAGAGCATCTAGTTCTAAATCCCCTGCCTTGGGTAGGGACGCCTTCCACTAGACCAGGTTGCTCAAAGCTCCATCCAAGCCTCTTCCAGGAATGGGGCATCCACAACTTCTCTGGGCAATCTGTTCCAGTGCCTCACCACCCTCATAGTGATGAACTTCTTCCTAATACATGATCTAAATCTACCCTTTTTCAGTTTAGAGCCATTGCCCCTGGTCCTATCACTACATGTCCTTCTAGTAAGTCCCTCTCCAGCTCTCTTGTAGACCCCCTTTATATACTGGAAGTGCTATAAGGTCTCCCCAGAATCTTCTCTTCTCCAGGCTGAGCAACCCCAACTCACTCAGCCTGTCTGCAAAGGAGAGATACCCCAGTCCTAGCTTAAAATACTTTCTGGGCTAAGGCTGTGCTCTTTCAAGCATGCATGGAATTAAGTTTAAGCACTCGGACTGTCCCAGTAAAACCAAGTGAGCTATTCACCTACTTCAGGTTAAACGGTATGTTTACATGTTTGGTGGTCTGCACTGGCTAGTCATTATCTACCATAAGTGTTCCAAGTCTTAGTCTTCTGCTTGATAAATCCTTAAATAAATACAGCATTAGTTATCTCATGGCCATCTGTCACCTTCCTCCCAGAGCAGAATTCAAAATTCTGGGATTGGAACTCAAAGATTAGTTGGCAAAACCATCTTTGTAAGGGTCCTGAGTTTGATTTCCTTCAGCATACCTACGAACATGTCATTAAGAGTATTTCCAGGCAAAACTATATGTATGGGTGTGTGGACGCAATGGATTGTTAAAACTAACTCTGATTCATGTTGTCATTTTAAAAGCCTTTTAATTGAATCTTCTGTCAGACAATCCAATGTGATCGTGTTGCAAATAAAAAATGTATTTTATTAATTTTGTACACGCAGACAGATGTACATGATTATTGTAACCAACAGTCCAGTAAAAATGTATCCCAATTTAACTCCGTAGTTCTGCCTGTGTCTTGAACTGCCATTTTGGGTGGGAACAGTGCTGTCTGAAAACTCAACAGTCTTTCTGACTCAGTAAGAAGCAAAGGATCCCTTAGGGGTACAGGTTTACAACCAAGCTTTCAGGATCAGTTAGCGTCTTTGCCATAATGACATTTCCTTAGCAAGAATCTACAGAATATGAGCATATGTGTATTTATTAATCTGTTCCCAGTCCTGAAGATTTGTTTGCATTTTATATATAAAATGGGGAAAGAGCTGCAGCAAGAGGAGTGGATTCATAGTATTTGTAAATGTAATAAATGGTACCTGTATTCACTGAAATGCAAAAAAGACACCAAACCGCACCAACCAACCACCACTGCCAACAACAAAAACACTATAGCCTTTCCACTTTCTAAATGCTTTTGTCTGTGGCAAACCAGGCCTTTTTAAATGCCAACGAGAACTGTCTTCAGCTTTACAGTCTTCTATAAAGAATGTTGGACACAGCACGCAGGAAATAAAAAGGAACTACTTCTGTTATGAAATGTTTGCATGTAAAAGAGAACACCTGGAAGCCTGAGTTCTTTCAGAAAAAATTCCTAATGCTCAGTGAAGGGAATTAAACAAACAAACAGCAAGGTTTATTCTGTCAGCTTCTCAGCAGGCTAACAAGAATTACTGCATGCTAAGAATCAGCTGCTCTTGGAAACTTAATGAATGTGGCAACCAGAAAAGTACAAAACGTGGCCAAGAGATGCAAACCAGATATACAGGCTGCAGTGAAGAGAAATGAAGAGGACTGGCAAAATCTATCCCTAAATCCAAGGTGGAAAGGCGTTGCTGTACCAGGGTTTCCAAGTACTTTGACGGTGAAGGATACTCACTGTAAGGAATTGAGTCTGAATCTAGCATTGTAATTCTGTTCACTTCTAATTCTATTCTCCTTGGGGAATAATAGCAGAAAAGTATTTTTATATTTTCATCTGTCTCTGCTGTGATTTAGCAACTGGAAACAAAGAGCCAAGTCAGCCGAACAGGCAGCTCTCCACAGCCTGCTAGCAAGTGGGCTGGCATCCTTCATCTGCAAATCTGCCCTCTCTAACCAGGCTTAGTTTCCAGCTATAGCTTTTCAGGAGCATTGTTTAACCTTGTTTTGCAAAACCAGAATGAGTGCTACTAGTAAGGAAGCGTCCTAAATATTGATTAATTAAAATCAATCCTTTCACTCCCTGGTTAATGAATGAAATGAAGTCACATGCCCTTCTGGATACTACTAACTTGTTGTATGGATTAGAAAGTTTTGCGTGCACTGTTTTCACCTTTTTAACTGTTTTCAGAGCTGCAAAAGAGACATTAAAAAGACCGCTGTGGTTTTTATGTAATAACATGATTTGCAGAGCTCGATCTTTGGGAAAAAGATTAAAAAGTAAGGCTTAAAATAGAGTCATATGTGTGAGTAAGCACACGGAAGAGTCTGACGTGAGCTTTAGAGAAATAATGTTTATAGTAATTTAATTGTTTGTCCTTTTCTCTGTAACACCCAGAAATATCTCTTTTTGCTAACAGATGCACTAAATGGTCTTTCTGGGATTTCAGAAGCATCTGCCTCCATGTTAGGACTTGTCTACCTTGGGGAAATGTACTGCCCTTCCTACAGCACTACAGCCATAGTGGTTGAATTAAAGCAGCACAGTAATGCCCATGATTTTTCCTTATGTAGATGTGCTCTTAGTCACAATGGTAAAGGCAGTGGAGCTTGTTTCTGCTCCAGTGAAACGTGACATTACAGCAAAAGCTTTCTCTCACAAGTCACAGTCTAGAGCAGGATCCCAGCGCTTCCCTGCTGAAGGATGGAGCACCTTTAGTGACCTGACTTGCTCTCCTTCCAGTGGATCTGACACCACAATCACTAAGCACAGACCGTGCAGCCAGCTCACTTAATCCTACCCAGCGAACACGAGCCACAGTTTGCGTTTCAGTCTGTAAATTGTTCTTTTGTTTTGCAGGCTTTACTGAACACAGTTTTATTTCATGTGACTGTGCTATTTATGGAGGAGTAAATATTGCCGGGGGTCTATTTAAAAAGGCCAATGACCTGGATTTTTTTCCATTTGAATTATCTCCAAGAGTCAGACATGTTTAACAACTGATTTTTTTTCCCGTGTTGCTGTAGACTGCAATCATTTCTAACATCTTAGATCAACACCAACTAAAAAGACAAAGATTTTGAGTGAAATAAAACTTCATGTAGTATGAATGTGATCAGACAGTATGCGACCTTGCCATTTTTGGAAGAGATGAATTCCACCCTGATTTACCAGTTAAGAACACAGCATGGTTTTAACCTCTGATATTAGCCTTTTCATACTGCTGTGGTAATTTGAGTTCATAACTCTGGTTTGTTCCCTTTATTATTATTTTTACAAAACCAATTACCAACTGTGTTTTCACAAATTATGAATAAATAAATAAACAAAATATTTTCAGAAATATTTAAGCAGGCAAATGTTCTTCTGTTTTTCTTGCTGTTCCTGCAATCTAAATAGCAGTACTCCTTTGCTATTTAAGAAAGATGAAGTTCAACGTTGAGAGGAAAGTAGTGCTGTATTTTCACTTCCAAGAAACAGCTTTGTGAATGAAAACAGGTAGCCAAATGTCAGGAATATTAGATAGGTTTGAGTATTCTCTGAAGATGAGCCAACTATATTTTTTTAATATGTAAATTTTTTTAACAGTATACAGAGCTGAACACAGAATGTATAATGGCCATAAGTCAACCTGGACTTTTGCTGTAGACATATTTGTCTTTATCCAGTCCTGTAAAAGCATGAAAAGTACAACTTTTTTACTGAATGTTGTTCAATACACGCTCTAGAGTTTGTGGTGTTTACCATGTCATTAAAAGGCTGGCTTCAGTGCAAAGCTGGCTTCAGAATTCATAACCCACTTCTCCCCTGGAGAGGTGAAGCAGGTGGACAGGGATGGGATTCTCTCAGGCTGAACTTGCTACCAAAGCTGTCATTACACTTGATTACATTAATTCAAAATTTTGTCTTTACTGGAGAAGAAGCATTCTGGACAACACTTAGATAATTCAGTGCTCTGATGATGCAGATGATGAGCATAACTTTATTATTATTCTCTTTTGAACCTCACTACTCCATGGAGTACCTTTGCTATACAAGCTGCCATATATATATATATATATATATACATACAAACATATATATACACACACACACACATATACAAATCCTACCAGTCCTGCTTAACCCATTGGGAAAATGCCAAGAAGCAATGGCAAATCTTCTTGTCCTGTTGATGTCTTAGGAAAGACAATTATTTCAAGGTGTTGGGAAAAATATTCCACATAGCTAGTCAACCTAATAGAAACTTACATTGGTATTTCTTCAAATGAAACAAAACTGATTCCTCGGAAAAGGTGTTTTATGGAAAATAAAGCCTTTTTTTAAGTTTTTCCACTCAAGCCTACCACTTATTACTTCAACTTTCTAATGTTTTGTGTCCTTGTTCAAATATACGAGTTTACCAGTAGGTTATTTCACACTTTAAAAAGATTTTGTCTTCCTTGTGTCGGAATCGTTACCATAAAATGAACTTCTGTCAGTGACAGCTACAGCCTCCATTGAGACGAGGCATGCCAGTGCTGTTTCATTCTCAGTTGTAACATGTTTTTAGTTCTTGCTTGTATTACTAAACAAGAGTTTTCAGATTCTAACTGAAACCATCTTTCAAAATTAAGTTAGCTAAAGCCTTAATTAGCCAGTACCGATAAGAACAGATTGCAATGACTGCATATCATACTCCAGTCTATCTCTTTGTCAAAAAGCTGAAACCTTATAAGAAAAGAAAAAACTTCAGACTGTTTTCTGTCTTAATAGACCTCAGAACTCTCTGAGGTGAAGCAGAATAACCATAGTATAAAATAACCAAGCACCTGCTGTAATCCCTTTATAGATTATTAGTTTATATGCATGTCCTCCTACATGGATATCTCAGATTTCCCTTCCCTTTTTCCTTTCTTGTAAAGACTGGTGGCCTAGATATTCTCTACTCAAGTTTTTGGAGACCATAGAACCACCAAAGTCATCAAATTTACATTAACATAAAATGTACTAATTTACATAATTAAAGACAAACTTCTCAAATGAGCCTGAAGGTCAGACTTTATAAATAAAAACATAGATTTCCATTTTCTGAAATTAAAGTTTCTTTTAAAATATTCAGTTTTCCTTAAAAAATAACATTAAAGAGGGTTTCTGGAAAGCAGAGCCAAGGTAGATGGCAGAAGTATGAGCTGATGTGTGAGTAAAGCTCAATGCTGTTCTAAGAGGATTGGATCTAGGCAACTCTAGAGGCAACTCATGATCCTGATCTCCCTGCCACGGTTAAAAGCATTAAACATATACTGGGATAGGATTGGACTAAGATGATACATACATACATACATAAGTATATATTTATATATTCTGAAATATGTGTACTTTGGACCAGGAAACCTCTGTCTCTTTGACTGTTCTATCGACCTGGAGTAGATGTCTCACTGATTGCAGCATCATCATAGAATCATCATAGAGTGGTTTGGGTTGGGAGGGATCTTAAAGAGCATCTGGTTCCAAACTTCCTGCCATTTGGCAGGGACCCCTTCCACTAGACCAGGTTGCTCAAAACCTTGTCCAACCTGGCCTTGAACACTTCCAAGGATGGGACATCCACAACTTCTCTGTGTAACCCGTTCCAGTACCTCACCACTCTCACAGTAAAGTAGTTCTCCTTTGTCCTGTCTGTAAAAAGAAAGAAAGAAACAAACAAACCCAAACCAAGCAAAAAACTCTATCAAAAATCAAATTAAAACCCCCAAATGCTTAGAAACTTATGAAATAGGAGAGCATTTCATAGCTGATAAATTAATGCAAGATCAAAGGAAAAATGATTGGATTTGTACTGGTTTGTATGAATTACTTTGTAGGCTAAAGACATTTCCCATGCATTTCTCACAAATAGTATCAATGCACCTGAGCTGATAACTGATACAGTGTGTTAAAAAAAGGCAGAAAAATGTTAGATGTTCTTTCAACATAAGACTTGGTAAGACAGAATCTTCACCCATCCCAAAATACTCTGTCCTGTAACAAATTCAGCAGTGTGACAAAAAAAAAAAAAAGATGTTGTTGCACAGACAACCTTGTTGCTTGTCTCTAGCCTAAGATTTTTTTTGGGTTTTGTGGCTTTTGAGAAGCATCCCTAGTAAGTTCGCAAAGTGACAGGAGCATTTTTTTAAGAACTGTAAGTACTGTTGCTGTGCCCTGAATTTCTTGTATGCTATGTTTTTATTTTGTACTGGGCCCTGCGTCAGGCAGTGCCCTGTGAAACCCACGTCTGCTTTTCCACCAGGCAAATTGAAGTGTTCAGAAAAAGAGAGGGGTGTAGTTAAAAGATGTCTTCCAATTTTATTCAATACAGGCATAGTCAAATATTGTTTTCTAGGTCGCTCTAATGGATAGAAGAAGGATCTCTTCTTATGATATCTTTTATTAATATTCACCACATTTCCAAAATAATGAGGACAAATTGATATACTAACCATATATATTTGATTTCTGTGATTGGAAACGACCCGTTCATACCTCTGAATATATGTCCTAGATCAAAAACTGTTTTCTGTCTTCCCCAATTTTTACCACAGAGGTTTCAGAGTATAGAAGTTCTTGGCTTTTTAAGATAGAAGTGTCTTCGCAGAAGTCCACTGTTCAATGTACTGCTGTCTACACATATAATTACTAAACACTACAAAACTACTGTGATTTGAATGTCTTTAGTATTTGTTTTCTCTGTCCAACAGAGCAGTAGGGATTTCAAACCCTTTCATTTCTGCAGCTTTATTACTTTTTGTAGGGAAAAAAAGGATAAAATTTCAAAGTCGTTGTTACCAAAGTCTTACTTAAATATCCATGTTAATTGACTTGCCTGGTCAGCTGCTGTTTGTGAGGTTAAAGTAGGCTCAGTCCTGCACTCTATCTTAGAAAAAAACCTAGAACAACTTTTTTAAACAACATTTATACTCTATTTGATCCCAGACATATGGGGTAGCCTCCAAGTTCTACACATCTAATGAATTTTGGACAATGTTATTATAAATGTCATATTTTTAATGTGGAACAGGCTGCTTGCTGACTGGGTCTATACCACATACTTGTCAGAGTGATGAAGAGCCATTAACCTTAATGGCTGTACCAGATAAAGTGGAAAGTCCCCAAACAGAAAGAAGGAACAGAAATTAAAAGAATGGAACTTCCAGAGGGTCTCACAGGGGGAACAAAGGGGAAGATTTATGCATTCTTCAAAGGTTTCAGTTGGGAAGAAAGACAATTTATTGATGCAGGAGAAAAGGGTTTTAATTATGAGACACTACAATGACAAAGAAAGTCACTGATTTTGAGGAGACAGGTGAGATGAAAGCAGCTTGTAGATACTCCACAGGATGTCTGACCTATTACCAAACAAAACTGTGGAAATCGAGGCTGGGAAAATATGGTTGAAGTTTATTATTTTGTGCATGATTGTACACTTCTTTTATGAGCTAAGTGCAGAGTCTCTTGATTTAGAATTCAGTGCAGTCTGCATGGCTGTGAACCCTGCTCTGCACAGAGACTCACACGCAGCCTGATCCTACCCAGGCACCTACCTGAAGCACATAAATGTTAAGCCTGATAACCAAGTCTCTCTCCCTTCAGGGGAGCAGTATAGGCACCCTGTAGTGGAAAGTCACATCTCAGGTGAGCTGAATTGCTCTCTGGAGACTGCCTGTCCCTCCAACACTTCTGGAGAAGCAGCTTACCATGACCAGAATCTGAGGTGCTCAGGTCACACTGGAGTGTGACCTGCTAAGAGGCCTTTGGCTTCTAAAGGCCAAAACACCTACAAAGCTGGAGCTATACCAAAGGATTAAGGAAAAATTCTTATCCTGAACTTCAAAACCTGTATATGCTTTGCTTCTCTGTGTCTGACTGCTCTGCCATTAGGAAGGGGTGCTTCCCAGACACTGGCTCTTTGTTTCTCACACTCGAGAAAGTGGTTGCAACAACCTAGCACCTTATACTTTTCAGAAGTAGTATAATGGGTTTGAAGATGTGCAGATGATGAGAAGAGTCTATCAGCAGTGCTTGGAGGAGTGGGATTAATTGGATTATAAGTAGAATATTATAATGTTCTGTTCATCTGATTAATAATAAGCGTGTTATTTACAGTATGTTTCTTTTGCTAGATAATGCAAAATGTTTCATTAATTTCTATATTTCACACACACACATACACACCCTTTTGTGACCATCCTAATTTCTAGTAATTGCTTTGGGACACTTTTTTACCTGTCATGTTAAAGAATTTCATCACCTTCACCAAAGATGTACTGATTGACATCAGTTGAAGATCTGAAAATTTCTTCAGTCTTTTTTGCCCGCCAAGGTATACTTAGTGTTTTACATTTGCTGTTTTCACTGATCACTGAACTCATTTAACTGCAAACACTCTGTCACTGTAGGAACTGTAGCACTATGTGATTTAGTGTTGCTTTTACCTCTGCAGACCAGAGTTGAAATTCTTTGTAATACTTTCATAGGCCAAGTCATGATGGGTGTCTTTATTCAGATTGCATGTTGCTATTGTTTTGCTGCATCTGAACATTAATTAGGTATTCTGAGGAGTAAAGAGTTTTAATACATTAAGGTAAATTTTAATAACCTGGTAAGAAAGAGGATCTTGTGTGGTCCAGGTAATGGAAGCAATAGGAACTACTTTCCAATACACAAGCATATGCAGGTAAAGAGATTTTATTGAGTGCAGTTTGGTAAAAGTTTGTGGTTCTTTGAGGAGGGACAGAAAAAAAATGAGGAACTGTGACAGGGCAGTAAGAAAGAGATCACTGCAGCTGCAAAAGTACCAATAGTCTGTCAGTGTTAGAAATAATTAAAAAAGAGGAATTTTGGCCAGATTGCTATCTATAAAGGGGACTGGATTTGAGAGCAAAGCCTGTCTCTTCTGCTGCTTGATTCCTTTTGTGTTCAAGGACACAGGATGTTTTTCCTTCTTTATAAAGAAACAGAACTGAACAAAGTAATATTGGTTCCAATTTCTTCTTCTATGGAAAGTAAATTGTACATTACCAATTCTAGTTAGGAAAAGATTAAAAGAAGCAGCATGCTATTCTCATGGTTGCTGTCCAATATCAGAATCTTTCCATTGCCCTTCTTCCTCAACCAGTCTAACAGGAATTGGTGATTCTGGGCTTTGCCAAGGGCACAAACCACATCCTCTTGCAGTCAGTACCATAAGGTATGAGGCTTTCCTGGTGATTAGCTCTCTGCAGAAAATACTGGTGGGTAGGAGGAAGGCAAGGAAATACACATTTTTATAATGGTTTTAAAGTCAGAAAATGTTATTGTCGACTAACTGCAAATTGGTGCTGGTATGCTCATCAGATTTCTCTTACTGCTCCCTTCAGTGCTAAGGATTAATGGCTTCCTAAGATGCGTGTTCATCTCCACAAAAGAAAACACTGGAAAACTGCTTACACTTTTCAGTTTTCATTTATTGCTACGTGTGACGTACAGGCCTATAAATGTCTGGTTCAACATAAAATTCCAAATAATTATAAGGCAGTAGGACTCTTTTTAAAAAGTCTTTCAGAATGGTAATCTCCAGATTATTTGAGCATCAGAAGTTATGTAAGAGTAGTATAAAGTTTCCACGCTATAATGTCAGTGTGATGCACTTGAAACTATCAGACATTAAATTATTGGCCTCTTGGCAACACTTTCTTGCAAACTTATCTCTGTTGCTGTGACCTTTAACAGGGATTTTTCTTCTGTAGATTAATTTTAAGAAGGGAACAACAAGCTGCACAGCAAAATGAATGGTAGGTGTCCCATGTCCTGCTAGTTAGTACCTCACTAACAACAGATGTCACCTGTGAGTCCTTATGACCTCCCCTGTGCCTCAGTGTTCCTGTGGGCAGCATACAGATGGTGCCCCTAGTGATTCCTTCTCGTGCTATGGGTGTCCCCATGACAACCCACGTGCAGATTTACATGACATCCAGTAGAGCTTTTATCTTTAAGACCCTGTGGTTAAAACTGGCCAACAGACTCAGGATTCGTCGTAGGGGTACGTCTAACAGACAGGTCAACAAATGGTGTGATTGCATGTCTCATCTCCTTGAGAAAGCAGGAAAGGATTAGCTGCCATCAGGTTTTGCTGTAAGTAATAATATGACCTGCATTTTGCATCCTAGTACATCAGTCCGTGTGGAACTGGGGGTGGCAGCCGTGGAGACCTTGAGAAATGCCATGCTGGGACACAGCTGAATATCACTGCCCCATTCAGCCCCATAAAGCCCTAGACCTCCAGCCTGACCGCCCTGTATGCTCAGCCCTGGCCTGAGCTATGCCTCACCCCCGCCACTCCTGGACACCATGACTGCCCTGGAGCCAAGGAATACCATGGGGCCTGTCCCTCAATTGCGCAGGGTCTGTTCCCATGGCTCCCTTGCAATTCCAGAGTCACACATGAGGCTGGTCCCAGCTCTGCTGGCTTCTGTAACCCTCCTTGTCTACACCCCAAACTCCTCTGTGGGGGCCAGGAAAGGTCATTAGTCTGTGGTTAATCCTTACTGTGTACCCAAAAAATACTGACTTTTCAGCATTAATAATATCCTAACTCTCAGATTTATCCCAGATTGTGGGACACAATCCCTCTGTGGAGCACAATGACCCTCTACTCCAAGGCAGGGTAGGGGCATGGTTTGCAAAATGAAAAAGCATTACCAGTGATGGTCACAGTTTGTCTGCTTTACTGTAGTGCTACTTCTGGTCTGAGAACAGAAGAAAATGAACATGAGATACAAACAATGCATGATATATGGGGAAAAAATGTAGTATTGTTTGGAAAATAAGCTTACAAAACTTGTTGCTCTACTTACATAGTTAATTTAGTTTATCAGTTAACAAATAGATTTTTCAAATTTGCTGCTACAGCCCTTTTGCTTGTTATGAATTCCTATGACTCTTCATCAGGTGAAGTGTTCACCTCGTAGTGAGCATAATTTTATTGCCATCATGAGTTTTGCAGAAGTCTTCTCTAGCAAGATTTGTTTTTAATGAGCTAGTAGGGACTACTTCTTCTAATGGACAAAGAATTTTAAAAATATAATTGTGCATGTTTCTTGTCAAGATGAAATTGCCAGCTAAATGAAGTTATATGTTTAACACAAGAGGCACCAGTGCTCTGAAAAGACTCGTTTCACTTTCAAGGAATGTGTGCTCTTAAGTCAGACCTGCTAGTTATTTTAAACAAATGCAGCTCATTTAGGAAGATACATACTCTGGATACTGGAGATATCCCTGGTTTATGGAGTTGCTTTATTTCCACTATATGCATTGCAAAATGTATTGTAAGATTAGCAGTATTTGGTGAAGTTTCTAAATAACACAGCTACAGTGACTAGGTAAGAATCATTGTAAATGTCTATGCTCGACTTATTGAACGTGAATGCTTGAATTTGCCTTTGTGCATGACAGAAAACCACAATTCTGTGTACTAAGGGGTTGGTCTACATGTTCCACAGAAGATTCCTCTATCTAAACAGCCTCATCTGCATAGTATTATACAGTTGCCTACGCTAAACTAGATACAGTCACATATTCATAATTGTCAGCTTATCTTTGAATGATATTTCTGTTAAATCAGTGTGGACTTCCAGTGTGGAACTTTATATCTTTTACAGAAGCCATAATATATGTGGTAATTTTGATGTAAAAATCCACACTTTTTTTCTTTCTCTTGCTTTATCTCTACAGGTAGCAAGAAGATAGCATCTTTCAGTGCTTGCTACTGCCAGTGCCATTCAGGACCAAACACAGGCAGTAGTATTCCCACAGTAGCAGGAGCCAGAAGTCAGTCTTACAAAATATTTTCAAGGAAGGAAAATTGCAAGGTAATTAACTTTTAGATTCCTGTCATCGTGTCCGGGCAAGACAGAAGTTAAGAACTGATAGCTCAGAGAAACTGTCTGCTCAGATATCCGTCCACATCGATCAGTAAGAGGTTGCATCACATCTGTTTTGAAAGGAGAAGGTACTGGTACCTTCACAGCAAACCGTCACCATCTGTGAACTGTAAGGATGGGCAGAAATGGGAACTAGATAGTATTTTTAGCTCTTAGGTCAGTTTGTTCAAAGTCCAGAAAATTTAAATGCAGATAGAGACTCACTATGATTCATGGTGTGCAGCCAGCATTAGTTCCTCATGTTCTAACAAGGAGCTGCAATGTTTAATATTAGATCCATTTTTATAAGAGAATAATAAAGCAGCTGGACAAGTGATGTTCTGTAGTTTCCACTGAACACTGCTGCCCTTATCAGAGTATTTTTGTGGTTTGGAAGAGTGATGTGAGTTCTTGTACTTTTTTTTTTGCTTGTGTTTTTATTTGTTTGTTTGTTTGCTTGTGTTACCACCTTGCACTATTTTTATTTTGCTTTTACAGTGGCCAGTTTGTCGTTTATTTTATTTTGTGATATATCTCCTTCTGATAATCAGTTGACCTCACTTTTGTGATATGTCATTCCAGAGTGTCGCTTCAGCAGTTGAGAAGAAGTGTGAATTTCAACACCTCATGGCTGCAAGCAGGTTTTAAACAGACAAAACAAAACCCCTGTGCTGTGCTGGCTGTCTTAGTGTACAATGACTGTACAACAAAAAAAGAGCAGATGTGACTTCAGGGACCAGAAATGCAGATGAAGGCAGTGCACCTACTCACAGTGGTGAAAAGACTCCATCATATTGAATGAATATTGTAATCTTCTCACGGTTGATAATGTTGTGTAGGGAACAGTCCTTATCAAGTGCTTATCAAGTCCTTATATGTTTGCTCAGGTAGGAGAATTTAAGATCCAAAGCTACTCCTTTTAAAGACCTGGTAGCTTTGTTTTCCATGCAGCCTGCATCTGATGGTGGGGTTCTGGGATGCAGAACTCATCTAAGCATGCCAAGAACCCCTTGCCTGGGGGGTTTCTACTAAGGCTTTAGACTCCTGCACTTGTACACTAGTCATGCAACTTCTGCATGTGGTTATTTTCATCTGTATTCCAGAATACCTGCAGGCCCATTCCCCTGGGTGCTGGATAAGCCCACAAAAATATATTAATTATTAAATAAGACATATATTTCAGACCTCAATGCTTGTATCAATTAATACACATCTGCATGGATTCATACAAACTAATCCTGGACACAAAAAGTGCCTGAATTATGGATCTATGCTCCCTCTACAGTCAGTGGAGAGGCAGTTGATAGATGTGTTGAAGTTGCATTCTTGCAGCCCCTCAATGTGGGGATGATTAAGTATTGATGCTTAAAGGCTCAACTAAACATTTGGAGTCAAATTGAGGTAAAGTTTCCTCCTCTGAAATATGCAGTAAAAAGAGAGGGAGAAAGGTAACTGTGTCACCTTGGATGAAAGGCTAATTTGCTTGCATTGTGCAGGCTGTGTATGCACAGTCATGCTAGTGCAAACCAGGAATTTCATTGGAAAACTAGGAGAGAAGCAATATAGGAAGGATAAATGGGCACATGATTGTGTGACAGGCCTCCTAGAGTCACGGTCAGATGAAGGCAAAGAAAAAGTCAGCATGTCAGAGAAAGCTGTGGTCTGGGTTGTTCAGCCAACATCATGTTAGAGGTAAAAAAAAGGGGTTTGGTGCTGCTGTCTACTGGGTTTGAGAGGTGATAACTGGAAAATGGTTGGAGGCCAACTGAGTAATGAGGATGGAAAGGCCGAGTCTGAGCAAGGACCAATGGGGGATCGCCAGTTTGGGACAATGTAGAAAAATAAAAAGCAAGTTTCTGTTCTGAAGCCAGGGTGAGGACATGAGGATGGAAAGCCTCCCATTTCTGCTTGTGCTGGGACTAGTGAAGCAGCTGGGGAGTCTGAAACTTGTACAGACACTGCACCTCAGCCCATTTGTGAGGTTCCTGGGGCAGGTGAGCAGCTCTAGAGCACTGTCAGAGAGGCCAACAGGACCTTGGTGAGTGTTTGTTTCTGCTGTAAATACAGACAAATACATATCATGCCTGTTTTGAATTACCAGAGTACCCAAAACGTTTTCAAAGCTGTTGCTAATTGTATTAACTCAAAGCAACACATTTGATAATTGCCAAAATGGTAGGTAAACTATATTTTTTGGTTATAGTTTTGTTATGGTTTGTTCTGCTCAAATTTGAAAGGATGCTATTTTTAATAAACTCTTGAGAACAAATGAGCACTATGTGAATATAAGAATGAAAGAAATGAGTCATAGATTTGGAAGTAATCTTCTGCTGTTTGGGTCTGTTATTGATTTTTTGTATTCTTAAATATTTACTGTTTTTTGAGGGGCTTCTCTGCTGTGTGTGCTGAAGTCCACTGCAGATGAGTGATTTATGGGGTCCAATGGCTTTGCACAGAGGAACATCACTGGCTGAACTTTCTGAAAGCTCAGGCTCTTTGTGTCTTTCACTGCACCAGCCTTTATCAATAATGTAGGCTATCTCAATTTTTTACATTCCTTAATTTGAAACTCTGAATAATGTTCCCTGTGTCTCATTTCTGATCAACCATTTATTTGGGTGACTTGGGACTACAGTGACATTCTGTTGGACATTCAAATCACATTCAAATGAAGTAGATTTCATGTCTGCTTTAACATTTTACCTCTTAACCTCCTAAATCCAGACTGCAAGTTGTTAAGGTGAGATGAACCTTTCCTGTATCTTCTCTCATAATGAGTTTCTATGGGTACAGCCAAGGTAAGGCTTCCCTCTAGAATGCCAGGTTAGGTTAAATATTCTAATAAAATTTCCCCTGCTCAGGGATGAACACAAACCGTGGGTAGAACTTATGTGCTACTCACACCCTCAGAATTTGTGGGGTTTTGCAGCTTAATGATACGTAAGATTCACAAAGCATGGTGGATTTAGTTTCTAAATCCTTGAGGTCCATTTGTGAATTGACATATTTGCAAAGAAAAGCAGGCTGGTGTCAGCAGCAGCTGGCAGAGACCAGCCACCTTCAGGCAGTAAGTTCACTCATGAACATAAGGAGGGTTCTCTTAGTTTGTGGTTTCTTCTAATTCAGACTCTAGTTACCCTTTAAAGCTCAGCTTTCCTTGCAGCAAGGAAATTTTGGTTTAAAGTCAGTCCTGATCCATCTGACCGTTATCATAAATAACAGCCCAAACCACAAGTGTGCGGCCAGGAAAGTAAGAAGAGCCCAGAAATAGAGAGCCCCATGGTGCCAACAGCTCAGGAAGGTGCCTTGCAGACCCCTGGTCATGAACTGTGCTTTAAGGCATGGCCCTTAAATACGACAAAGTGCAGGTTCCTCTGTAAACAGTCATGGCAAGGCCCATGCAGACTTTTCTCTCTGTATGTACAATAAAAAGAAAGGATGAAATCGCTGAAATATGAAGTCTTTTGCTCTGTGACTTGCTAATTTCAGTTTCTAGGCACCTCCAAGTTAGGAAATGAGTCATGTGGTTATTATTTACTCATCAGCTCTGCAGTTTCTGGTGTCTTAATCATTTTGGTTGTAGCTTGGAGTGTTACCTTCTTCAAAATAAAGGCTTGAAAGATGAGCAACTAATTGCAGTCTTCACTCTTTCGACTGCAAAACAGCAGTATGTACAGAGCTGGCAGCCATATTAATGCCTAGGACGAAGTGCTTTCCTGCAATGTTTAGAGAGATCCCCAAAGTAATTAGCCTGTAAGGAGGTTTAGAAGAGATGCAGTCAGTAATACAGGGATATCCAACTACAAAGCCATAACCCAAGGCCTTCTAGTGCCCCTGTGCCTGGATGGACCTCAAGGCCTGACACCTGTAAAGCTCCTGGGGCTCAGTGGTGTCAGACCTGGTCCACAGAAGTGCTCCAAAACTGCCATCCTGTCTCCCAAGGGTTAGACGGCCCTGCTGTGATACATCATATTCTGTGATTTGTCTCTTTCTAAACAAAAATGAAAAAAAAAATCCACTTTCCTGGTCCTTTACTGGTCTCTAATTTTGACAAAAAGTGTCTCTCAATTCATGACATCCCTCGCAGTCTAAATCAACTCACATGAAAAAAAAAAAAGTTTCATAGTGGCAACTACCTATGAAACACTTTCTAAGCTTGACTAAGCCTGTGGCAGCCATCGTTGTGGTATCTGAACACCTCATAAAACCTTGCCACAAGCTCTAACTGCTGATGCTTGCCTAGACATAGGTTTAAGAAGTGTGATATATTTTGGGGCTATCTACAGTGTGAAGTGACCTACAACAATCTCTGACTTGCTTGTGCCATCTTCCTTCTTTATGCACCAATTTAGTAGCTCAGTGTCTTATTTGCTCTCATGTCAAAGCAGTGTGGTAGAAGTACATGCTTTTCTACAGAGGTTTCACGTTCACCCACAACTGCTGGTGCTGTAACTGTTCCTTTGTTAACAAGTGCTGTTAGCACACTGTTTGCTCTCTCTGTCACTGTCACATAACTGTACTGCATGTCGCTTGTCATTGGACTACTGCCCTTTCTATATGTGGGGTTTTTCAGTAACCATTAGACTTTCTCACTGCATATCCCAGTGTAATTTTTCATTCTACTTTTTTTTTATAGCAACATCTAATTGTCCCAGTGAAATTTAAGAGCTGCAGTTTGAATCCAGCATGCAAATCTATAAAATTAAGTTGTCCCTGCCCTACTTAAACAGCTTAAAGTGTAAATAAAAAACTAGCAGAGAAAGTTAAGCCATTTCTGTATTGCTACATTTCTGATGCTACTAGCATTTAACATCCCTCTCAGAACTGTTGGCAAGATCAAGAAGCTATGAGAGTGTGAGTGCTGGTTCCAGAGCATCTGAGAAAAAGGAGAAAAAATACATTCATTAGTTAGCCAAAGAGTTTCTCTTTATTGCAAAATGTACACAAACTGTAATCCAAGTATCACACCATCATTAAGTCCTATCCACTTACCTACTTCATTAGTTCAGGGATTGTGTTGCTTTTAATCTTTGTGATCTGGGTCATCGCAGGATTCAGGCTGCCGTTTGAGCCAGTACAGGGCTTCTGTTTCCTGCTGCTACCACTGTGTGTTTTACAGTCTGTCTGTTCTCACTCAAGTCGAGTAAATATGAAGGAAGTCAGATTTTGAAGCCTGGCTGTTTTTTTCTTTAATAGTAACATCAGTTAAGTTCTTTCCTTGTTTAATCACTAGGTTGTTTAAATGACTGGCATGAAGTTATCAGGGATTGGAATCTCACCATACTCAGCACTGTGAAGCCCTTTGCTTCCTCAGCTTTCAGAGATAAAAGCTTGAAAGTGTTTCAGGTGAAAGCAAGTCTTCTTGTCTGGAGTTGCAGGTTAGTCCCCTGAGCAATGTTTTACAGAAGCCTGGTACCTACCCCATCTGCAAGGAGGACATCACGAAGTGCAGGCAGCTCTCCAATCTCCTTCTGAAAATATAAACGCTCCTGCAGCTAACATGACCAGCAGAGACATCATCCTGAAGTTTACAAGGCCAAAGTGTTGCAGGAGAGTAAGGCTGTAGTTGACATAAACAGACAGTTCTCCATACTAATTTGTAAGAGATGATCCTGAGCTCTCAGACCCCTCTTCAAACTAACATTGCTAACTGTGGCATGAAGACATGTGACCATCTTCTCTTCAGATAGAAGATTCTCCACATTTGTGCCTCCAGCTTGTGATTGCCTCAGAGAAGGACGTGTTGGTGCGTCCACAGAGGCTGAGGTGATGCTGATTCCCTTCGAGAGGTGGGGAGGAGTTATTCCAGTAGTGATCTCCAGTGGTCGGGGGTAATTATGTTGCTGCAACTAGAGAAGAAGTAGGGAAGATAAATAAACATATGTAGGTACCTTATCCAGTTTTGTGGGGTGGCTGCTAATTTCTAATTCAAATGTCTGATAAATCTGAATGTGCAAGAGCCTCAGAGAGAACTTATGTGGGGAAAAACAAGGTCTGTACTTAGGAAAACCTTTTTGCAATGGAAAACAGGCTGGTGAGATCATCTGATGGTAGGAAGAAAACTACCTCTCTCAAACTGTATTAATTCCCTATCTTTCTATATGAAAATGCAGGAATAAACAGGTAACAGTATTGCTTAACACCCACCTGTCCTGCTGGAATAACTGGGCTCATGTTGGCCTTCTGCTCCAGCTGGTTTGTTAACCCATCTGACAGGAAAGAAGAGGAAGTGAATGTTGTCAGGAAAAATGGAATTTAGATGATCATACCTGTAGGTTTGATCTGAAAATGTTGCAAGAGGACTGGGAGGAGTCCAGGCTGAAATCAAACCTGGATAGAGGTTTGGCAGCTGCAGCAGCAGATACAGAAGTGCAGCAGGGAAGGCAAAGGGGGATCGTGATAAAGAGATTCTCAAAGAAAAATCTTGGAAGAAGTAACAGAGAAATAAGCAAGTTCAAGTAAAGGTGAATTTAGTTGGGACTTATACCTAGTTGACACAGAGATTTTATTAACAAGCATAGGATTATTCTGTTGATATATATGTATCTATATAGAGTTGGTAAAAACTGCACTCTGCATACAGAGCTATAAAAAAAAGTTTGCCAGTATACCCTGTTTCACTGTGTGTAACTGGACTAAACTGTACCAGTATAATTGCTACTGTGCCAGAAAGGCATTATGCTACTCTTTGTTAGCATAATTGAAGTAGCAGAACTGGTAAGCACAGATGAATCCTTGAAGACCTCGGAACACTGTTTGGAGTCAGGTGGAGTTGCTGGCCTCATTTGTATTACATTGCTTTTTAAAAATATTTTTCTGTTTTGGTTTCTTACCCAGAAATATTTCCTTATTGCCGTATAATCCCACTGAGAGTACTGTATGTACTTAATGGCATATGTGGATTTGCTTCTGAAAGGTTTCTTTTTTAATGTGCAGGGCTGCTGAAGCTTTGAAGAGAAATCCTGAATCACTTTTCTAATGAAGTGTGGAAAGCAAACTGTGGGAATAAGTGGACTTGGCTGGACTGTAACTTCCCTAGATCCCCTGGGAGTTTTGAGTGTCTGAGAGATGGAAGAGTTCAATGTTAAGAATATCTCAGAAACATGAAGTTCCTGAAGGAAATACTAATCATCATCACATGCATCCTAAACCCTAGCAGCTCCTGAGTTTTGAAGCATTTACACTGTACCTGCTGCTTCAAACGAAGTATGCCTGAAGGGAGTAGGTAGTAGTTAAAAGGAAGGAGTAGTATTCACAATAAAGTCCATAAATAAGTAAAAATATGTTCTAAACCAATTAATAACATCAACGGTAATAACCTGTCTCAAATACTTCAACAAAATGTATGGGGGAGGATCCTGACCTCCCTCATCCTTTGAGAAGGGCAGAAGCACCGTTCTAAATACCAGGGAAAAGAATAGTGAAGGATTGTCATGCCTCAGCCCTTGGGAAAGATAAGCTAGATTCAGAAAGTATGAGAGGCATTTCTACGCACGTCAGTACAGAGAGAGGACATTTCTCTGAAACACTTGACATATTTTATCTGTTTAGGAGTTATAGCAACAGTAATCAATGAGATATTGGCTAAGAAACTTGTGAGTAATCTGGAGGATTTTAGATGGAGAAAAAAATATTCTTGGGGGCCTGCATGTATGTGTGCAGACATCTTTCTTTGAAGAGAATGAGAAATTTTTTTTTCTGTGCTCCAAACAGTGCTGAAACAAATGGACCTTGTATTTGCTCCAACTAAAAGGATCCTGCTTCTCTAAGCGAGAATATTTGGATTCTGCCTGGGAGACATGGCACGGCTTTGCATGCTCCGTGTCTGCTGAGTGCACAGCTGGATACCTGTGAAGTACTGGGTGACCACAGACTCATTTCCATGTATACTACAGCATTCCTTTGGGAGGAGAGGCTCTTAATAAGTCTGTTCATAATGGACGTGTAAGCATGCAAGCTTTATTACCTGCCCCTGCCAACTCACCAGGAAAGTATGCCATTCCTGCACCGACGGATATGTAACCAGGGCTGTCTAATTATCATGTGCTGTGCTGCCAGAAACACTGGCTGGCTCTGTCCTTGGGCTTTTCACTGATATACACAAAACAGGAGCCTCTCACTCTCTTCTCTGAATTACTGCTGGTATTATTGCAGCCTCTGGAGAAAGGCAAGGACATATCAGGAAATAGTTGTGCTCACTGCTTATGAAGAAAATAGAGGAGATGCCGACCTACAAAGTCTGTGCCTGCAGTGTGCATGACATTTGAGGTATTCTAAAAGAAAACATATTGAAAAGACTTTCTGCAAACACCGTCCATTGTAATAGTTTAAATGGTAGGATTTAGACACAGAGGGTTTTTCTTTGCCTCTTCCCATGCTTGCAAACTAATGCTCTGAGACAGACCTGCAGTGTTGTCTTTTCAGTGCTGTGCAGAAGAAGTCTGATTACCAGCTCAAGAAGCAAAAAAAACCAAAAAACAAACAACAAACCCCAAAAACACAGCAAAAGAAAGCTGAGGGATTTAGCAGGAAAAGAGAGCACAAATTGCAGCCAAACCAAAGCCACAGGAAATGGAGTCTCAATGTAAAAGTAAGATCTAGACGGAAAGGGATTTGGCAGGAGAGAAACTGCTGCAAGGACTTCAACGAGAAATATAAGGCCCAGTCCTATGAAACTGTGCTTGTGATGAGTCTTTATTCTGCAAATGAATCCATTTGCATGACACTACTATAATTTTGTAGGTCTAGGGTCTCAGAAGAATATCATCTGTTACGAAACGGCAGCAATGCCAAAAACGTAACAAGAGGTGAGAAGAGGGCAATGTATAGGGAGGAGAGATTGCGTACTTAGAGCTCTCTTTGGCTGGGCAGCAAGGATCATAGCCACAGAGACAGGTAGCAACTGTTCTTTTCCAGATGGATAGGGTGTTTGTTGGGAAAACAGTGCCTCTGGTTGTGACAAAAAGGGGTACGTTTCACATATGGTTATTTGCCAGTTCTTCTGTTTCCGTCAGGATACTCTTTGTGATGCTGGATTCCTTCCCAGCCTCCTGTAGATTTTGGAAAGTCTCCTATTCAGCTGCCATGTAGAAGGCTTTGAACTTAAAATGGGAAAAACCAAAATGCACCCAGTGCTGGGGGGACCCTCACAAATTTCACTTCATTTCTTTATTCCCCATCAGGACCACCAGGAAGTTCGCCGGTGTCATCCTGGGATTAGTGCTGCTGACAGTGAGAAAAATGGGGTTTGCAGCCGAAGGTGAAAACTTTTGAAGATGAAGGTTTGGATGTTTAATTGTAGGCCAGCAGCTGGTTAGTTTTTAGGACGAAATTAAATCTCTTTGTGGAAAGGGAGGCACTTGCCCACAAGAGGTGTTTAGCTGTGCAGGGTCTGATGAAGCGACACCTGTCTCAGAGCCATAAAAGTGTGTGGAAAGGCTGCAGAGAGACATACTCCATTACCATGGAAAAACAGTTATCACTAGAATTGTTTTTGTAAAAAATCAACAAACTACTTTCCCTTCAAAGAACATACGCACTGCTGAAGAAAATACCATCTGTGCATGAGCTCCCCTCTGACAATAAATGTGTCTTAGGTCAGGAGAAACAGAACTGCAAACTATGTAGCTGAGAAGGACAAGCAATTAATTAAACTCTGGCATACAGTAGGTAAGTCTTATATCAGTGAGAGTTGTGCGCAGCTAAATCTGGCTCAGAAAACAAACATAACTCTGGGCAGTTACTCGGCAAAGTCCTATCCTGCTTCATCCCATTTGAAAGCAGTCATAGCACTGATACGTAATGTATTTATCTGTTGGTGTGTCTGATGTTTGCATATAGGGTCTGAACTAGAAAGGCAAAGTGATACCCTGGGATATGATTAATATTGCCCGCAATATCCTTGCTACACCCAGAGCTGTGTTTACCTATCGTAGCACATTTGAGATCCCCTTCTCTGTGGCCTGAGGAGCTGCAGAAAGTTGCTGGCGTGAGGCAGCACAACCCACTTTCTTCACTTCCTTCCTTACACTCTTGTGTAAGGTTGTGGTCACCAGCACAGGAGAAAAAATAGTGCATGCTTTTTTTTGATCCCTCCTTTAAGGCTTTATAAGCTTTTTGCCTGATGTAATAGAATTAGGCTTAAGTTTGCTGGAGGGACCCTCACAGTTGCATGGACACTGCGGAGCTGCAGAAGGTGATGCAAAGTACTGCACCTCACAAGGGGAGGTATAGCCAGTCCCATACGTACCTCTCACAGCTTGCCTTGGGTTGCAGGTTAGAACAGCAGATTCCAGTAGTGATGTAAAAAAGTGTCCCATCATCTTACAGGGATTTCTTGCAACTTCAAAAGTGGCTGGCCCATGATAAAGGGTATCTCACTAATGAGGGGTTTGAGCCACACAGGAAATTTAGATGTCACAGGGCTGAGCACTCCATTGTTGTTGGGTTTGTGGAATTTAAACATTCAAGATAAGAGCTTTGTTCCTCTACAAAATAGGAGGAGGGAGGGCACGATTTTACAGGAATACAGCTATCCACCTTTTTTTCCCTCCAGCACATTTGAGAAATAGATTCTTTCAGTTTTGTTTAAAAATCAGGTTTGTTGTCCTGATCAGAAAAGTGCCTTGTTACTAAAATTCTAGACCTTGCACTGAGATAATGGGCTAATTTACAGACAGAAGGTAGTGGCCTTTAAAAACTCATCCTTAAGAATATATCAAGTTTATTGACCCAAACCTAGCTTAGGGAAATATGCTCTAATATGTCTTTTCTTTCAATAATGTAGAAAAATTAGTAAATTTTTAGACTTGAAATGTTTTATTTTTTTCCTTAACAAGACCTGTCTGAATACCCGAGTGAGGGAAGTATATTGCTTAACTTGACCAGTCCCAGTGTGTTGTCCTGTATATATCTGACGTCAGTTCATAGATGTTTCTGAGAAAGCACACACACTCTTGGCTAGATGACAAACACAAAGCTTTCCAGGAGATTTGTGGACTCATCCTCCATTTTGAGGATGCATCTCAGTCCATATCCTTTAGGAAACCTTTAAGTACTTGTTCTATCTCGCCCACCCAGGGGTAAACAATGCTGGCACAGCAGAGATGGTAAAGCAACTTGGGAAAGGGGTATCACCTACAATAAAGTAAACAAATCCAGCAGATTATCTGGGATTTTTTTTCTGCTGGAATCTTCTCTGCTGAGTCACTTGTATTTGTGTAGGTATACAATATCCAAGAGTAGAAAAAACTCTCCACTGAAGAGGTTTCTGAAATATAACAGTAGACAAGAGAATTCACTCAGGGCAGTCATTGACAGAGGTTGCAATGTAGTACCCTGTCTTACTGGTATTTAACTTTCAATAACATGCACGGACCAGGTCCTGGTAAATGCAAGCATATCCTTTTGCTACACCAAACTGGGAGTTGTTTGAGTCAGCAGCATTGATTTAGCTTTATATAAACGTAGCAATATCAGGTGTTACGTCATGAGGGAGAGGATGATTTATTGATTTAATATTTTGATGCTATTAACCAGAGAGGAGAGCCGGACTGCTGCTGCCTCTGGACAGATGTGTCAGAAGTGCCCTTTGCATTTTCAGCACATCTGTCCAGAAGACAGCCATTATGCCTTATGTCAACTAATCCTACCCCCTTCTCAAGGTTTTGTCTTAAACAAAAGTATTAGTCATGTGAGAGGTTTGAATACTTGTACTGAAAAAAGTGCATAATTAAGGACTTTCTAAAGCATGCAGTGTGTCTATTTCAAACTACAAAGCATTTGAAAGATCAATGGTCAGGGATTTATGAAATGATTTATTGTGTCAGTGACCATTTAGATACTTCATATCAATGGATTATTTTTCTCTGTCACAGGGAGATTTGTTTTTATCTTTGGCCAAAACCTGAAGTCATTATTAATTTTATTACTCAGGCAAAGTTCTTATTAAAGACTTAAGCATTTGGCTCAAGGCTCAATATTCCAAAGGAATATTTAGGACAGAAAACAGAAGGAAGATCTTTGTAAACATCTGAATGTCTCTTCAAATGAATTCAACAAACACATTAAACCTGTTACAATGCAAACAGAGAAAGGTAATTCTAGTTCAGCTGTAATTCCCACCCTTCTTCCATGCCAAGCGATGGATCTGTTTACTCCTCATGAAGATAACTTTGTTTATGCTCTCCCAAGCTAGCCTTAGAATCTCCCCTCTTACCACTTTCATCAGAGGTGAGCCCTGCTAGCCTGCTTTACAGATCTGCTGTGATGCTTCTCACCTTGGCATGGGAAAAGATCTTGAATAGCCCCTACGTAAAAACAAATAGAGCTGTAGAGGCTTTCAAGTGTGCTGTCAGTGAACAAATGATGTGGTCACTGAGGGAGGCTAAAATGAAAATAAACAGAGCACA
The DNA here is from genome assembly GCF_001604755.1 of Lepidothrix coronata. Taxonomy (NCBI): domain Eukaryota; kingdom Metazoa; phylum Chordata; class Aves; order Passeriformes; family Pipridae; genus Lepidothrix; species Lepidothrix coronata. The sequence goes on from NW_016690213.1 coordinate 1,081,575, forward strand.
GATTTCAAATTGGCCTGCAGGCCTCTAGAGAAATATTGAAGGAACATAATGCAAACCTGTCAGCAAGCATCACTGATGTGTACTGGGCATACATATTCTCACCTAATTTAATTAGAGAAGTCCTATCTGTTTAAATACAGGGTACCAGCTGATTCCACAGGTATATTTGCAAGTTTAATTGGATACTTTTAAAGTATGGAAGCGGCTTACCTGCAATATATTATACTTTCATCAGTCTTTAAATAGATTTGATAATTCCTTAAGGCAGGAATTATCCTTGGTTATGGAACACACATGGATGACAACTAAAAAGTTAATAATGCATAAGAGGAGACTTGGAAATGATTGTAATTTGCTTTTGTGAAGAGTCTTAAAACTTACTTCTGCACACTGAGGCCACAGTAGCTCTATGTTTGTACGATGGTGAGCTCTCAGATTTCAGAGGTAGGTTTTCGGTGTTAGAGTTTCCTCATGTAAATTACACAACCTTCCATCCTGAAAACACGTTTTCCCTCTCCATCCATATATCAAACCACAGAAAGGACATTATTCTCTGAATTTTCAAAATTAAAATAACGAACGGGAATGGTTTAGGAAGCAGTGACCTAAGTTTCACTCCATCCATGTTCTTGATAGCAAACCAGATGATTTTCTTGAGTATCTGAACCAGCACGAGGATGAAGCACCTTCACTTGATACAGCTTTAAGATTTTGAATTCACATTGTCCAATATGATCTATTGTCTGATAGCTCAGAATGCTGTTTTATTATTCCATGGTTGTATTCCCCCTAGTCGAAACATCATTACCTGAAATGACACTCTTGGCTGTTCAACCAGAGAACCAGTGTAGAAATACTAATTTAACTTCAACTGCAGCGTGAATCTGAGCAGATCTCAAACACTGGTGCACAGATGTGAGGCAGATTCATCATTCAAATAAAATATGCATTTGTTGGGTAACCTCCTACTCAGAACAGTGTAAAGGCTATCAGCTATGTTCAGATGAGAATTTTTTCCTCGCTCATGTTTACCAAGCAGTTTTTATGCATATGGACAGTTGATTTGCCCATAATTTATTAACGTGGACAACACTTGCATATTTCAGGTATTCCAAAATAAGTCTTTTCCATGTGATCTGAGAAAAATGGGTAGCAGAGAGAGATTAATGGTCTTCAACATGCAACTGCAATATTTAGTATACACTATGTATTGAATATTTTATATCCTTTTTCTCCCCTTTATAAGTCACAAGAGCAGGGTGTTGAAATGCCAGATTTATTTTTTTTTTAAACTGCCTTTAATGCATAACTCTATTTCTGTGCATCCATTAGCACAACTGCCAGTTTTTGGCAAGTGACTGGACCTATTCGCAACATCCAGATGCACAAAAGGGATTTCCCCACTTGAGCCAAAGATGAGCCTTTTGGGAACAGGGCAGGGGCTGCACAACTGCCGTGTGAAGATGCTGGGCTTGCGGCTGCTCTTGGCCTGGGAAAGAAGTGCCGGCAGCAAGCGGTTGACCTCTGCATGCAGTAAAGGCAGCCAAGTCGAGTGCCCTGCCACCTGGGTTGGGTCCATAGCACAGTGATCCTACAGCTCCCAAGTGTGCTGTGCCTGCCCAAACGCACGCAGCCTGTGCAAGCAGCACCAGCTCGGCTGGGAGTAAACATGTCCAGCATGCTCAGTCACTGGCTGTACCGAGGTGCTTTCACAAGCTCGGAGGAGAGATAATAAATGAATTTGGTTTCCAGGGCAGCCTCTAGGTCATCTGTAATAGGTCACCCTTAACAAACAGCGTTGACACAGAGCTGGAACAGTGGCAAGTGAATGAAACTTAGCTCTCTCCTATTTGAGCAATGGAATTTATTCCCAGCTCTGACCTTGTGCAAACTCTGTTACCATATTTATCACATGGAAAGAATGACCATGGCCTCTGCCAGCACCATGGGCAGGAGGTCTCCTCAGCCAGGTCCTGGACACGGAGGAGCCAAATGACGCATGGTGGTGGTGGCAGCAGAGGGAGGGAGGAGGGATGTCCTGTGGTCTCCCACCTGAATCTGGGGATGTTGTCACAAAAGGCTGCTGAGCCCAAATGGCACATTGGGCACAGAGATGCACAGGACGCTGGGCTTTGCTGCTCCCCAGGGTTTCTCTTCCCCCTCCCCTGGGTGCCTTTGGGTGCTGGAAGGCACTACCAGGAGCTTTGCCTCCAGAAAAGGGTGAGGAGAATGGGCCCAAAGCATCTCCCTCCACAGCGGTGCTGTTGCCCTTGAAGGCAGTAGGGCGAGGTGATTGTAACTTTCATTTCACCCTCACACTTCAAATCAGCAGCTGCATCTCTGAGGCACCAGTTTGCAATGAGAGATGCTGTGCTCACTCTGCCAGCTTCTCAGAAGGCCTGAAGGAAGGGAGATTTCTGCATGAAAAAAAGTTCTTCCCTTTGAGTCCCCTGTGCTGTTGGGGGCTACTTAGCTACTCACACAGAAACTGCCTGCCCTGCACTCCCTTCTCTCCTCTCTTGCCCCTCTCTTCTGGGAATGTACTTTACCAGAAACAGTGACTGACCTCCCTGAGCATACAGGAAGCATCACGCTAAAAAAAGAAAGCAGATCACGTGAGCAGAGCTAAACTTCCCACAAGGTGTAATTTTTCTCCATTTGTTACTTTAAAATGCAAATACATTATGGCAAAAAGATACAGAAGAAGTATAAGAGAGCAGGGGAAAGCACTCTTGGGACCTGTCTGCTTTGCATTCATCTGTCCTGAGCCTGAAGAGACATCTGTGCTAAAGGTTATTTCAAAGTAGTTCAAAGGGAAGGATTATTCTTACTTAAGGATTTTTGTTGATCAGATGTGATGCACCTCAAATCATTCACCTCTTTGGGCTTTATCTGAAATAAGTCCATGTTTTTCCAAGTCATCGCAATGGAGGAAGGAAACCTGCTTTGGTCCAAGTGTAGGTTCTGGTATCAGCAGTGAGACTAAAAGCAAAGCCCAACATGCAGGCAGAGCAGTGCTGACACTGCTGCTTGGCAGCTCTCAAGGGCCCTGCTAGAGTCAGATGGTCTCCTGGGAACACCAGGACACAACTTGCTGTGGATGGGGATTGTGGAGAGGGATTCCCTGGCCCAAGCCTGCTTTTCTGTGTGGCTTGTGGCAGCACTGCAAGAACATGCAAGGAATGAGAGGTTTTTTTAGTGATTAGGTACTTGTTTATTTGGGAGATATGACTTTTTCTAGAGAGCTTCAGCAAGCCTTAGCCAGTATAATAAAACATCCACCATAAAGAAGTCATCCTGTGAAGCAAATTAGTGATCTTTCCCTAGGCTCCCCCCCTTACCCACAGTGAGATGCCAGAACAAAGGAGAGTTCTCCACTAAACACTTTTTTGGCTTCCCCAGCTCTGAGCCAGAAAGCCTCTAATTAATTAACTTTTCAGATTTGGGGGGCAGTATGTTTTCTTCTCATTCCGCCAGTTACCCTGAAGAGGAAAGTGCATCTCCACAGATGTCCTTTTATGCAATGATTTTAAAGCATTCTGCACGTGGGAGATGCCACTAGCAATAGATGAAATAGAGAGGAATAACTTTACAAAGGAGGAAAAACAAAGACAAAAATGTCAAACAACTTGCTGCTGGCCAGGACAGGGTTCAACTCCAGCCTCTTTTCCTGCGGGCATCCACAGGTGTATGGCCACCCTGCTGCCTTGGCTCCTCAGGGTGTGCCTGGCATGAAGCAGCACACGGTGTTGTGCTGGTGGATCTAATGACTCATCCACAGGCTTACCAAGCAAAATCACTACCTGTGATAAGGCTGAATGCAGATGATAGCTTCCTGCTACACACGATAGACACAGAAATGTAAGAGACTACCAAAAAATTGCAGCCACGGTAGAGGAAAATTTTGTTTTGCATTATGGCTTGGTGAGCAAGCCTTTCCTTTTTCTGTGGGTGTTTTGGTCTTGTTTCAAGGTGGGGCTGGGTGCTACTGCAAGGTTGCACTTCCTAGCCATCTGCTTGCATCGTGGTTGTGTCAAAGCTGCCCAGAGAAAGTAGAATTGCAGCTGAGATACAGCTGAGCAAGATTAAACTGCTCTTTTTGTTTGCACTGATGATCTTTTCCCTTGCCAGTGCACTTCCCCACATTCCTCTGGTGCACTTTAGAACAAGTAAGCCTTTTGAAATGATTCTTCTAGCACACAGAGAAACCACCTCAGGCAGTCATCAAAAACCCAGGCTCAATTTAAGTGAGGCATACTGGCAAGAAAGAGCAAAGGTGAAGCTTTTTGCCTTGAAAAAGTGTGAAGCTGACTGTTGCAGTCTGCTGCAGAGATCTTGTTTAGAAACACACATAAATATGGTCATGTAAAATATCAGAGAGGATGTCCAGAATTCTACTAGCAGCACTTTCTTGCTAATGATGGTTTGAGGCTTAAATTGAACAAAAATAATATGTGGTTATTTATCTACTGCTTTTCTGCCTGTCCATTGGCTTCACATAACATTAAGTTCATCACCCCTCTTGGTATCAATTCCCCTCTCCATAATATGGCCCTTCCACTTACACTGTGCTCTGGCTCTTCAAAATGCTTTCATAAGAAGTGCTGTAGGTCTATCATATTTAAAGATGAATATTGATTGTAGATGTATAAAAAATACATTGGCACTTAGAATTGAGCTAGAAAAATATGCTTCTAAGGTATCATTATTTTGCCATGAAAGGATGCTGCAGACTTACACATGAATGTTTGATATAGCACAGCATGACTTTGGTGGTGGAAAATGAGCAATGTGCAAGTGCATCAACACAGGGCACTGAGAAAGCAGCAAATGTGTTCATGCAATGATCTGTCTGATGATTCGACAAATCGGTAAGTTCTGCCTTTAAAATAACATAGAAGAATTTCAGAGGCTAAAATTTGAAGATGCTAGTATTTTCCTAGGTAAGATTTTTGGTCTCATTAATTCAACCTTCACAGTTTCCTTCAGTGAAAAAGTTTCCAGTTTGATGACGACAATGCCCAGACTGAATGCCAGGCCAGGAAGGCAGGTGACGGCAGTGGAAAACCAGCTACAGTTACACTAGGAACTGCCATCAGTGGTACCTGGGATACAGAGACCCTATGAGGAAATGATCTCTCTGTGTGCTGAACCTGTTTGGAAGTGTATGGAAAATAAACAGCTTTGGTCATGCCAGGTTTAGTTGGGCATGCTTTCCCTTTCAACAGCTATTCAAATGCCAGTCTATTTTTAACATTCCAAATATTTTTACGGCATGGTTTTGGTGTGCGTTTTCCTACGGTAATTTGGAAGGACTAAGTTAAGGTTTTACTTTTTAAAATCAAACCAGAGGCATAATGCAATACCCTCTTCAGCCAAGAGCATGCCAATGAATGTGATTTGCTTTATCCTAGTGGGATAGAGAGGGAGTATAAATTAGAATCTAACACCTGAAATAACAGTGAGCAACACCTTCCGTTAGTGTAAACGAGCAAAGCTGTGGTGTCGGTTGAGCCTGGCTGATTTATATCTCTGGGAGTCTAGCCCGTTGCCTGTGCAACTCATATTGGCTGTGGCTGGCAGGTCCCAAAACAGCCTCATTTCCTGCTTCTGGATATAGACCTTCCTCTGGCTGCTCTGTGGGATTCAGTGGATATGTCCTGCAGAACCAGAGGTAACCCATCAGGGGAGTGCTTTCCTATTCTACCTGACCCTGTTTCTAGCAGGTCACCTTGGCATGAAAAATCACTCATCTCTGCAGGGATGTGTAGGGCAAGATTCTCATTTTGGCTCCCTGCAATTAACCCCACTTCTGTTTAGTGAGTCAGGCCTTAATGCTGAAATGTTCACTGGTGCCAAGGGTCCTTGGAAGACAAACTCCTGCTTTCAAACATTGCTGCGGAGCCTGCCTGGAAGCTCAGGGAATGAAGGCTCCTACAGGATTCAGGCACTCCTGAAGATGAGTGGGAAGGTGGGAAGCAAAAGCTCCGATTTCTGATTCTGTCACATCTTGTCTGCATTGCAGTGGTTGATGCTCCCCTACTTTGTTTAATGGTAATGCTACCATTTCGTTGTTTTATTTTTCAGCAGGGTATAATGTGAAGCAGAGGTGATTTGGGTTGTGAGCTGTCAGTGAGCTGTCCGTCAGCCGTGATGGAGATGGTATGCCTTGCTCCCTGTCAGTTGATATTGCAGGAGCAATTGTGATGCTTTATTGGGGTTGTTTCATTGTGACACCCAACCCAGAACAGGAGACTCTGTTCTGGTGTTGACAAGTTTGATGAACCACAGTGATTTGACGGCAGCTCTTTCGCCTGGTCAATATGAGATTGAATTAATCTTGCTAAGGGAGTGGAGGTCGCAACACTCGAGTGTGGCTGAGCAATGGAAAAACTGTCAGATGTGAGAGGGGAAAGAGGCCTTTCCACCAAGGATAAATCATCAGCAGGGTTATAGCATATTTGGTAAAGAGACTGAGAAGTTGAAGCAAAGCGAAAATACTACTATAGAACCAGAGGTGTTAAAGAAACCATTGTGTGCTACAGCTTTATATAATTAAATAGATGCCCTGTTTTGACCCAGAGGTGGTTAATCTTTGGCTACAGATGAGCCACTTTGTTTATAACACGCAAAGGCATTCTGCAAGGGGCTTCAGTTAGATGTAGAAACCCTACTGTCGACATGAAGAATACCTAATTACTAAGAGCTGAAGTCCTTACCAAGAAGAACATATCTTCAAGTTTAATTCCTTTTGATCAGAAGGATGATCTACAGATAATCCAATTTTTTTTAGGAAGAAGAACTGGAAAAGCTGTCTATGAGCAGCTGAGAGTGCATTTTGTTGGGCACTGGTGGTGAAAGGATGTATTATCACAGTCCCAAGCACTTAATCATTGAGTGGAGTACACAAAAATAGCCAGGAAAGTTGCAGGCTGCACTGAATGGGTTGAAAGGTTGTGGGAACATGTTCTGGCACACCCTTGTGCTGTGGCGAGACACATGATGAGGGGGAAGGGGAGGGTGCATTTCAGCGAGTCTGAGCAAAGGGGAATATACTCTTGTTTCCATATAAACCCTCTTCACTCTTTCACTCAGCATCATTTTGCTTCCTGAAGCAGAAATAATTTCCATTAGTCATTCAGGGTAACACGTTCCTAATGCATATAATGTGGAAATGTCTCAGCAGCTAATCTATGGTCCCGTTCAAATGCTGGGAAAAAGATTTAGTATATTACACAATTAAGTATTTGTAAACACAGATGACTTGAGTTTAAGAGGAACTTTTGTCAGCTGGAAAATAAACCAATACAGAATTACAACATGACAACAAATGAGCCAAGCAGGGAACCTGCCTGTGGCTCTTGAAAACCCACCACCATTACAAGAAAAACCCACAGCCCGTTGTTGGAACATGTAGGAGAGCAGGTATCCCAAGGAAATTAGGATAAAGAGACACTTGGTTGGCTACCTGTGATATATATTAAGAAGTAGCCCATAAAGCCCAGTCATTGTGCCACAGTTAATATCAAGTTAGCCGCCTTGCTGCCAGCCCAGCCAAGGCATGAATACTAATGCTGCCCTCAGCTGCCATAGAAATTGTCTCTTTGCGTAAGAGGAACGAAGACCTTTTGTCCTTAGCTTGCTTGTGCCAGGACTAAGCCAGGAGCTCCAGCTGCATCTGCAATCAGACAGGCTCTGTTTAGCAGCATTGAACTATGCATTATATTTAAAACTCACTCTTCTCTGCTTCCCAGGGAGAAAATGAAAAAGAAGGCTGCACGCACGCCCTTTGGCAGGGGTGGCCCAAGGTGGTGTCCCTGCTGGGTGCACAGCAAGCAGATAAAAGCACAGCCAGAACATGCTCTTTGGAGCATTTCAGCTGTGTGAGCACAGTAGGGGACCCACAGGCCCTCCGAGAGGGGCCACGGGAGCCACGCTGGAGACATAAGATGGTGGGAGGCTGCACAGGCAATGCGGGGCTGTGCTCAGAGCAGTGGAGGTGCAGGGATGCAGGCACGGCCTGGGAGAACCACTGGGCCCGAGAATACAGTGACTGCGGGAAATACCCCCCATACCATGGGCTGTGTGCAGTGGGAAAGTGGAGCAGCACAGTTTTGCACAAATCAGCAAGGGACAGAAAGGTGAGGAGGGCTCTGCCACCAGGAAGCAGGTGCAGCAGCAGCAGTCCCTCCAGCCTTGGATGGGCAGAAGCACGTCAACAGCCAAACCACCAGTTGTGTGACCCACCGCCAGAGCCCCTCTCCATGTCACACTTTCTACCTGATATGACTGGGGATGTTGAGACAAGAAAATTAAGAAATTAATTTTCATGCAGAAAATTTTTCCCGCTGCCTTCATGCTTGAGAGTACCCTTGATTTTATCTTATACCACTCCCTCAGCAGCCTCACATCATTTTCTTGAAGACTCGCCTACATGATGGAGTTACTGCAGAGCTGTTACTTCAGAATAGCTGTTTCTGAACAACTTAATGAAAAATAGGCTTATTCTGGTTAATCTTAATACTTGGTCAAAACTGACTTCTTTCCGGGAGCAGATTAGGTGAAATCAGAACAGGTGGAAGAAGAGCATTCACAAAGAGAAGAATCAGGAACAGCCTTCAAACTCACACCCTCTCTTAATCAGAGTGAATTGGAAAGCATGGACAACTGTCTCATTGCACAGAGGAAAAAAATAAGAGTATAAAGGCATGGGTCTGATACGAAGGTGTAGCATGGGCCTCCCAAACCCTATTCTTTCTTCTAAGTAGGTAACAACTGAATGAATATTAGTTTCTCCTGTCAGTTGTATGTCTTACACAATGTACTTTGTTCTTTTATACTTACGGTGATTGCTTTTCCCCTACTAACTCGTGCAAACATCAGCTTTCTCTTTATCCCTCCAGTCCTGCATCTTTAAAAATTGTATGTTTACAAACAGCCAGTTCCTTATGATGTAACACTTCCAATTTTCATATAATCCCTTTGTTGTCAACTACCTGCAGCAAATCAGTCTATTCAAGCAAACAAGCTCTTATTGCATTTATGTCAGTCCCATGTTGTTTTTAAGAATCCAACACATCTCTTGATCTCACAGTATACAAACTGTCACTTCCTCCATCAGTGAATCCATGAAAATCAGCAGAACAAAAATAACGGTGACACTGAATAATTCAGTAATACACCCTGACAATATCTGCTAAACTTCTGTCAACGCAGCCTACCTTGCTGTTGCTAGAGTGCACGGTGAAACTGGCTTTACAGTCCCATGGACTATTATTAGTCTGGGTTTTGGATACTTAACACCTTTTGCAAGAACAGAAATAGAACAATAGACCGATATTTTTATCATAATGATGTTACAACTAGAGGGATAAAGAGTATTGTGACATTTCATCACACTTGATGTAAGAATGATCAATTCCACTAGGTCAGCCTTGTCTTTGCTGCTAGGATTTATGTCCATCTCCTCTGCCACACTCACAAGACTCTGTGAGAGTGCACTTACGAGGTAACCAAGGAGTTATATAATTTATAACCCAAATGAAAATATTCAGGCATGGTACAGAAGTGGGTGGTTGAAGATACTTTGCTGAACGATTCAGTCATTCCTTAGACAAGAGAGGAGAAGTAAACCATAAAGCTGAGTCCTTGAGGTGAAGGAAAGACACAGAGCAGCTCATATAAGTGGAGCTACTGCTGTAGCACCTTAATATGAAGGAATGAAGCACTTCTTTAGCTGTTTTACTCAAGCTTGAAAAATATTTTGGGTTTTGTATGTAGGATCTCCTTAGTTTGTGAAAGAGGATAACAAGAAGCACTTATCTCATGTTTGGGCTTTCTACAAATTGGATCTAACGTAGCAGAAATATCTTTAACCCAGATCAAAGTGAGTAATCTGAGCTAAGGGGTAAAAGGCAAAGCTAAACAAATTCAAAAAGTCAGTCTTTTCACAGTATCTCAACACTAGAATAATTTATGTATGATTATAATGTATGTGTAATCATGCAAAGCCTTTGAATCAAGACTGAACAACCTCAAAAATAAGAACTGCTGTATCTTAAGCAGAGTTAAAGATACCATATTGAAAAATTAAGATGGTATTTGGACTTCATTATACATAATGCTTTCTGATCTGTGAGTCTTTGTCTAGTTGCACAAGACTGGAATAATGGGTCTTCCTGTTTTGATCTAGCTGTACTTTTAGTCCTTGGAATTTTTCTGTAATGCACAAATTAAGAAGGAAAGTTAGCTATTCCCAGTAGAAGAATATATAATTCAGATTGAGGCTTAAAAATGAAAGATTATCTTTGATTATAATTTTGCTTTTGCCCTTCTGGGTTCATGCTGTCCTCATAGCAACTGTGCATTACTCTATAAAACAATTGGCATGAAATGTTTTAAGGTATTTTAAAAGAAATTATGTATGGTCTCTTTCATGTTTGCTTTCTCCTCATCCTTGCTTTGCATTGTATTTGGCATTTTGTGTGGTGCAGATGGAGAGCACTTCGTTATGGGCAAAGCTGTTCTTTGAAAGACAACACATGGACATTCTAGAGTAGTAGGATGTATTTTATTTATTGTAGACTGGGCCATACATAAATCAGAGAGAGGAAAAACTGTGAACCTTAAGGTTCTGTTTTAATGTGTAGAGAAAGTGATAATTTCCACTCACTTGGAACACTTTACATCAGCTTCAGGAGGGAAAGAATGAAATTTGATTGTAATGGACCTGAAGATGAATGCTATTTCCCATTTCCTGCCAAACAAGTATTAGTGATGAAAAACTCTTAATATTTGACCTTGAGGAACCTCTTGAATACCCAGCTACCGAATGCTTTTGGCAAATCCCTGGCTGAAAAGCATCTATTTCTAAACAAAACTTAAGAAATTATATGCCACATACAGATAGCAACTAGAACATTTTTCAATGCCACAAGAGTGTGGTTTTCTGTAACCTCAGTAGTTAAGCAGTTTACAAGGTGGTGTGGACACTCAAAGGTAAGATGGTCCATACCGGAGATTTCAGCCATGTTCAGTGGCTGCAAATACAATGGTGCCAGAGGAAGACTTAAGCACTTCCTGACCGACAAGAAGTGACCAACTCTACACATCAAGAGATAGTTTGACAGAATAGTCCGTTGGTGGCAAAGTTGTCCCCACATTCTCACTTCTGTACCCTCAACGGTTTCAGTATAATTAGCTGCTGAGTCAGGGAACTGAGGCAATTAAATTTAAGAGTTTTTTTTTGAGGTTAGCTTCCTCAAGGGACTCTTAAGTCAGTGCTGTTACCAGAAGAAATGCTTACCAAGGCTTGCTGACCATGCACCTGTACAGATCCTGCGAGTGCCTCTTCAGTTTTGCAAGCTAGGTTAGCTCCAGCTGCTATTGAACTAAGCTGGTTGACTGCTCAGAGCTGAGCAGTGAGAGGCATAACTTCCAACAAAGCAGTAATAACGACTGTTGGAAATAGCACCATCATTAACTGGTGTGGTTAGTCCTAAATTCCACTCAGCAGAGGGTAAGCACTGAGGACAGAGACAAGAAAACAGGAAGCACTATCATCTGCATAGAAAAACCTACAAAAGGTGGGATTTACCTATAGACATAGGATTTGAGAATAATACCTTTAAAGGCTTAATTTGATTATAAAACATGGAGGTCAGAGTTTCTGTAAATCCTTTGGAAGAAAAGAAAAATTAAGAGGTATAGCTTGCTGACTCAAAACAAGAACTCAGTTCCTTGAATGCTTAGTTAATCAAGCTTCTCAGATACAGACAGTACTGGTTACCTTGAACCACTTGGTGTAATTGCATCAGCAATTTTTCTATGCTTTTGCAATTTGATTTTATCACAATAAGATCAAGGCAGTTGGACATAGAAAACATGTTTCAGTTAATTCTCCTAGACTCTGAACCAGATTGACATCAGCCTAAAAGGAAAAAAGAAAAATGCCTGGTGGTCCGTAAAACAAGTCGTTTCGCTAAACAGGTACTATTTGAAAGGAGAAAATCTCACATCCCCACAGAATATTATTCATGCAAGTGGTAACCCATTAGTGTAAATCATCTCTAGACAGCTATTTATGAGATACAGGAGATAATGGTTTGGCTGCAAAACGTTTCTGGAGAAGGAAAAATATTATGAAAGAATGGAGAAACATGAAATCCTATTGTTGTAGTGCCTGATGACTCTCATGTACTTCAATAGGGTTCACATCTCCTTATTCTGTAATCTGTTATTCACAAACTGCATGGAAGAATCCTGCATGAAAACCTAGTTGTAGGCAAGGGAAGTTGTACTGTACACAGCTGCTCTAATAATTAAAATTAAAACAGAATTAAATACCAAACCTACTTATTTTAGGTTATGTTTCTACTACTTCCATCTACTTTAACATCCAGAAGTAGGTTAGTTAAGCTAGTGGATTTTTTTATACTCTTGTTTTGCCTAAAATACTAGATATATTCAGATAATCACTTTTTAAAAATCCATTTTTTTACAAGAACTATTAAAAAAAAAATGCCTGAAGCACTATACTACCTTTCACAAGATGGTGGCTTGTTATTCAGTAAACAAGGAAAAGTTGTTCTGGCCCCTATTTGTACTTGAGTGCTTCTGCTAAAAGATGTAACTTGATAATAACTACTTTTCTTTTTTAAAAAAAGCCCACTACACATTTACTTTTGCTTTCTAGCTGTAACAGACCTTTCACAAAAGCCATTTGCTCTCAAGTAATTTATTTCCTTGCAAAATACAATCTACCACATAAAACACAAACCAGCATGTCTCCTGATTGCTTGCAGCTACTACACGATTTAATGTTACTGTAAAGTAGGCATGAAAATCTGAGGTGGAAAACATAAGGTAGTTGGATCATATTCCCTTGAAATACCCCAATTCTTCTGCAGTAAAAAAAGTTACTAGGGATTCTAAGGTTTTGCCTTGTTTTGAAGTTCATAGGAACTATTACACGAGAACACAGACTAAATGCTCCAACCTAAGGATCTTCTACCAGCTCCCCTTGGGAAAAGCATGGCTGAGGAGTTAGTGTCATTAACCAGCAGGACAGTGATCTCATTTCAGCATCAGGGATGACTTACAATGGTAAAGCATTTAATATTAATATGTAAACTCTCTCAAGTGCTTTCTAAAATGTCAATTGCCCCTCCCCCAATTTACAAAGCATTATTTGATAACTACTGTATTATGCAACTGTTACAAAGTTATGTTTTAAGCAGTTACAATGCCTTTGCTACAGGCTGAATCTGTAAGAGCTGACTGAGCAATGGGCTGTTTATGGGGTGCCTACTTAGGATACATCAAGCTAATTTTTCTAACACACCTTGCCAGTATCTTATTTCAGATAAACTATGGGTATCAAGAGCTGTAGTGCTGATGGTTCAAGAGGAAGCGAAGTAGGTAAATACAGTAGTTTCCAGAGTGGGAGAAGAAAGGGGATAACAAGGCGAGTACAGGCATTACATACTTGATTATACTTTATGTCTTCTTAGACTACAGTCACCATCAGATGGACATGAGGTGTTTAAAGTCTTTTAGATTTAATTAACACATTCCTAATTTCCCTGCTGGAAGCAGGCAGTCATTGCAGTACTAGAGGAATAACTAGAAATGCCATTCAGCGTGAAAACGCTCAGATCTACCTCCAGTAAGTTTCTCTACATACATTTCAACACTTTTCAGGAGGGTGTAATGATTTACACGCTATTCTTAAGTATAGGCAGTTTCAACAGCAGATTAGTAACAAACTGCCAAGCTATATGTGCCCGTCAACAATAAGCAGCAGAGCTGTTGCTGTCTTCGGACTATAACAGTTGCCATAAACAGTTTAATAAACACTGTTTATTAAAAAAATACATATCTGAAGTCAGTAAGAGACCATGAGTAAGTATCGTGTAGATTTTACGCATTCAGCTGACTTCAACTGTTAACAGCTTTAAAAACAGGAAGACTAAAACCTCAAGTCTATGAATGTCTGACAACAAATCGTGTAATCCCGGTGCATCGTTTTTGGCGTTGTTAAGTCTGGTCTTGATATCTCAGTGTCAACATCCATCAGGTGCAACCGCCGCATGCTCCTTCATTCTGTGGCTTTCTGTGGAAGTATGTGCAGATCTTCCTCATGGAAACTGAAGTGGTTGCAGCCTAGCGAGAAACAGAAACAAAAAACAACATGAAACATTTCTAGGTTAACATTCATATCCTGCAGGAGTCTCAAAGTCTCCCCTCCATCATTGCTCCAGTTTGTTCAGCTTCTCAACTAAGTTAGTAAATGAAAGGTTCTTTGCTACAATCTGTCTCACAGGTAAGATGCTTACTACCTACAGGAAACACTGTCTAAATCCTAGGGTTGTCCTACTGCCACGAGAAATGCAGTCCAGCTGCAGTTTCAGCTTCCCTACAGCAGATAAGAGAGCTGCAGATTTCCAAGATACAGGAAATTCAGTGAATGCTGCTGGGTACTCCCAGCACCTCCTCAGGCTATGAGCACAACACAGGAGAATCCCAAAATCTGAAATAGAGCATACTGGGCAGGAAAGGTAATTATCCTACAGTAATCTCTCTCCAGGGCAAAACTTTCTGTCTTGTGTTTAAACACGTACAGCATAAAGCACAAGCAGTTGTAGGTTTCCTATAACCAAGACTTGGTACAGCCACAATACGAAGAGTCCAGCTGCTAGGAATAACTTAAGGAGTAGTGGCTTAACCATGTCATATCTGATAAAAGTGTTGGAAAAGGTGAAGTCAGGTAAGAAATGAGATACCAAAATAAGCCTTAACTTCTAGCATCAGATATTCAATTGAAAGTACAACTAAAATTTGATGACTGAAAATTTAGCTGACATTTACCGAAATACGACTCAAAGTCACCGAGACAAGCCAAGTTTGGTCTGTTTCAGAAAAATATAATTATAATTTCCTAGTTTGCATGTTAAAACCTCAAGCCAACTTTTTCAGCTGCTTTATAAGCTTAACTTTCATTTCAGATCCTAGGATGAGCTTCGTGCCAGGCTTCCCACACATCAAAAGCAGGATTATGTAGGTCAAATCCTGCCCTCTCTTGTTTTCTTTTCCTTTGTTTTCTAGTTTTCCATTGAAGAAACTGAAGGCATTATTTAACCCCACAGTTATAACATGGGTAATAAATTCTTTTGCTACCTGAGTTAGAATTTAGCTCTTTCCTCTGATGCTAAAAGTGGCTTTCCAGTAACATAAACAGGCAGATGTGACTGTGGACACATACATAGCAGATCTGCCAGGGAAGGTGATGTCATTATCGTGCCTCTTAGAGCTGTGTTCAAGATGATGGAGACATTCTTCCAACATCTAGCTGGGGACTGCAAGGATCTCTGAGCTCCTGTGTGCCCTAAGTCCCTTTAAAATAGGGATACCACTATCCTAAAAATTCGGTTCCTGTATGGAGGGAATTAGTAGATAACAGCATTAATGTACCTGGTTTATTAGGCCAGAAATCATCCCTTTTGTCCATAGTCAAAGGGATCAGATAATTCTTTGAGTGTCCAAGGAAGAGAGAACAAACAAGGGAGGAGTGACAACTAGGGATAACTTCTTTCATGACAATTGTTGCTGAATGCCCTACTTACAGTTTTTGGTGAAGTGGCCACTGCCACAGACTCTTGTCTTTTGGCAACAGGACTGCAAGATGATGGGGAGCTGTCTGACGTGCTCTGGCTGCCAGGTCTGCCAATCCGTAGCTTCTCTCCCAGAGCAGACAACCAATTTTTTCTTTCAGGAGAACTATTCTCTTTATCTACTACCTCAGTGCCTTTCCCACATGGGGATCTGAAAAGATGGGGGGAAGTTTGAACACCTGATGGATTAATACGGCTTCCAGAAAAGGAAGGCTCTTTTGGGCTGTGGCTGGAGCCTTCGTAGTCATTACCCAAGTCAGCCTGGCTGAGACAGTCTTCATCACAAGCTTTTTGGTCTGGAATCAAGTGACATAAATTCAGTTTGGATTTCTTAGCTGCATGGTCCAGTTCAGTCACACAGCTACAGGCCTGCAGACACTTGCGCCCCACATCATCCTCCTTGCTGCAGTCAAGCCTTCTCTTAGCACGCTTTTCAAACTGCGTGTGTGGCGCTTTAGGAGGGCAGGCAGCTTCCAGAAGACCTTGGGTGACTTCTGCCAGGGCTTTTCTAGGAGAAGGAGCCTTTTTCCCCACTTCTGGAGGAGAAGAGCATGGAGTCCTTGTAACCCAACGTTTAATGGACATTTTGGAGGAAGGGATCACTTTTGGAGACGCACATGGGCTGGCTTCAGTCTGCTTGGCTGGGGTGGAGGCTGTGGCCGTCTGGGATTTGAGAGCAGCCGTCGGAGTGTTTGTTGACAGCGGAAGGTCTCCAGAATAAATGGGAGCACAGGCAGCCGGCCGTGGTGAGGAAATACATGCACTGCCCACTGTGAAGGCCTTGGCAGGAGTATTCTGTGGGCTGGCTGGCTGTCCTGATAGGGGAGAAATAAGTAGTCTGATGAGGAACACAGAACAGCAGATTAAAGACAACCCTGTTATAAACCCCCCTTCCAACTAGGAGATGAATTCAGTGCTGACCCCGTACCTCAGACACACCATTTTTAACTATGAAATTGTATAAAACCCTCTAATTTCAGCTAGAATCTAAAATCTTATATCATATTGATAAGTATAATATAGTACATTTCTGCAATGTTTGACATCTATCCCTTCTGTAACGAGCACTCTTACATGAGCTGCAGCCACAATGAACAGACAAAATAGACCTTCCAAGCCTATCTAGCCTTGTTGGAGCCTTGCACTGATTTGGTCCAGAAATGCTGGTCTCCACCTGCACTGCAATCTTTAACTGCTGCATAACTGAGTTGAGGGACAAAGGTACTGTAAGCAGGTCCTACAGCTAATTACAATACCAAGGAAGCCTTACACTATGATGCCCTACTATATGAATAATGCACCTAGTCGGGTGTTAATAGTTGCATATTTTAAAAATGTTAGAAGCGTGAGAACTTTCATTTTCTTGTCTTTTTGCTGGAGGATTTTCTGCAATCCTATATTAGTATGGACATGGTAGTTATTTACCACATCAAGGGAAATGTGAGAAATTCTTCACCTCATGAACAAGGACTTAAATTCCAAAGGAAATAAAATCTGTCACTGCAGTAAGTTATTTCTTCAAAACAAATGATACCCAAACAGATATTTCACAGTGGCTTTTGAGCTCATTAGCCAAGATGTAAACACCTCTGCTTGTAAAAAAGAAGTTCTGAACATCCAGCTTCTTAAAACAGTAGTCATAGATAGGGCCATAAGGACCTCACTAGCAACAATGTGAATCATATAAAGCAAACATCTTGGTCTGCAGCAATATTAGAGGGGATTCTTTAAATTTTGCTTTTGTTTTTTTTTATTTCCAGCCCACTCCAACAGAGAACACATTAGTGGGTTTGTTAGATGCTTGCTTTCTCATTCATCTAACTTGCAGTGAAATTAAACAGCATAGTGCCTTAGTTACTTTATGCTCTTCCACTGCTGAGCACAAGAGCACTAAACATTTCCTGTATACCAGTCTGAACTCCTCTTACACAGCATTTGCACTGTACTATAAAGCACTTCATTAGAACAACGAGAAGTCTAGTGTGAATAACCTGCCATTCTCTTTACGGTGCTGGGCTGTCTCACAAATAACATGTTCAGTGAGAGACTCTTTGATTATATACCATACTAAGCCTCTTTTGATCCTTCCTTTTACTGTATTAGCTAGTATCCAAAATAAAAGTAGTGCTGCATCAGAGCAAAATTAAATAGGATCCCATATTAAAGGATCCCACATTAAAGGATCCCACTACAAATAACTTTAACACTCAGAATAGAGTTAAAGGCTCCTTTCCTGATAAAATATGCTACTTTGTAACAACTTGCTTCAATCTGGACTAAGAGAAAGTAACTGCCAAGATTGTTTCTCTTAATCTTTACTTTAATGAGCACTTACAAGACAATAATAACTCAAATGGGGAATTAGTTGCATTCAAAAATCTAAGATCCTAGAGGCAGAAGAAAGTAGCAAGCTCAGCAACTCTAGATCCATAATGACCATTACAAATTCATATAGCAGAAGTATTGCATGACTAGTTGGATATGAGCATTTTCAATCCCAAACCAGTCTGAAAGCTATGCTTTAGTCATGCTGGATAATGGAAAAGGAGCTACCCTGGGAATTGGATTAGTGTCATGGCAAGAAGCAAACACAAATTTGAGATAAAGAATATGAAGATCAGGCTTTTCTTTCCCAGACTGTGTGCATGATTCAGGCTTCCACTAAGCCAGGTTCAAGCTGGTTCCATTTTTGCTGCCACTACACGTAGTACAATACTGTAAATACCTGCAGTCAATCTGCATCACACCAAAGCAGGTTATTTCAGATATTTCCTACGTTCTCCGCCACAAATCTCCTAGAGTGATATTATCAATCTCCAGATTGATAATCTCCAAATTGTCCATGTACAGGTCTGCTCCAGAAATTTGGGTACTCAAAAATATAGAGAAAGTAGTACACCTTAGAGAAACCACAGAAGTATTTGCCAAAGCAAAGGAAACTCTGCTTGCTACCTTTGACAATATAGGTCAACAGTCAATATCCACCCTAATCCTCACAATTTGTTCCACAGAAATGGGTGGGGAACTACCTAGATTCATTCCAGCAAGTCTGAAACAGTACTTTGCTTGCCAGCTCTGAATCAGTCTCTGCAGATAACTCCCATATTCTAACAGCACGTGCTTTGTGTTCAGGAGCCAAGGTCAGCAGGAAGCCTGTTGTTGTGTTTGCAGTGTCTCTGTTTCCTCTTCCCTCCTGAGTTACTTTAATGCAGCAAGAGCAAGGAGAAATAAGTCGTTTTTCCAGTATAATTGCCAAAGGTGACTTGTAAAATTTTAGTGTACAACTACTTTAGGTTCCATGCTTCTGGACTAGACCTATGCTTACCTCTCTTTTGCTGAAACTATTACACAAAGAGATTTTTGACCCTTCTCTGAAACTGAGTGTGCGCACACACAAACCATTTACCAGCTATGAAGCAGACCTGGCACTCTCCCTCCTATTGTCCTGCAAACTTCCTGCTAGACTTGTTACTCACTGGCAAAAGGTTAGAGGTAATGTTATCCCATTAGTGGGATTTGAAACCTTCAGCCTTTATTTGTGATAGCCAAGCTGAAATTCATTTGGAGGGTGGCTAGAAAAGATAGCTGGAATGCAGGAAGTCACACCAACAGCTGCTGGGAAGCTATTGTATTCTTAGTTTCAGAGCTACTCTACAGAGAACTTCATCTTATTTCACTTTGGAGGGAGGGTGGTTATTTTCCTTTCACCTACTCTACTGCAATAAAATGCAGGTTTCAGACAAATCAAAGTAGTATTAAGATCCAGGATTCCATTCTTCTGGTCTAGGGTGCTACCTACCTGGTGACTACTTTCTCTACAAGCCCAGATACATTTGCTAGCTGCGAGAGAATGCTGCATAGCTTGTCTGATTGCCTAGGCTTTGAGGAAAGGTACTGCATTTGTTCACTAGCCTTAACATGTGGATAGATGAACTGACTAATTATGAAACACTAGAGTCATATCATGATTGTCTATATGCATTTTTAAGTACTTTTCACTACACGGCATTAGCCTGTATACAGTCAGTACCACCAACTGAAGCTGAAGAGATACAATACCAGTATCTGCAGCAAAGAAATCTATCCACAATTCAACTAGTGGGCAGGAGGAAACAGTTCAGAGTTCCAAGGCTGTATGTGTGCTGTCAGACCTTTACTGGGTAAACTGGAAAAAGCATATGATCTTACTGCTTTCGGTTATTAACTGATATTAGAAAAAAAGGTGTGACTTGTTGCTACAGTGACATCTCCTTTGGCTGTTTAATTATTGAACCCTGTTGAAACCCACTGAAGATCTGGCTGCCTGAGAAACTGTATCAATGAATATTTGCCTTGTGGTCTGGTCATACAAACTAGGCCATACTTGTAAGCTTGTCTTGTTGATGGTAGAAGTATTTACAAGTAGAAGTGCTTGTCTGGCTATATGAATTATTGCCTAATATGAAAAAAAAAAACCCAGAAGAATAATAAGATAAGCCAAAGGCTTTTGTTGGTAGAGAAAACAGCCAAAACTCAGAAGCCACGTTGCAGAGCAAAATAGCTCAGGGGCCTTACCTGCTCCATGCTGTTCTTCTGTTTTTTTCTGAGTGACCCAGCCCACCAAATTGATTTTTCTGGATGCTGATTTCTCCTCCTCAGGAAGACGTCGTAAGCGCCAAATCCTCACAGTGTTGTCATCAGAGCATGTGGCAATCTATGGTATAAATTGGTTTATAGTAGGGTATCCAAGGCACATCCTATAGATGACTGGCCAAGTGAACTACAACAGCTACGTCTGACACACCATGCCAATAGGAATGATGCTGAAGCCTGGTTGAGGGGGCACAAGATTTGACCATAAAACAAAGAAAATAACTCAGCTCTGTTTCATTAGCATACCAGAGAGCAGGATTTGCTTTAAAACACACAAGGCTGCCACATTCATATCTTTCTGCTAGAGAAATCTCAGTCACCATCAATAGTTTGCCTTGCAGTGCTCTGCTCAGGAAGTCATGGCACATTTTGAGTTTTCAATCACTCAGAAGACAAAAGCAGCCATGCTGGTTTTTGCACATGCACCTCGTTCTCTGTCTGTTGCTCAGGACCTCTTCTGCTCGAGGACAAACATTTGCAGCTGAGAAGGTGACACTGGAAGGCTGTTGCCCTGGCCTTAAGCGCTATCTCTTCTGAGTCAGATGTCAGGAGTATCTGGCAGAGAAACCAACTCTGCTAGAAACATTGATCTAGATTCCTGCCGCAGCACCACAGTCTCCAAAAGGATCTGTGGAATCTCAAATGAAGAAGCAGTAGGACCAATCTAGCCCACATTTTATGGCTCTCTTTAGACAGATTAGCTGGTGACTCAATCAAGAATCAGCAGAAAGTAAAAGGAAATGCTGTGGTGAAAGTTCACAGTAATCTGAATGGGAAAGTGACTCTACTCTGACCTTTGTCACACCGATGTTGTCCCTACAGAAAGCAACTTTGCCTCTCAAGTCACTCCAAGCAGCTTCCTGACCTGTCTTAGCACCACATTTTCCAATTCATGCTTTGGCATCTGAACAATGGCTGACTATTTCCCCAGTGTGAATAATGATTTTAAAGGCTGAACTGGTCTGCCTTTCCAACACATCATGATCAGGATGCTGGGCTATCTCTAGATCACAGATTTCATCTAAAAATGCCTGTTCTCGTATTGTGCGTCTTACACAAACAGAACAATTCCACATTTGCCTGCAAGACTTCCAACCTCCTACACTGCAATGCTTTTCTGAAGACCTGGTGCTGCCATGCAAGGTAGGGAAAGTGACTGACTGGCTTAACACTGTAGGATGAAAGAAACTCTGGCTATTACTACAACACTGTCCAGGATTTTTCAGGGTTACTTCTCGTTTTGAGCTAGGCCGAACATTTGAACTGATCTCCTACTGCAGTTGTTTTCCTTTTTGTAATACCTGGTGCATAATTACTGACCCAATTTCACTGTAGGTTTTTTTTGTCATAAAAACAGCTCAGATTTTGAAAAAAGGTCACAATGAAAAGAGTTTTTTAACATGTTTTTTAAAGGGCATTCAAAACTTCTTGCCACTCTGTACAAGACTAGCAGATGTATCAATGGTCAGAAGGAAAGCAAGATGAAAAAATGGAACAACAAAACAAGCTTTTGGCTTACAAAAGCCCTGATTAAAGGATGTCAGTTTTGTATCTTATAGGTGGTATCATAAGCTCTCACTAACAGAGGTCTTTGTTGATTTACAATTTTCTAGGAGTTTTCAAATAGCCTAAATTATTTGAAAATAATAAAAAAGCTCTGATACGTTGTAGTCATATGACAAGCTTGTATTACTGTCCCACAAAATGAACATTTTTAAAAGTTATTGACCGAAAATTTTCTCCCAAATAAACAAATGCTGCTGCAATTTTGAAAGCGGATGTTGCCACATCACATGTATTGTTTCATGGGAAAGACCATTTTCCAGGAAACAAACCTTAGTGTAGTCTGAAGGACACCAAGCAATGGAGGTAACTTCTTGAGAGTGACCGAGGAGTATCCACGGAGGAAGGCTGGGCTCAGAAACCTTAAAAATTCCATAGAAAAACAAGTATACAGTCAGAAGGCATGCAGCCTAATATACATCTCTAAGACCACCTGTGAAGCATGTAAATACTTTCCATCTTCCCTGTATGAAATGCATAAATCAAACGCACTCTGGCTGTCATCATGATGCAACAACTGACAGAGCCCTAAGAATCAGTTCATGTTTCATTTCTAGAGGTAAAGCAGTTGGTCAGCACTGAGATGTACTGACTTGCCTGGAAACACTTGTTCAATTCCTGCTACACGCAGGATTTCTGCCTCCAGAGTTGTCAGCCCAAAACACAACACAAGCATTTTAAGGTATTAAGTACCTCTACTTGTTCTACGTAAGATGCTTAAATTTTGGGAAGCTCATAATTTGAATCAGGACAGGCAAATACATTCCCAATCACAGGTCAATGGATTAATAATAAAATGAAACTGCCACAAACAAAATTCTACAGATGAACCTTCACTGGTTTTGCACTAGCATTTGTGTGACTGTGCCTCCTCCAGCCAACCAGTTGCTCCAGAGATCCTTTAAAAAGCTCTCTAAATTTTGCTCATTCAACTGATCTCCATTTCTCTTAGATTTTTATGAAGAATGTTTCTCCTCTTCTACAGTATTGCTACTTATCTTTGACTATAGCTCCTGTAAGTGACAGACAGAGCTGAAGCCAGCATTAAAGTGGCCCAAAGAAGAAAACACATGCATACACATACCCCCCTACACACTCACAGGCATTCTATCCAAGTTTTCCTTGCTTTCAGTAGGCAGTCCTTTCTGGAGCTATGAGTCACCATCATTGATGTGACATTTTAAGGGGAATTTATCAAGGAATTTGAATAAACGATTAAGTGAATGAACAGATCCTTTACTGTGTGGGAAAAGGAGTAGACATTACATACATACATCGGTTTCAAAGGAAGATGCAAGACATTGGGAAAGGCTTTTGAGTTTTTCTCTTGTGGATCACCTCCAACAAAAGCCTGCAAAACTGCAGTTGAATATCCAGCTTCAGATCTTAGAAGTTGTTCTGATACAAAGAGGTTCATCTTAATAGGACACTTTTTTCCCCTGGCATAGTAGAGACAATCACTTGACCAAATAGCCACTAAATGCCTTGGTCAGAGTATTCTCTTCTCTGCTAAAACATGCAATACCATGGAAACAAAATCCCTGTGTAGGGAACAAACAGGATACCTTGGTGCAGAGAACACCTTCATTTACATTTAATAGCAGTCTTGCTATACACTCATAACAGCCACAGTAGCTGTCCAGTAGCCACTGATCACTGAAAGGAATGTAAAGAGAATTACCCTTTTTGGGATGCAGTGGTTTTATGCTATACTAGTGTAAATTAACCAACTGTCCCCAAGATATATTATTGTGAAGTGAAGAGGGACACATAGTTATAGCTGTGTCCACTGTGTTTGGCAGAAGACAGTTGGTCAGTTTGCGCATGTCAAGTCAGGATTAGCCACAGCACATGCTGCTTTTTTTGTCTGATTTGACAGGATATTGTTGGGGAAGTGAGACCTATTGCAGAAAAGTTAAAAAGAGAAACCAAGGAAATAAGACTTTTTTTAGTTACTCTACTCACTGAAACAGCTGTTATATCCATTTTCAAGATTCAGCATAAAATGGCATATCTAGTTTTATGCACCATGATACAGAAGCACGTACATTCCAGTTCTGAGACAGACCAAAGCATAAGTTGATCACCTTGGAGTGATCTGTATCAAAGGATTGAAAGAACAATGAAAGTACACATCTATAAATGGTATTGTATTATTACCAGGAAGGTATCTCAGCTAGGTACCATCTTTGCAGAAAAAGCTCTGCTCTTTGCTTTTAAAATCTTATGATTGTTCAAGAGTCAGTTCATTAATCAATGAACTTGTAATTTACAAAAACCAAACCCAACACAATAAAGCAAGTGTGCATTGCCTGGAAGTGATTTATATATAAAAATAGACTGAAATAGCATTCTCATCAGCAATAACTTCTACCCACAGTGTTCTTTCTGAATTGCTCACCCAAAAACAAACTTAGCACTGCTGCAAAAGTTTCTCAAAGAAATAATTTGAGTGGACAAGGCCTCTGCCTTTCATCCCTCTCTAGATCTGGAAAGTTAGCCCTCTTCATTAAGTTCCTTCTAACATTACCTGTTAATTGGACATGTAATATCTAACCATGTTTTTTTCACAGCAAAATAAGTCCTCATCCCATGAAAAGATATGTATGTTTCAGAGTCAGTAAAATCTATCAACATTTACATTAAGAAGCCTGGGATAGGACAGATCTTGAAAGAGACAACTTTGCTGGAAGTCCTACTTTCTGACATGGCTATGAGATTAAAATAAAAGTAATCATCTGACGATTAATTTTATAAATATGTAATATGATCTGTCACTCATATGCAACAGCAACAGAGGCCTTCTGTATATTAATGCATTTTAAATGTGCTTAAATGCTTAAATTTTGAGATGTAATGACATCCTTGAATACTCTCAACTGTGTCCCAACGTGTGTTCCAAGAAAGTATCAAAACACTCGAATGCAGAATGTGCAACTCAAGTTTGCACAGGCATTTTTGCTGAACTTGCACAAGAACATGAGGAAGGTTAAAATTACCCCACTTGGCATAGGAATAGTCATGCTACCACACTCCTGCTCCTAATGAGTAAGCAACCCAGCTGCTTACAAATGTTCTTCAAATCAAAGAGGCTATATGCTCAAACTGCAGTCTCAGCAGGCTGACCTTCGCAAGATTTGTGTTTTACTTTCAAACTCACTGTAAAATGGGTAAACAAGTCAACATTCCCTAAAAATTACCCCAAACCTGAAATAGGCAGTCACCTGTGGTTTCTGTCTATTCTGCTTCTATAAGAAGTCTACTCTGTTCCCATATGGGTGTCCAGTATGGAGAACAGAACTCAAAGCATGCCTTATTCTGACGTCCCTGCTATTATCTTGGTGACATTTGCATTTCCTACACGTCAGTGCAAGATGTCAAGTGACAAAGCCTCTCAGCTGTCAGACAGTGTTTTGGAAATTTGCTGAAGGCTCTGGCTGAGCACTTGCTGCAATATGAAGGCTTTAACTACTGTAAATTAAGCATAAGAAAAAGCTGTGTCTGAAGCAAGACCTGGAAAAAGGGGAAGTGGGGGGAAAAAGTGCCCTTTAAAACAATTAAACTTTTAGGTTTCTGCTAATGAGTTCTATTGCTAAATATGAACCAAGAACTGTCTGTCTACTTGTCATAGCTGGCTGTATCAATAGGATTGAAAGAGGATTTTAATGTCCATTAAAACAGATTAAGAACAGCAACTTGCAATAAGCAGCAGCAATGAGAGATGTACTGATGGCAGGAGGCTACCTCTGTTTTACATTAAAGTTACATCGAGCCTTGACAGCAACATACACACTCTGGGCACAGCGTGCCAGGGCTAACCCCACGCTGCTTTGAGGAGGACTGGGAGGCAAGGAGTGTCCTCCGTGAACATGAAAAGCAAGAGCAGCTCCAGGCTGCATGCTTGGGTCTCACCCAATTGCCTCACCTTCCAGATGTATGCGTTGCAGTCACTCGAACCGCTGACCAGGAACTGGTTGTCTGGGCTGGTGCTGGATTTGATGTAGAAGGTTGAATTTTGGTGCCCACTGAAAACAGCCACTGTGAAGAGAAAATTAAAAAAAGATGAATAAAAGCCCCACTCAATGCACAGCCCTGGAGTCAGTTGCACAAGGAGTGCTGATCTTACAGGCTTTTCCTGTCTAGCCATGAATCCTTTGGAGAAAGTGGTTGCATTGCTCCCTTGCTCTGGGGCTCCTGTGGCAGGAAGTTTTTATTATTCTGCGGGAGCCCTTCAGGGTTCCCAAACAAAGCAGTGGCAATTTAATTAAAGCTTTAGCATGACCTGGATCACAAGCAGACCCAGACAGCACTTGGGCTGCCTCACTACTCTGGTTCAGGGTCCTTGTCTCTTCCTCCCTCGGCCGCCATCACCAGTCCCGTTACATCAACAAGGGCAGTCACAAAGTAAGGGCCTTCTTCCACGCAGGTGGCAAATTGCTGACGTTCCCCCTACTGGGAGGACCTTCAGAGCCAGCAGCTGGCACAAGACTCCAGTGTGGATCTAGAACACTTAGCTGCACCATGTACTGTTCTCTCACTGGGGCAGGAAGGGCAAATTTCTTAGCGTAGCACCAGGTGGGGCTGGCACTTCCTCCTCCAGCCTTCTTTTAGCAGTAGTTCTCATGAAGGAGACAACCCACAGACCAGAGGACACATGGCTGCCTTTGTCAGTCTTTGAAAAATCCCTTAATTTTTTCTGCCTGCAGATCTCTCAGTGCAGCAGTTACCAGACAGCAAATCCCCTCCTAAACCAGGCAGCAAGTCCTGTTACAGTGAGGATTTTCTGACGTCCCCCTCTGCAAAATAAAGCTGCTTCAATACTGGATAAAAGCAGTTGGAACAGTGATTAAAGCTGGCGAGGGCGGAGAGAGGCACAACCTGCGGGCAGGCGCTGCCCTCTGTGGGAACCACTGCACACCGAGAGGCTGCACGTGTTCCATCCAGCTGGATGAATGGAGGTTGCTCCCTAGGTTTTATCGGCTGCACACAGAAGGCAAGAGCTCTGTGAGGAGGCTGAGGAGTGCTTTGGTGAGAGCCTGCTCCCGTGAGGGAACAAGCCAGTGAGCCCATTTCCACATCTTGGCAGTGGCACCCGGGGTTAACCTCAACAACCAAGCTATTAATATTTACTAGTTGCACCACTTCTCCACTCTGGAAGCATTCCCACCCACCAGACCGCCTTCCTGAAGAGCAGACAGAAGGATACGCTGTTCATTTAATTTCAGATAACTGAGAGACTGAGAAAAGGCAATGGAAAATACGTCATGTGTCTGGCTGGAATGCATCTAACAAGTTTTGCCACTTTCTGAAAAGCAGTCGCTGGCCTATGACAAAGCAGCTTAGTGTATCAAAGGCTGTGGGCAATCTTGTACATGTAAAGGTCACAGCTGCAGAGCTGAAGGAATCTAAAAATGCTGGGGATCCTTTCTCCCAGGAACTGTGGTAGAAGTTAAATTTAAAAGGCACCTTAAAATACCCAAATACAATGTATCAGGTGATCATTTTATGTAGATTCATATCTAAGAGTCTGAGAAACCTGTGACTGCCAGTAAGCAGAAGATTCAAACTTGCTTCAGGTGGGTAGCAGCTGGACACTGGCCATTCCTCACCAGGGAACTACAGCCAAGATGCAAACTACCTTCAGTCCCTGGGTGAACCAGTATCTGCACTCATAAAAGTTTTTGTGCTGTTAATTTTGCATGGATGGCTTAATGCAAAATATGAATCTCTCCCATATAGCTTTAGGGATAAGAGCATGGAATAGGTTTCCTAAGTGTTGAACCTGGTCTCTGTCTCTCTAAGTCAGAGGGATAGACTTGCCTTTCTATGCTCTGTAATATCTATTTTTTGCAGCTATTTCCACAGATATGCTTACCTGGAGCGGTCTTTAAACTTGTCATATTGAACATGTAGATACTGTCATCAGTGCAGTTAGCAAACAGACTAGTACCAGTGGAATCCAAAACTAGGCTAGAATATCCTATAGACAAAGAGAGAAGTTCTTTGTAAGAAAAAAAATTTGCAAAACAGGAGTTCTCAAAGAAATGTCCAGAGACTGAAATTTGGAAAGGATTTCTAACATGTATGAGATTGTCATTGGAAAGTGTGTATGTTTGACAGAGCACTTGCTGAAGAAGGAAAGTTTCTAGAATAACATCTACATATTCTCATAACAATTCAGGGTGGTATTTAGAAAGGAATCACACCTTCAGAGCAGGCCAGTGATTTATTTGATGGTTTCAAAGAGATAACAGGAACAACCAATTGTAGAAGCAGAGATGAAAAATAAATGGAAACCCTTGTGCTTTGATACAATAAGCTATCCTCTGATTTGCTAGTGATTCAGATTCAAGAAAAATCTTTCCCTGCAGGCAAATTATTTCACAACCAGCTCTTCAAGGATTTCCCCCATGTCCTCGGGACTGACACTGACCATTACCACATCAAGACAGTTGATTAGACAAATCATCAGGAATTACTGTGTGGCATCAGAGCATTGTAAGGCACTAAAGATACAAAGAAGACAGAGAAACACGTACAGGTGTGCTATCCTTTTTATAACAAGCAGCTTCAAGAATAGTTTGACTCTGGACAGTGATAATGTAAAAACCCAGTCCGGTCTGTTGTCTTTGGAAGATATAATGCAAAGATAGCAGTTCAATTTGAATTTTACTCATGTATGAAAAAGATTAGCTAAATTCCTTACCAAGAGCTCTACTGTTCCCTTATCTCCATTTATGAAAATGTACTACTGAAGCCTTTGCAAGTTTTTATCATTGGTGCAATACAAAAGTGGGGCACTTTCACTCTTAAACTTGAAAATTTGGTACTGGCAATCAAAATACTCTGCGGAGTTTGCCAGTCTGATCAATAACTGGCTTAAAAGATAAGAGATGTCACTGTCACTACTTCTTCAATTCACTTTGCACTTCAACAAATGCATCTCCAATAACTTACCAAGTTTGCGAGTACTGGTTCCAGGGTAGCAAAAAGACTTGCAGGGCACCGGGTCCTGACGGTAAGCAGCATAGTTCTTACGCAAGTCCCATACTTTGATCACACTGAAATAGAAAAGCACGCACAAGTGTCTTCAACTTCAAAATTTCTCTTGCAATGTTGACTGGGCCTTCTAAGAGCACAGGAAGTCAGGTTGCTCATTCCTGAGGAGTGTCCAGTGCTAAGGAGACAAGAACTGAGCAGAAGCAGCGCAGAGATGTGCTGAAAGCAAAACAAGCGCTCTGCTGGATACGGACAAGGAGGTAGCACTGCCTTCTGTAACTAACACAAGATAAAACAACAGCCTGCAAGCCAACTTTCTTCAACTAGTAAAAGGTAATACAAGGATGCCTTTTACTTCTGACATTTGTGAGAAGTAGTTTTAGTCTGTAGTTTTAAAAATTAAGTCTTTCCCTTTTTCCCTTGCTCTTGGGGACCAAGCCTCTGTCATGAGCAGAAAAGTCAATGTTATCTGCCCCAGAAAGGCTCTGAGCACATGGAACCTGCTAAAGAATTGAATCCAAGAGGGTGATTTCCATGCTTATCAATGAGACAGTATGCTTGAGCTCCAAGATGTTGCAATGGATCTGGCACCTAAAAGAACGCATCTTTTGTAACTCAAGGCAACATTTTCTCAAGCACGCCTACACATATCCAGGCACCAAGCACCCACTCACATCACAAAACAGCTGTATAACAATAGTCTATGTGTGGTCTCAGAAGTCCATGAGAACAGAGAGAGAAAGATAAGAATTGCTCTCATTCTGCCCCATACCTAGGACACCAAAACGAGCATTTACCATATATGCACAATTTGTCCAGTGCTGTAATCTCCAGCAAGGAAGTAAAGCAGCATTCAGCTTTGCCAGTGCAAACTGACAGGGTAGCTGTTGGTTCTACCTAGCAATAACTCTAGCCTTGTACACCGAGTGATCTTAGAAAAAAAAATCTCCTAATCTTTTTATGCCACTAAGAAGAGCACACAGACAAGGAAGCATCCTCCCTCCTTACCCATCAACAGCTCCTGCAGAGATAAGAGTGTGCTCGTCCTGAAGCAGCACCACAGTTACACTCTGCTGGAAATCCTTAAAAAGAAAAGAAAAAAGAACTTTATTTTCTTTTAAGGTCAGCAAGATCTTGCTGCTTAGTTGAAGGCCAAATGAATACTGAGAAAACCTCCTCCCTCTAGCCACACAGGAGAACCTGGAAATACCAGATGTCATTAAGGACACAACAATCCTTCAAACACTCCCACCAGGGAAATTGCTCCTGAGCAGTGAGTGTCTGGGCAGCAGTTTGAGGTTATACCTTTCAGGTCAGAGATAAGAGAGCTGCTTTTATCACAAAGTTTAATAGATTAAATATTACCAGGTCTTATTTCAATAAGGCAGTAATTTGTCAGGTCACATTAGGGGGAGAAAAACACAGAAAAAAAATAAATATTACAACCCTCGCCATTTCCCCCCCTTCAAAATGCTGGCTATTCCTTTCCTCTCCGGGAAGAAAAGATGTATTTTCACACAGCATTTGCACAAAGTTGGCTTTGATGGCACATGGGTTGTTAGGCAACTAAACAAAGTCTAAAATTAGCCATAGCAAGTGACCGTGACACAAAAACCTACTTCTGCAAAGATAAATGGAAGCATTTACCACATACAAGCCACATATTTCTCGCTATGTTTACTTAGGAAGACTTCTATGCATAACAGTGTCCCCAGAAGAGAGGCTTATGCTTTGTTTGTTCCCCGGATACCTACCACCAAGGGAGCAAGTCCTCTTAAGTTCTGCCTCTTCTTCTTAGGTTTGGAAGGAGTCTGCTTGTCAGCCACATTGTGTGCACCACTGATTTGCTTCACCTGCCTGTAAAATCCATCTGAAAGAAATCAAAGGCATCTCAATTAATAGTTTCCATGCAATTTCCCTGTCACTTTAATAAAACAGGCATCAGCTTGGAATTAGTCCTAAGAGGTGGCTGAGACAAACCTTTAAAATCATTCACGTATTCTGAAAACAAAAACTGTTAGTTATATATGAAACTGGTGAGAATACAGTAAGCATCAGGAACATATAATGCAAAAAATTACAAAGGTCAGTGTAGCATGGACACTGAAACTAAAACTGAGAAGGCTGCCTTTAGAAATCATTACCCCCAGTTTGGTTTTCAGCATGTACCTGGTCTGGAGCATTCAACTCATCCCAAGCAGAATTGCACTCACAGTGCTTTTCTACTCTATTTTATAATTTTCTATTTAGTCTTTTGTCTGCTACTTCTCACTTTATGAAACTTACTGCTTTACTAGAGTAATGCAACTTTCTTACTTTTTTTTCCCCTACACGTCCCACTTCAATCATGTGGAGTCTCTCTTTTCCCCCACTTGTCCATTTGAAGAGCTTTTTGTGCTGTCCTAACAGAGATGTATTCTGTACCCCCTTATCTCCTTACCAACCCACAGGGTATTATCAAGCCAGAATGTGTATCATGCAGCAAACCTGAGACTGTTATGAAGTGGAAAAATGCATCATACATAGAAGAGATACCTATTCCATCCCTTTACAGTACCAAAGCAGTAGTTATGTGACAATCCTTCCCTTTTACTGAAGTTTTGCCTATATCGTAATCAAAAGCATTAGTCCAACAAGTGACTCTGAGCGGTACTTTTATATGAGATACCCAGCTTTTTTCATACATATCTGAAAGTTCATTTACCTTTCTTGTTGCATCTGGTATCCCAAACCATGATGTTTCCATCTCTGCCTCCAGTACAGAAGACAGCTGAGAGGGAGAAAAAGAGTGCTATTAGCTTCCAAAAGTGTTAATTTAATTAACTGAATCCAGTACAACGACATCTATGCACTCTGGCTCTTCTGCCTCAACACTTATGAAACCAGTCCTAGAAATACGAAAACCAGGCCATTGTTTTGCCGTGCTTTTTGACTAGTTTTCTTACTTTTCCTATTCTTTTTTTTTTCTAATACTCTAGAGAAATCTACTTATGAAAAGCATATTCACACACTTATGTATGGAAGTAGATATTCTATCTTAACTTTGCCCAAGATCGGAAAAGTGCAGATGTCAGCATCACAACACCATCGAGTTCCAGCAAGTTAGTTCTGCTTCTCTGGCTGGGTCCCTCCTCAGTAGGCCTGTGATACCTGTACCTGTCAGTTTCCAAAGCCCTTTTTTAGCCCTTAAAGTACTTTGCCAGAGAGAAAGAGGAACAAATAGGGAATATCAACACTTACCTTTCTCAAATCTAGAAAAAGCAACTGACTTGAGGCTACACTGGTGACCTTTGCATATGCCAAGAAGCTCGCCGGCTCTCACATCCCACACCTTGGCTGTCTGATCTCCTGAAGCAGTGACCTTCAGAAGCAAAAATAAAAAGCTTTAGTCTTTTTCTGTACACAGTTGCCAAAGCATTAAAAACAAAGTTAGAAGGCAAAAGACTGCTTACAATCCTGTGTTCCCCTGGTACCCAGGCAAGGTCAAATACAGCATTTGAGTGAGCCTGCCATTCTAACAAGAAAACAAAAGTCAAGATTAGTTCAGTGCATTGCAGCACAATATTTTGCAGAAGACTAAAGGACATCAGACACTGAAATCAGAAATCTTGTCAACAGCTTGCTTAGGCATGAAAAACAACATAGAACAATTCACCTACTACTGCTGTTGTAAGAGCACATTCATGCTCCTACTCTGTTAAGAAGACTCAACAAAGTATGTAAAAGGATTTAAATACTGCCTACATTTATGTTTTAATGACTTGCAAAAAGCTTACTTTGATTCCAGTAAACCCCATACTTGTTATAGCAAATGAAGATTACCTTCTACTCAACACTTACCTTTAAAGATGAGTTTCCTGGTAGCTTGAGCTTCAGTATCATAGAGTCTAACAAATCCTTCTTCATTTGCAACTGCTAGTACATGCTCCCAATTTGGTGCTGAAAATAAATTGAAACATAATATATTATGTAGCTAATTCATACTCATACCCCTGTTCTTTGTGAAGGGACACAGACTCTTTAAATAGAGTACACAGCAAATAGATAGCTGCAAAATAAACAGTATTTACATAGCAACATAAATATTCAAAATGCAGAAATATTGGCAAGCATTTTTTCTAGACGTTCCATTCAGGAGTAACTGTACATGGGCAACCAAATGGCTCCAGGAGCAACTTTAGAAGTGGCCTCTTCCACCAGTTATAATCGTTCTCCAGTTAGTTTTCTCTGTCTATGCTATGTATCATCTACAGCTTCCAGTGGTTTTCATGATCTGAGTTGGAAAAGCAGAAAGCTGCCTTGGAAAAACGTAAGAGCTCATGTTGAAACTAGAGTACTAAGAATGAAAGAGTTTTGCCCTAAAGATCCAGGAGCTTCCGTGTTTACTCCACTCAGTATGTGCTCACCGTGGAGAAATGCTGTGTGTTATCAGCCTGGTGACATGCATCCACCATGCATGTCTTTGGTTTCTACAAACTGTTCTCCATGCTGTTACATCTTTTATCTATTTTGAACAAAGCCCAGTTTTTCACCTATGTAGCCTCACACTGTCACCAAGAGGACATACCTTGAAACAGACACAGCTGAAACAAGAAGGTATTAAAATAAATGCTTTGTAGTTGCTTCTTTAGGGGAATACTTTCCATCAGTATATATAGGAGCACCACGAGCCAATGTATATCACATCTAGAAGCAAGTACACTGTTACCAGCTCACTTTAAAACAAAAAAAGTCTGAAACCAAATAATGAGACAGAATCAAACAGGAACAACAAAAAAAGCTGACAGCAGTGCCCACACCCTGGCCTCCAAAAGGGTTTTCAGAAAGTGACTTTACCTGTAGAAAAGGTGCAGCCGAAAGGAGGGACCGGCAACCCCGTTTCCCCATAAGACAGGTGGTCATCTTCCTGGCTGCACTGGTAGCCATCTAAGAGATGCTGCAGGGGAAGCGGCGGGGAACGACCTGCAACGGGACAGACGGACCGTAAGCGCACCAGACACAGCCGGCTCGGGCGCCAGGAGCCCCGACGCCGCCGCAGGGGCTGTGGAGGGGCGCGGGGGCAGGTCAAGATGAGGAGCGGTCGTGCCGCGGTACCCACGGTCGGTGGTGGCGGCGGTGGCGCGGCGGAGCAGCGCGCGGCACAGCATGGCCGGGCGGACACGGCCGGTGCGCGCCAATACAACTCCCGCCAAAACGACCGGCCCGCCAAGCCGGCGGTGCGCCCTCATTGGCCGGCGGGGAGCGCGAGGCGCCACGCCCTCCTCCTCTGATTGGGAGCTGGCGGTGCGGGGGGCGGGGCTTCCGGGCTGCCCTTTCCCGCGGCCGCAGTGGGTGGGGCGGGCACGCGCCTGCGCGGGAATGGCGCGGCGGCGGGAGTGCGAGTGCGCGTGCGCGGGGCTGGCGGCGAGGGGCAGGAATGGCGTCCAGCGCCAAGTCGTTCCTGGCCGACGCGGGCTATGGAGAGCAGGAGCTGGACGCCAACTCCGCACTGATGGAGCTGGACAAAGGTGAGGCCGCGCGGGCTCGGGGTTGTCGCAGGGCCGGGGTGGGAGCTTGGCGCTGTGCCGCTTTATCCACAGCGAGGGCGGAGGGAGGATCTGGGTCTGGAGGTATCTGCGGTAATTCCTGTTGTCTCGCTTAGGCCTCAGGTCTGGGAAACTGGGGGAGCAGTGCGAAGCCGTCGTTCGTTTTCCCAGGCTCTTCCAGAAATATCCCTTCCCTATTCTCATCAATTCGGCGTTCCTAAAGCTGGCTGATGTCTTCAGAGTGGGGTAAGTGCCATCGGTGAGTTTCTCTCCATTCAAATCTCCGGTCGGTAGGACTCGCTCTTGGGGACAGATTGTGCTCCACTGAGGTTTGCTTTCCCCATCTTTCGTGGGCTTAAGTGGCTGTGAGTGATCAATGACAGAGTTCCTTTTCATCTGTCCTGATTTGAGGATTCCCTTCCTGACTGATATAAGTTCACTGGTGTAAGGTCTGCTTCACAGGCGCATTCAGATTTGTAATTTGTAAAAAGATGAATGGTCATATGTGCAAATTTTGTCTCTAAGTCATGCAATGTTAATAACAAAGCTCAAAGTATAGCTTTTCCAAGTGCCTGCTGTCTAAGTGATGTATCTAATGGAATCGGAGCTACTTTGGAATAAGTTACAAAGTTAAATGTTGAGTGGAATCTTCACTGCTGTCTCCAAGAAGGGAAAGAAATTCACTCACACCCGACAGTGGCAATTAAGTTCTCTTGCCTTAGTCTTGGATGTGTTTTTCTAGAAGAATTGGATCCCTAAGTGTGCACAAAACAGGCATTTACTTACACCCCTCCTCACTGGTGCCAGCTGGTTCATTTCCCTGGAACTGGGCCTAAATCTGACACTACCAGAACTAGAAAAGAAAACACTAGTGTACTAATAGTCTCTTTTGTATTACATCAGTCTACTCAAACATTTCTGAAGCATAGACATTTTCCTCGTTTTAATTTTCTTTCGGAAGTTGTTTTAAAATAGTTTTTTTTCAAGTCCTTGAATTTTTGTTATAAAATAGCCTGACAAAGAAATGTGTGTATTTTCTAATAGGAACAACTTCCTGAGGTTGTGTGTGCTGAAAGTTACTCAGCAGAGTGAGAAGCACTTGGAGAAGATCCTAAATGTGGATGAATTTGTCAAAAGAGTTTTCTCAGTAATTCACAGCAATGATCCAGTTGCTCGGGCTATTACACTCCGGTATGTATTACATAAATGATCCTAATTTACTTCATATCTGTAGCTAATTATCATTGTGCTTGACTGGAACAACAAGGCCAAGTGCAAGGTGCTGCACCTGAGCTGGGGCAACCACCGATATCAACACAGGCTGGGGAATGAAGGGGGTGAGAGCAACCCTGCCGAGAAGGACTTGGGGGTACTGGTGGATGAGAAGCTGGACATGACCCAGCAGTGTGCATTGACAGCCCAGAAACCCAGTCGTGTCCTGGGCTGCATCCAAACCAGCCTGACCAGCAGGTTGAGGGAGGGAATGCTGCCCCTCTACTCTGCTCTGGTGAGACTTCACTTTGAGCACTGCACTGCGTCCAGTAGTGGGTTCCCCAGCACAGGAAGGACATTGACCTGTTGGAGAAAGTCCAGAGGAGGCCACCGAGATGATTAGAGGGATGGAGCACCTCCCCTACAAGGAAAGGGTGAGAGAATTGGGGTTGTTCAGCCTGGAGAAGAGAAGGCTTTGGAATGACATATTTGCAGCCTTCTGGTATCTGAAGGGAAACTACAAGACAGATGGTGAGGGACCTTTCACAAGGGCGTCTACGTAGTGATAGAACAAGGAGGAATGGCTTCAAACTGAAAGAATAGATTTACGTTAGCTATTAGGAAGAAATTCTTTTCTGGGAGGGTGGTGAGGCACTGAAACAGGTTGCCCAGAGAAGCTGTGGATGCCTCATCCCTGGAAGTGTTCAGGGTGAGGTTGGATGGGGCTTTGAGCAAGCTGATCTAGTGGCAGGTGTTCCTGCCCATGTCGGGTGCATTGGAACCAGATGATCTTTAAGGTCCCTTCCAAACCAAACTGTTCTACGATTTTATGAATGAAATATAGAAGGCTTTTTATACATTGTTCATGGAGTTAAAAGCAAAGACATCTGTCTTTAAAGGGGGTGAATGATAAAGATCTGTGATCAGAAGAACAAGGTTATTAATCATGTATGATGGAGAGAATTTTGTGGATGGCTTCAGGTAAAACAGAATTTGTAGTGTTGAAATTTTGTGTACTCACAAGAAGAAAACTGAACCTTGTTGTATGCATAACCCAGACAGTAGCCATATGCAATATATCATATATTGCCTATGATATATTTACACCAGGACCAAAAGGAAAGTGCTTCCTTACATGTCAAAATAATTTTTGTTAACTAGTAACCAAAGCTTATGCGAACTTTGTTATACTTGCACCTGTTTTTCGTTCATCATTGTCCTAGAAGTTTACTGCTTGTTGGTCTGATCAATAACTTCTAAGGAAGTGCTGTTGTATTGTTGATTGCTTTGGACTTCCTAGGAATCAAATGGGAAAACAAATAAAATAAACCTGTCTTTAATGTCATTGTCCTGCTGCTTTGGTGTCTGTGTCTCCAGCACTGTTCAACATCATCATCTTAAGTGCATCTTCTGTGCATCTTCCAACCCCTGTGCAGGTGAATGTGAAGAGCACTTCTCTTTTTCCCTTTATATTCTTTTTTTCTCTCCATTTAGAACTGTTACTGCTTTCACTGTTGAAAGATGGGGAGGCATTAACGGGTTTGATTGATTAGCTCATATGTCTACTTCTTTTTTCTTTTGGTATTTCATTTGAGATTGTGCTTTCATGCTCTGGTCTCAGAAATCGTTAAATACAATGGGACTACATGTTTTCTTGTAGTTCCACTGTAGTATTCTAACATATGCTTGCAGTTGTTGGCTGGCATTGAGAGTTATCTTAGCAGACTGATAGAAGTCCCAGGAATCCAGTCTGTTTGAAAAAATACTTAAATTACTAATAAATTCACAGGATGCATCAAGGGAAACATCAAAATGGCTTTTGGTTTTGTCCTTGAATAGTGTCAGTAAGAAAGAACATGTAGAAAGAAAGATCTGCTAAACCAAAACTTTGTGAAATTTTATTGCTAGATAAGTGTGTGTAAATACTTGCACAGAACTCTTGCTAAAATTACCATCAGTGTTACCACCCTGCATTCCTTTTTCTTTTAACTGGATTATGCTAAATATGTCTGAAGGGTATCTTTTCATAACAAAGTATAAATTGACTTGCAACTTTGTTAGCAGTTACACAAAAGGTATTGCACTATTCCTGCTAATAACCTTATCCCACATCAGTGAAAGATCTTAGGAACAAATTATGAAAGTCAGATATTTGATTACTTGATCATAGTAACTACTGTAGAAACTTCTCTTTCATAGCATGTGGTTAAAATTTATGACTGTTCAGACATTTACTTCTGTACTTACTTCTGAAGTTTTAATTAGGAAGAGGGATAGAAAAAGTAGAAATTAAATTAGTAATTCTCTAAATGTGTTTTTATATCGCCCTAGACTACCACATTTTTGAATTTATATCTCATGGTGTTCTTTATGTGTTTCTGAAAATAGCCATAAGGACATTTCAGCATTAAATCTGTTGTATTAATATCAGAGCTTGAATGTAAAAGCATCTCAAAAATGCTTATTCCTGGTGCCATAGTGCACTCTTAATTTTAAAAGAATTTTTGGTATGTTTCTCACTGTACAATTTCAAGATAAGAGGTATCATAATGTAATTAAGTTTTTATCAAACCACTGACATAACCCTCATGACAAAATTTGTTACCATTTAATTATATGCCTACTTTTAGCATTTGCTTGTTTCTGTAATAGGTGTGGAAGAGCACACATACTTATAGAAAAAAATAGTGTTTTAACCAGTCATTTTACATTTCTATTAGGTTTCATCTTACGTTTCTTCTTGAACATCGTTCTTCCTGATTTTTCTGGGATTTATTTCTGTAGGATGTTGGGCAGCATGGCATCTATTATTCCAGAAAGGAAGAATGCACATCACAGTATTCGTCAGAGTTTGGATTCCCATGATAATGTGGAAGTGGAAGCTGCTATATTTGCTGCTGCCAACTTTTCTGCACAGTCTAAGTAAGATTTTTTTTAATTTCATTAACTCATTCACAAACTTTACTATTTCCTTCTCTAGTGATAACAATGTCATTTATAGCAAAACATTTAATTATGTACAATAATAATATTGTAGAGAAACCTGAATACAAGTTTAACGTTAGTTTTTACAAAAATGGAAAGCTCATAAATATGAAAATTCAAAGTGGAATAGCAGCTTTAATCAAGGATTATTTTACAGAAATTATATTAGAGACCAAAATGTAGTGCTGCTTGTCATTTTGCCACATTTTTTTGAAAACTTCCATTTTATCATTTGATCATCCCCTTGTGCAGAATTTCTGAAAAGACTTAGGTCTTGGCAGGCACTTTTTGGGGAATGTTTTTATTGTTAAAACACAATGTTCAGTTGATTTTTAAATGTAATTTTTAGAATTTTCATTACTTAATTTTTGGTTTTTCATTTCACCTGGTACTTTCTTTTCTCTACAGGGATTTTGCTGTTGGAATTTGTAATAAAATCAGTGAGATGATTCAAGGTACATGTGTATATTGAATGATAAAAGGGAAAAGCTTTAATTTCTCTGAAAATTCTTTATTATTCATATTTATCTATTAGATACCAGAATGCTGTTGCCCTTGTACTCAGATAAGTCCAATTTTTAAATTAAATTAGCTAACCAGTAATCTAATGTCTGGCTCTTGTGTCCTCTTAAAATCTAAGTTCTCGAAGCACCTGTTTGGTACAGAATAAAAACTTACCTACAGTAGGTGAATAAACTTACATAGACTCTCACAGGTTGCTTCAGATGAGTTAATATGTGTGCTCCCTGCACTGAATCAAGGAGCAGCTTTCTCAAACAGCCATGACAGTGCTTGATACTGCTGTTGTTACACACCTGTCCCAGAGATGAGCTATTTGAATCCAGTGCATGTGTCTGCACAGTCTGCATTCAGCACTGATGGCAATGTAGACATATTGTGTCCCTCAGTACAAGGACTGACACTCTGCCTGTCTCTTTTCCTCGTGGCAGGTTTGGCCACACCCGTGGATTTGAAGTTGAAGTTGATCCCCATTCTGCAGCACATGCATCATGATGCCAGCTTGGCCTCCAGCTCCCGGCAGCTGCTCCAGCAGCTGGTGACATCCTACCCCTCTACCAAGATGGTCATTGTTACTCTGCACACCTTTACTCTGCTTGCTGCTTCTTCTTTGGTTGACATTCCTAAGCAGGTGATTCTTCCTAATGCATTAAGTACCAAGTTCATTTGAAAAAAATTCAAATTCTAGATGGTTCTGTTTCCAGACAACCCCATCAAACACATTAACCCTTTTTTACAGATCATAACCTGTCTTTCTTTAAATCAACTGAGATTGAAATCAACTAGGATCGATCAGCATTCAGAAAAGCAAACACCCTGACTTTCTGAAAACATTTCATTGTGGCTGTAGAAGCCAGGCTTCACTTTTCACTGCTGTATATTGCCTTGTGTTGTGGGGGTGCCTTTTGTCTTTCCTTCATGCAAGCAAATGAATATTTCAGTAGCACGGAATGCATTTAAAATGTATTTCTTGAAGAACTTTGAGAATTTGAATCTGTTGTTTAAATTTAGGACTATACACCAAGTAATGGGAAAGCAGTGATGGAAAAGTACAATGCTTTTATGCTCTGGTAATGAGCTTTGTGGATGTGATTTATATAGCAGATCTGAACACAGTGACACTTGAGACTCATCTCACTAATCCTTGTAAAGTAGTCATGAAAGTCTATTTGCTTTAT
Organism: Lepidothrix coronata; assembly: GCF_001604755.1. Lineage (NCBI taxonomy): Eukaryota > Metazoa > Chordata > Aves > Passeriformes > Pipridae > Lepidothrix > Lepidothrix coronata. The sequence continues at coordinate 1,121,859 of NW_016690213.1, forward strand.
TTCAGTCCTGTACAGCTGTGGAAAGCTGGTATCTGTTACTGTTAGACTAATAGCATTGATCTGTCTGAAACTTTTGTTATGGCTCATTTCTGTATTTCAGAGGATGCTTTTGATAGTACCGAATCTCAGTCTACTGAAACAGCATTAGAACACTTAATGTGCTGCTTTTTTTTTTCTTTTAAATGGCTGTAAGCATGGAGATTTAGGCTGTATTTCTGCAACACAACAGCAGCCAATACTGCTTAAAACTGATGTAGTCATGGTGGGGAGGTTCATGCTTTTTCATGTCCTGGCTATTCCATGTTTGTAAATCTGCAGTCAATGATCACAATAAAGGACATGCAGGCAAGTGTTGCTTAAATTGAGATAAATGCTTCAGAGGGTGTGGGTAGGGATTGTTTTTGTTTGGTTGGGGTTTTGGGGGTTGTTTTTGCAACTGCTGACATACAAGGTATGTCTGTCTTGCTATCTGTTAAGTGCAGATCACACAGATGCCCAAATTAGCATCAAATGCCCAGAATACTGGTTAGCAGCATAATTACAACAGTATAAGGTGTTTACTGAGTTTCTCAGGGATGTTTTATGGTATTTCTGACCATTGCAACATATCTTGAGGCTTCTCAGGTACACAGGGTTATGTAGAGAAGGGTACATGAACTAAGAGAGCTGGATGGTAAAAAATGCCAGACTGTTTTAGCTTGCAGTGACTTCACAGCCACGTGGCAAGCAATCAGACAGATAGGACAAGTTAATTTTGGTTGAGTATGCTCAATATTTCTTCAAGAGTGCTTTTGGAAAGACTTCCTTCTAGTAGCATATCTCTTAAACAATGAATTTATTTCGTTGTAGATCCAACTTTTGTTGCAGTACTTGAAAAATGACCCCAGGAAGGCTGTGAAGAGGCTTGCCATCCAGGATTTGAAGTTGCTGGCCAACAAGACACCACATACATGGAGCAGAGAAAATATTCAGGTTTATACATTTTTAAGCTAAAGTTAATTATGAAACTTTCCAATTAGTTGTAGGGTTCTTTCTAGAAGAACAATTTGGGAGGTAAAGGAAGGAGGAACATGCATCTCCATATCCTTCAGTTAGGTGCCAAGCAGAGTAGCCAAGTATTAATGAGCAGTTCGTAGAATATCTTTATTGGACAAGTTGGCACATAAGGATCAAAATTGAAGTATTAAAGATGAGGAAAGGCATGGGTAATGTAGTAGGCCTTTTTACAGTAAGGAAATAACTTTTCCATCTGACAAACTGATCTGAGGTAATAGACACGAGAGCTGAATGTTTATATTAATCTTAAAATATAGAGTAATTATTAATGCTTTCGTGTAACACAGAGTCTCTGGGATTTGTCAAAGCCTGTCATCCAGCAAGATATACTTGAAAGGACAAGTGTCATTTTGACTTACTTTCTTAGGATTAATGGCTTATTTTCAATAGTAACCTTGTGACTCCCGTAGTATGAATGAGACCCTCGATGGTGTTTATAGTGCACCTGTGCTTTTTGGGGAAACTATTGTTATATTGTAGATACTGTCACTGCCTTCTTTCAATCACAGTTGCATGTGAATATTTTTTTCCTCCTTGTCTTTCTCTTTTTCTGGTAGAAATGACTGTAGAAAATAACTTTGGGTTAGATTAATGGAAAAGTAAATATTTCAAGAACTTAATGGCAGAGGGTTACAGCTCTACTTTTTTCTGGGTCATTTTTCTTTGCTTTTGCTACCCTTGGAAGCTACTTTTGTTCTATGTTGTTGGAGCATAAGGCAGCTGGGAGGAAAAACTGTGTGGGTTTTTGTTAACAATCATGTGAGAAATAAAGCATGTTCTGCTTTGCCCTTGATTCTTAGAGATGATGATTTGGAGCGTGCAGAGGTTTTTGTTTAAGTGAACTGTTTTGTTCTTCATAATGTATTAATACCAGAAAAGTATTTTTAGGGAATTGTTTTATGGATTCTTTGCAGTCAAAATGCTACTCTATACCATTATGTCTGGTCAGGAGTAGACATGGATAACATGGCTTTTGCTTTCATATAGTGTCTTAGGGTAGATGTCCCAGTGTTTGAAATGCACAGGGACAAGTTCCATCGATGTCAGAACTAAACCAGTGGCAGTTTGATATCAGAACTAAACCAGTGGCTAGGTTAAAACAAGACTAATTGTCTGAATTATCTGCTTGCTGAATGGCGTGCAGAAATAATAAGAATTTTTCTGCCTTCTGAAGTATAAAGTCAACATTTGGAGTTGGGAAATTTGTTCTCTATATATTTAAATGACTTAGTAATGTTTATAAAACAGGGACTGGAACAAACTATCCTTTTCTTGTGGCAAGACCTGCTTCTTGTACCTTTTTACCAACAAAAATTGGTTAGTTTCTTCAGCATTTTGAGTCTGTCAGATGGGAAGCTTGGTCTTTGAGTTGTGGAGACTTCACTAATTGTAGACATCAGCTTTAGAAGCTGCTGTTGTTGATGTCTAGAGCAGTCCTTCTGACTGCAGAGGTAACCAGGAGTCTGTGCTCCATCCTGCTAATTCTTCTGTGCTCCTGACATTCTTCAAAGTTCTGAGAGGGAATCTAATAGCACTGGAGTAAAACATCAGTGTCTTGGGAGACATTGAGACTCATTTTCAACACTAATCATTGTCTCTTCCTCTGTCTGCTGATGCCATACTATTCAATGGATTAACAAAGTACTAATTGGTACAAATTACAGATGTATTTAGAATGTAACCCTTACACCATACATATGCCTGATAAGAACACCACTGAGGTTTTTTTGTTCTGTGAAACTAATTCTGTGTTGTTGTTTTTCTTTATTCAGTTACTGGATATTATCATTCAGCTTTGACACTCTCTGAGGCAGAATATACTTATATTTTCATTTGTATCTCATATTACTGTCCCTCTGTTGACTAAAAAAGCAAGGCACAAAAGTATGATGGCACATTCTATTATAATTGAATTAAAAATAAAATACACTTTAGTATTTTTATCAAGGAACTTGAACTGTATTCTGCTGGACACCAGTACTGGTAAAGGAAATGATTTTTGAAACTTTGCTCTTCAGAGGTGTGTGTTTACATAAAACTCTGCAGATTGGTACAAGGCAAAATAATCAGTATGCCTCTAAGACTGGAGAAACTGTCTTAAAATCTTGTGTAGTATTCGATCAATGAGACCTGATAATATTTTTGCCACTGATTTTTAATTAATAAGTGACTTATAATTGATATTTCATAGCATATAAGAAAGACCCACTGTCACTTTTCTGCAAGCCAGATCCTCAGTCTTCTAGAACAGTTGCTTGATTTTAGTATAGTATTTTCTGTAGGAAAATTTTGATTCTCAAAACTTTTCAGAGAAGTGGAACTACATTTTTAATACAGGTTGCTTATGGGAATTCTTATCTCTGTATCTTTTTTCCTGCTGATCTTTAGGCACTCTGTGAATCTGCTCTTCACACTCCTTATGACAGCTTGAAAATGGGCATGTTATCTGTTCTTTCCACATTATCTGGGACCATTGCCATTAAACAATACTTCAGCAGTGCTCCAGGTAAGAAAAGATAGTTATCTTTGGCATTTCTAGTAGATTGGTTTTCTACTGATGATCAGTTGCGTCTAAACACTTTGTAGCATATTCTTAAACTATTTTTGAACTTCAGAATACTACTGAGAGTCAGACTGTGTTTATCACATGTAAACTTTAAATAGGATGCTGTATACCCTTGAATAATCATGGTCTCAGATTTTGTTCTGTTTTCTGGGTCCTATAGTATATGAAAGGGGTTTTTACCTTTGAGTCTTCAACATTTCTTTATTTTACAATCAGTGTGTTGCCTCTCAAATGGCTGACCTGCATTCTGCTTGAGGTGCTTTGAAACCATAGTTCTTGAGTAGCAGGGAGGCTTCATGGTGTGAGGGTGGGCTGGCATGTTATCCAGGTACAGTGAAGCTATGCCACTCTTGTGGCAATGACCTGCAGCAATACCAGGTGAACTTTTCTGCCTTGTGACAATATTCTGGAGAAATAGAGTAGACATTTAAAAGTGATTCAAGGTATCTTGTTCTTAGAATTATCATCATACTGTTTTCTTTATTCTTCCTGAAAGCCAGACAACCCTAATGACTATTATAAGCCCAACTACATCAACTGCAGAAATGGGAAAAAAAAAATACATTCTCTTCAGTCATTCTGGCATGTCTGAATAATTAATATGCTCACCAGCTTTTTTAATCAGACATAATATTTTCTCTGAGTCCTGAAAATTTCTCTGAGTCCTGAAACATCAACCTTTAGACCCAAATGTTCTTTCTTATGCATGTCCAACTGCTGTAGTGTACTTTCATCCTATCGTTTAAACATAAAAAAATCTGTAGTCAATATAGTTGTTTCGTAGAAATGTACTTAAAGATCTGTGTTATGTTTATGGACTGTGCAGTTTTGTGTTCTGTTTGCCTTGTCTTTGTTTAGGAACAGCAACTACAACTGCAAGATCATTCGATTTAGTAAAACTAGCACAGGAGTGCTGTTACCATACTAACCGTGGCATTGCAGCTCATGGTGTGAGAATTCTGACTAATATATCAGCCTCTTGTCAGGACAAAGGTAAGTGAAAGCAAGGACAACAAAGTGGGTCTGTTTACAATCACGCTTATGCACTTAACACGTATTAACTGGTCCTGTCTGTGAACCTGTCTGTAAATCTGTCTGATCCTTCATGCTGGTTAGGGAAAATGGGGACTATAATCTAGTAGAAAATACTCTGTATGATGTTATGAATGATTGGGAAGATTCCATCTTTGTCTAATTAAGAAAAAATTACTGGGCATAGTAGAACTGGTGCTAAATAAATGCTTGTTTTCCTTTTTGCTGTAAGACCAGTGAATTGTTTGTCAACCTTTGAAAACAGTTTGCGCAAAATTCGTTGCAAAAGATTAACAGAGCATTCAGAAGCCTTAGTCCATAGGTTTATGCATGCTTTACAAGTATCACAGTTGCTGTGACTGCTGAATAGTTACCTGAGACATGGAATGGCAGATTTGTTTCTAAAGTAAGGTAAGGCCCAAGTATTAGGGAGATATTTATCTATCATGACTGCAACAGCACTGCAAGCGTTGCACTGACTGTGGTAAGAAAACCGAATAGAGAACAAGCTAACTCTCCTTTTCTTTTTGTAGATCTTTTGCCTTTGGAGCAAGATGCAGTTTTTGGCTTAGAAGCTCTTCTTGTTCTTTGTAGTCAAGATGACAGTCCAGGAGCTCAAGCAACCTTAAAGGTGACATTACTCTTATCTTCCCCTAGCACAGCTGTAAGCTACAGTAACATCTTATGTAACAGAGTGGCCGATATGCACCAGATCCTTTCTGGTGGAAGCCTAACAAACTGGAGGGAAATGAAGATTTTTCTGGTTTGCCCATAATCAGAGTCCAGAGCTCTAGAGAAACTGAGCACAGCTGTAGTGCACCATCTCTCAGCTCTAGAATAAGTGAATTGTTCTCAGAGGAACAGCTGCAATTAAACATGAACAATGGATGGAGGTGTCTCTGGAGGACAAAAGGATCTTGGAGAGAACTTGCTTTATGGGGATGGAGATGCAACGTACGTGATCGCAAGGCTTTTATTATTTTTATTTTCCCACTTCAGAAACTGCTGTCAGTAGTTTTTCTAGTTATTTACCTGTAAAGGCTGGTGGTCTGACAAAGACTATAAACATTTCTTGAATATGTGATGTGTTTTTGTGCTGTGAGCTCAGGGACAAAGGCTTGGGCTCTTAGAAAAATCTTATCTTTTGTAGAGTACATGGTTTTGAAAATGCCAGATCTGTATTTCTGCAGTCATAGTTGCAGATAAGTAAGCGTGCGTGGCTTTTTTATTTTTGAGTAGACATGGTGTTTATTGTACCCGTTGAATGTGTGAATTGCAGATCACGTTAACTTGTATGGTGAAGCTGGTCAAGTGCCGTCCTCACCTGAGCCAGTCAGTGGTTGAATCCCTGCTGACGCAGCTGCAGAGTGCCCAGGACAATGCCAGGATTCTCATGTGCCACTGTTTAGCAGCTATTGCCATGCAGCTGCCTGTCCTAGCAGATGGGATCCTAGGAGACCTAATGGACCTCTATAAATTGATTGGACAATCTGCCACAGATAAGAAACAGGAACTTTTGGTAAGGCCTCCCTTGTAGATAAATGTCTGTATAAACAACTGTAGATGAATTGTATTTAAAAAGGCAGCTAAAACATTTGTCATGTCCAGGTTGATGTGCCAATCTATAGCCACTATTTTCAGTTTTGTTTTAACTTTTGACTACATACCTCAGCGTTTAGTGTAGAACTATTTCCTAGATGGAGCTGAACTAAGCAGTGTATTCCATTAGATTTTCCAGCAGGTGGCACTGCTTAGACAAACCTGGCTATTGAAATTATTGGGGTATCTCCAAAGTAATGGTTATAGGCAAAATGGCAGTTAGCTCCATTTATATATGGTGCTCTGATGCAAAATGACTTAATATATTGTAAGTGAGAAAAATGCTTTCATCACATCTATTTGGAAAAGAATTTGAATTTTAAAAAAGAAATTACAAGCTTTCTGTTAGTTTATTTGGAGCATTTGAAATATCTCAGTTAAAAGGGAGAGTAAAGATTCTTTAAATGAAAGTTACTTTGATCTACAAGAAATACTGGGATGGCTGTAACTACTTAAAAGATATGACTCAGAAAAGTTTTGCAGTTAAAATTTATGTGTAATCTTCAATGTAGTTTTGAGTCCAAAATAAAACAGAATTGGCTTTTTTCTTCTTTTCTTTAGTTACCGAAATATAACTTTCTCCCTCACTCCACCACTCTCTATTAGGTTTCTCTTGCCACAGTGATATTTGTTTCCAGTCAGAAAGCTTTGTCCACAGAAATCAAAACTGTTATCAAACAGCAGCTTGAGAATGCCTCCAATGGATGGACAGCCTACAGGATAGCCAGGCAGGCTTCCAGAATGGTAAGTGAAAATATCTGGAGGAAAATGGTTTGTTGTGGTTGGAGGGATGCTATTGATTTCTTTGAATTGGATGAGAAAATAAGGAAAATGGTAGGACTTGGGAGGAGGAAATAAATGGGGGTGGGGAGTAGAAATCGCTTTCTCTCTTATTTCCCTGGAAAGCTGATTCAGAAATATGCCATTTAGGACACTGATCCAATCAGAATGGTTTTTCACTTGTGTGTTTGAAGTATTTGAGAAGGAAGTAAGTAATGGCCTGGCACTTTCTTGAGCACATACTTAATCTGTATTGTCTGACTGTTCTTTAGAAGGTGATACAGGTCATCCTGATGTGTGCTTCTCTTTCTTCAATGTGAAGAAAGGAAGAAAAAGATCCTATTTCCCTTTTCCCTTCAGTAAATTAGCAGCTGGGATTAGAATTACACAGAACCTAGTATGAGATGCTGAGGTGAAAGTAAATTTCAATGTTTGTTTCTCATCTTATTGAATTATCTTGTGTAAATAACTAGTATATACAGGCTGATATTTCCATAAAATAAGATTTGTGCTTTTATTTATTAGGATTGTCACGATCAAAGGATTGAAAAAACTTTGACTGTCCTGTTTTTAAGCTAGTAGTTCTGGAGATGTTACAGTTTTTTTATTTGTATTTGTTTTGTAGAAATCCACAGCCTTCTTTCACATCCCCGTTTAGAAACATTCTTCTCATTACAGGGCAACCATGACATGGCCAGAGAACTGTATCAAAGCCTGCTGACTCAAGTAGCTTCAGAACACTTCTACTTCTGGCTGAACAGCTTGAAGGAGTTCTCCCATGCAGAACAGTGTCTGACAGGTTTGCAGGAAGACAACTACAGCTCAGCACTTTCTTGCATTGCTGAAGCTTTAAAGTCCTATCACAAAGGAATAGCATCACTGACGGTCAGCACACATCTACTGTAGTGGTGATGTTTGTGGGTACTGCAGCATGTGTTTGGTTTCTGTTCTTAAATCTCTGAGAAGTTTTAAAAGATGTACAGCATCTGCCAGACTCTTTTTGAGATGACTGCAGAGAAGTAACACTGCATCTTCAGAGAAAAGATCCTGTAGCTCAGCCAAGTGTGATTAGCTAGATTTTACTTTTGGTTTTCCTTCTTCCCCCCACCCTTCGTTTCCTGCATTGATCAGATCACATGACATGTGTCAGATCTCGTTTAAAGTTACAGTACTTAAAATTTTCCACTCTTTGTCTTGGCTGAATAAAAGCTATTGTAATAGTCAAACCTGGGAATTTGTCTAAATTGGCTGCTATCTTCTCAAAATATAGAGAAGAATTTAATTGTCTTCCTCCCTCCTGTTGAGTTCATGTTGCCTTGTATTTGACAGTGTGATCTTGTGGAATCCTAACAACAAGGCAACACCAATTTAGAAAGAGGAGGAAAGACAATTCAACTTCATCAAATTGGCAGAATTCAGATGGTACCTGCTTTTATGCAAATACTTTTCTGCTTCTCTGAAGTGGTAAAAATACCACATCTATGAATGTAAAGAAAAAAAAGGATTAATGAATAAGGACCTTCAGTTCTTACTGTGAAGTTGCTTCTTAACTAAAGATGATCCAGCTTCACACAATGCTTTATTTCGTATTTTAGTTTCCATGAAGAAATCTTTACAGACAGTTTGCTTTGTGTATCTTCAGCAAAGCTGCTTTTTTCCTCTTTTTTTAGTTACCAGCACTGTCTGGGTCATGACAATTCATATATAAGTGTTTAATAAAGTTCAGATATTACTATTTATTAATAAAATGTCCCTGAATAAGCAGAAAGGACATAAATTTTACACTGTTATCCTCTGAAAGACCCATTATTCCTGAAGTCTTTAACTGTTGGCTGAGTGAATAAGGCTTTTAATTCAGCATTTCAAGATTTCTCTAGCATGGAGAAGACATTGAGGGGAGGACTTCATCTAATTAGATGTAAATATTTAATACAGGCAGGAAAATAACTTGCTTGAATAAGTCATTCTGTGATTCAGGAATTTAATTACCCTCTCCCTAGAGTTTGGGACTGTTTCTCTGTTGAAGGGTTCCTGTCTTCGTCTCTGCTGACTTCGCTTCCTGCATGCTGCACATAGTGCTTTTCTGGGTGCAGAACCTTCCTTTTGAGTGGTTGTGGTCCAGAGGAGAAAGTACAGGTTTTGTAGGGTTAGAGGAGAGAAAATTTGGGTTTATTGCTGGTTGTTGCTGACTTGTTGCATCATTCTGGACAATTTCCCAACCTGCTTGAGTGTATCAGCTGTAAAAGGAGCCACTTGCTGTTTGCATCTGTAGAACTCAAAGGGGGGCAAAGTGCACAGAGTGCACGATAGTCTTGCTGCTGAAGACTTGCTGTCTCTCCCCCTTGACTTCAGATTTACTGTTGCTGCTGTTTCAGTGCAGAGCACAACTCAGCACTGGTGATACCACAAACCAGCGATGTGTATGATGAATCCTGTGTGGCTGTTCCTCTTTGTAGCTGGAAAACACTGCCAGTAAATCTGTTGCAGATATTTAGTCAGCGCAGTTTTGCAATGATGAAGCATTCAAACAGTGTCTGATCTTGTCGGAAAATTTCTCAATTCCTCCTTGATACACATACAGCTGTCTTGCATTGCTGCATGCAGAATGTTCTTACATCTGACTTAGTGTGCTTGAGGGAAAGTAGTCCCATTACTTTATGGATGAGAGTTGTATGTGGGAGGACAGGGACTTGTCATGGAGCATATTGACCTCAGTCCTCATCCATCTCGCTGTGTATTTGCTTGTAGAGCTATCAAAAGGTTTGAATAGGACCTGCTCTTTCTGGCATGGAACATGTGTCTCATTGGAAGCTTTGTGCTTATTTTTCACTGCTGGTAATCTAGAGAAGATACAAAACTTGAACAAAGCATTCATACAGCCATTGGTTAAGTGGCACTAATTCCAAATATGTTGATAGCAAGTGATGGTGTTCAAAGAACTTGGCTGAGCTAAAGAACTCTGTCAGTTTTAAAAAAGAATTGTGACTCATTTATTGCCCATGGCTATATGAGTAGCAGATAAGGTAATTGCAGTATTAATGAGACAAGCTTGTATTTCCATTTACAAGAATCAAGTCCCATTTGTGCTACTAAAAATGTCTGGATTTTCTGATACAAGTACTGGTACTTTACTCTCTTTAAAAGCGTGTAGTCTCTGTAGAGCAATTACAGTGCAGTGGACCCTCTTCCACAGAGGGTTTTCTGAAACTACCCCTGCAGAATAAACTGAACGTTTTCAATTCAAAAGGGATTTTTTTTGTGCAAAAGCAAAGTGATAGATAAGAGAGGCTGAGTGGCTCAAGTGATGAAATAATCTTATTTCTTCAGTTGAAATCTAGCTCAATAGTTTAAAGTGGCTGCAGTCAGCTATGTTTCCTCACTTTAATCAGTAGTGGGCCAGTTCTCAGATGACGTGATGTTTTGTGAGACACTAGTTAACTGTTTCTCTGCCAGCAAAGAAATGGTTCTTAGTAAGGTTTTGGGATGGCTTACAACTTCTTGCTTTCAGAAGTGACATGCTGAGAAATAAGAAGCACTGGGGAAGATATGCATGAATTTGACGTACTTTCATCCTCTGAGTAAGAGAAAGTCCCAGTGCTTTGTTTTGCAGATGACTTTCCTCCCCCCCTGCAAAGAAAAAAGTGTATTCTTCTCAAAATCCAAGAGTTTAAGAAAAATAAGTAGTGGATTTTTGGCTTAAGTAGTATCAAACCTTGAGTGCTCAAATTTAGCCCCTCCTGGGTGTCCTAAGCTGTCACAGATGCTTCTACAAGTCATACAAGCTCTTAGGGAGCAAAGTTTCACAGAACTGTATTTTCTAAATAATAGTGGCTTGTCTACCCTCCTGGAGTTCTGTTATTTACTGTCCTTAGTTATCCCTGGATCTTGTCTCTTGGCCTTCATCAAATGCAAGGTTCAGGGCTTTCATAATGTTCCCATCCATTTCACAGTCCAAAAAAATTGAAGGTGATCACCCCTTCCTCTTGCTCTGGGTAACTTTAGCCAATTCTTTCTCTTCTGGCTGATGTAGAGAATCACTTTTTCAGTCCTTGTGTTTCTGTTTGACATCCAGTTCAATGTACTTTCTCTTACAGTAAAGACTATCTGGGCTAATGTCATTTGAAGCCTTATGACTTGGCCTTGGAAAAAGAGGAAATATGTGCCCTAATAGCACTGTAACAGCTTAAGTCACATTTATTAAAAGGGTGAGATGCTTGCAATATGAGTTAGGAATTATGTAACTTCTGTGTCATTTATATTTAGTATGATTTAAATTGAACAAACCTGTTAAATGTAGTTTTAAAAAAAGCTCTTAGAATTTGAACTTTAGGTTTTAGTTGTCTGATGAGACAGTTCAGTGACACTGCAATGTTATTTTATCATTTTTTGCTTTTGACCTAGATTGCCAACATTGCTATTACTGTGTTTCAGGCTGCTAGTACTCCACTTAATCCTCTGAGCTTTCAGTGTGGATTTGTGAAACTCAGGATTGACCTTCTGCAAGCTTTTTCTCAACTTATTTGTACCTGCAACAGCCTAAAAACAAGCCCACCACCAGCTATTGCCACAACGATTGCTATGACATCAGGAAATGATCTCCAAAGGTGTGGACGCATCTCTAACCAGGCACGTGTTCTTGTTCCACTCTCACACTGTTCTGTTTGGGACTCGGGTACCAATTTTGCTTCTCAGCAGTCGTATCTTTCAAAAGAACAAAAAGTAGCAGTGAAGTGTTTTGCTGAATTGTGGGCCTTGACTTTCACCTGTAGCTATAAAAATGCCTGTCCTGTTAATATGACCTGCCTGTAGCGGGTCATACTCTGAAGCTGAGTGTGTGCGCATGTTTTCTCGTACACTTGCACGCACAGCTTCCAAGGATGTGCATGTAGTGAGCCGCTCAAACTTGCAGCAAGGCCTTTCACAGCTTGTCTTAAAACACCTCAGATACTGTGATTACACTGCAGAAGAATATATATACCTTAGGATCGTACTGCAACTCCTTTTGGTGAGTGTTGGCAACTGCCTCGATACCATGAAAAACACCAAGATGGTTTGCTTCTAAAAAGCACGTAGTCTACAAGAAGGAATCAGTGGGTAGCCTTTGAAAGCTAAAGCAGTTTGATTTACCAGTAGGGAATGGAGGAGGTTGTTGCTGGAGTTCTTTTGGTTTGCTTTGTTTTTAACCCAAGGAGTGTATGTTGGTGTTCTGTTACAGGAGAAATGTCTGCTTAATGTGTGGATAACAGTCTGTCATTTTGGTAATTTTCATCTGTGTGAAGAAGCAAGAACTTTATATATTTTGGTGGAGTGTGTTACCTTATTCCTTCAGTGTTGTATGTTATAGTGTACTGGTATTCTTAATGTGTGGTGTTTTGTTTGTTTTCCTTTGACTGGTGTTTTTGACTAGTAACATTGTCTCTGTAGATGAAACACTCAATGGAGGAATTCCGAAACTTGGCTACACGGTATGGAGATCTGTATCAGTCGTCTTTTGATGCAGACTCTGCAACTCTAAGGAATGTAGAACTGTATCCTTTTAATATCTTATAATTTGTCCACTTGCCTTCTCATGTAGACAGCATGAAGCTTAACAATTGTCTTTTCTGTAGACTGCCACAAAGTCATTTTGAAGCACTTAATAACATAAAAATTATGTACCAGTTGCTTAAACCTATTTGAAAATAAACATTACCACACTATTGTTTGGAATTACTTTATGAACAACTTATTACACAAAAATTGGAGCAGCACAAGACTTGGTAATTTCATAGTTCTTGCTCCATGTTTACTTAACAAGTAATGACTGTAGGATTGCTTCACAAAAGCTAGAGAAACAAGAAAAAGTGCCACTAAATACACTGCATTTCTTGTTTTAGGTGCCAACTTTTTAAGCCTTTCAGCTCCTTAGTATTAATATCAGACAACAGCAGAGCTGCCTTTTGATTTCACATGCAATAGAAGCTTTGATTTTGGATCCAGAATCTGCAAGGTAGGTTTGATAGTTAACTTCATGCTCCTTTTCTGATTATTTCTAAATCCTTGGAGCTTTAAGTGCTGGAATTGGAAGAATGTTCGGAAAGGTTTCTCGGTAGACCCTTCTAATTATACTTTGGGCAGGCTTAAGGATCTGTTGCTTCTGTGCTATACCTGGCAGGCTGGGGACTGTGTTTTGAGTTCTGCATTTTGCACTGATTTTGCTCGAGAGCACTATACTGGACTTGTCTTGAATATAGTCTTGCATTAAAGTAAAAAAGACTTTTAATCTCTCCTTTAACCACCTCATTTATCTTGTGTCATCCTGTGTTAGCTCCCCTACCTGTTGCTTGCACTTGTGAGTGCACCTTAGCTTCCTTCACAGTTGTGAAAATATATGCACTAAATTAGTTCAAATTTCTAATGAAAATCCATCACCTCTGATTCTTTTTCTAACAGTGAACTTATGTCCACTAGAAAATCACATTGAAGTACCCATGAATTGAATCACTGTTGTAAACTCCCAGGCTGAGATTAAATGGAAAATACTGTGGATAAAGCCTCTTAGTGATTTTGTAAATCACAAAGTGAGCAATAGAAGTGAGCATCCTAAGTGACTGTACTACTCATTATGAATTAAGCGTCGCTTAGAAGGTGTGTTAATCAAACACATATGAAGCTGGGTGTCTAGGAGATGGAATTGTATTCAAGTCGTGAGATTATAAACTTCCAGGTTTAGTCTTAATTCTGACTGGCATTCTTGCTTTTCTTTGTGTTTAAAAATGTTATAAACACTGCAGGCTTAAATAAAAGCCAGGGGAAGTAGGCATGCTGAGTCTGTTAGACCTGTAACTGCTTCAAGTGAGAGAGGGTGGGGACAGAAAGTGGTGGCTAAGCTGTAGTTTAGAAGGGTTTAAATGTAAAGAGCAAGTCTTACAGTGAAAAAAATAGTAAAGAAACAGAGTAAACAGTTTGAAAGATATCCCTTAATGGATTTCAAGTTGTAACAGAGGATGGTCTTGTTGGGTCTGTTTGGTAGTGTGCCTTCCAGATTATGATGAGGAAAGTAAGTTAGACACAGTAAAAAGTTTTATTTTTTTAGTTTCCAGGAGTATAGCTCAAATGGAACAGCTCATGTTGAAAGTGAATATGAAAGAAGAATGATGTCTGTATTTAATCATGTACTAGAGGAAGTGGAATCCCTCAACAGGAAGTATGCTCCTGTGTCTTACCTGGCAAGTAACAGTTTTATTTTAAATGTATACTCTATAGGCAAAGGTTCTAAAAACCTGGCAACTCCATACATATATCTATGGGCATATGGCCAAGAAACCAAAAAGCACGCTCAGTTAATTAGCACAACCTCTTACTGGCACAAATGGTCTCTACAAAGGCACACTACTTCAGAAATACTTCAAAAATGTTTTTGATAAAACACCTGTAACCTTACTGGTATGATTAAAAATAATCTTTTAAAAATTCTGATACTTAGAGCATAGCAGATGCTGATAAGATAACTGAAAGTACTGTCAACTCTGTCAGACCTCTTGCCACACTCACATTCAAACACTGAAGCGCGTTCTCTCTGTTCATGCTCTTGTTGTGAAGGAATTCTCCCCCTACCACACACAGTGCTGGGGGGTCCAGCACTAGCCTAGCTTTGGTCCCAGAGCTGTTGGTTGTTGTACATTCACAATACTGTTTTGTGAATGTATCCTTTGTCTTATCAGTGTAGGTCATCAGAGGACACGAGGTAAAGTGTGCTTAGTGCAAACAGCCAGGTGATAATGTGCCCCTTTACAGGGCTGCAGTGGTTCTGTCTTTTACTGTTAGTGAACATCATAAAACTGAAGTGCATGTTAATGGGAGCCAGGTAGTTTATTTATCATGCCTGGCTTCTAAATTCAACAGTCCTTACCAATTCAAAATAGAATTGAAGAATGAGTCCCATAAATGGTAGCAAAGGTAAACCCTGTAAACTCTAGTTGTCACTGGCTCTGTACCAAGGCAGCTGCGTGGCTTCAGCAGCTTGTGCTGAACACACTGCTTGTGTTCATCTGAGCCAGAAGGGTGGTATAGTGCAGCAGGGAAAGAAAGAGTGGTCAAGAGGCTTAAAACTTAATTATTGTATTAAGTTCTGATAGATGCCAGTCTTGTTTGCTTGGAGGGGAGTTTGTGTGGTTTTGTGTACGAGTGTTTCAAGCAGATCCTGCTCTGCTGACTCTAACACTAGGACTGGAAAGATTTGTATTTTTCTTTTTCTTGGCCTCCTTGTTGTTTCCAGAGCAGAATACCTTCTTCATAAAAAGCAGAACATAAACAGGCTGAATGTAATCACTGTCATCATAGTGGCTGTTATTCTGTGACTGTATTAATATATTTCTGGACTTCTAGTGGAAATTACTGCTGTTTCAGTACCTCGAGTATGTGTCTTTTTCCTATGCTGTGAATGATATTTTCTTCTCAATTGTTCTGGTTCTGTTTCTTGCAGCATACAGCTTGTCTGTGCAATGCTGTCATTGCCTTGTTGAAGGTGCCCCTTTCATTTCAAAGGTACTTTTTCCAAAAGCTGCAGTCTACAAGTATCAAAGTAAGTACTGTTCAAATATGGCCTAAAATTTCTCTTTCCAGAGTCTTTATTTCATGAGAAAAGCCCTACTGAAGGCACAAAGCTTCAGTATTTTTAGTGAAGATACTTAACTGCAAATAGCATTTGGGTTTATCTCTTAGGAATAAATTGAATACTACCATGTATGGTCGTTGAGAACCACTAGGCTGGGACTTCGATAAGTAGGATTCAGTTCTTTGGTTGCAAAGCCTTAAAGGCAAAATGTTGCTGGAATTTTTCTTGATTCTGAGTCTGCAAAGCTAAATAATGTTCTTGTCCCAGGAAGGCAGCTTTTCCTTTAAAAAGCAAGGTTTACTATTTTGAAGAAAATTGGGATATGTATCAGCTGACTGACAAGAATGACTATATATGACTATGGTCATATTTTTTTGTTTTACTTAAGTCCTCGTTTTTTTGGGGGAAAAATGAAAGCCTTAAGTTTTTTTTTATATTTATTCTTATTGCATTTCACTTCTTTGTTCAGCTTAATATACTTACTTGTGGCTGTTTTGGGGGAAGATTTCTCCATACCTTTTGTGGAAATATAGTAAATGAAACTGATATAAACACAATATCTGGTATTGCTGATGTTTATTAGTTAATATAACAAAAGGTCTCAGATAATTTCTGTTTTTCCATTTGCTGGTTTTCTTACGAACCTCTCCTTGGAAATTTTTCTATAAGAAGGTGTCCTGTTTCATCCTTCTATTGTGTTTGCTTTTCTGGAGGCTTATAATTACATTTTGGTCTGTTTACTTGTGTTTCAGCTTGCTCTATCCCCATCTCCAAGGAACCCAGCAGAACCTATAGCAGTACAGAACAATCAGCAATTGGCCCTAAAGGTGGAAGGAGTGGTTCAGCACGGATCTAAACCAGGCCTTTTCCGCAAAATCCAATCGGTCTGTCTAAATGTCTCTTCAGTGCTGCAGAGCAAATCTGGACAAGACTATAAGGTATGGATAGAATAGAGCCAGGAGGAGTCTGAAGCTCTTTTGCTGTGTTTTCATGTTCTTTTGTTTGACTCTGGTTAGCAGAATTTTCAGGTTGAAACAAATGGGTGGTTCTGTTATTCTTTCACTCCCGACAGTTGACATTCGAGCACTGGCCAGAGCCAGGCATAGTGCCTGGAAGGGATCTGGGATTTTCAAATCTGTTATATGCCAATACCATTTTAAAAACAACTTCTCCTCCAAAGAAAGAGGCTTTGTGATGTTCAGAACAAGTCATTAGGCATCTGCTTGAGATCAGGAAAACTCAACCTAGGTATATATCGTATGGAACTCCACAGGACAAAAAAACCCAGGAGCAGATTATTCTCTACTACATAGTCTCTAGAACTTACCATCATTTTAAGGTTCTTTTATTTTGTTTATGGAAATCATGAGGACAGACTGTCCAAATTAAAGAGCATCTGAGGAGATACATATTAAATTTAACTCAACAGTTTTATCAAAGATTGCATGCCTGGAGTTTAGGTTCTGCTGATGTGTGGTATTTGGTGAAAGGCCTGTTCTGGTGGGTTTTGGGGTTGGGTTTTTGGTTGGTTGGTTGGTTGGTTGGGGTTTTTTGAGGGGGGGGGAAAAGGGGAAGGTTAGTTGCTTATGATAAACAGAACTAGGAAGTGTGTAATGTTTGACTTGTATTACTCTGTGGAAAACTAGAACCTCAGGTAGAAAAACTTGTTGGCTACCTTGCTTCTGTGAGTAGGTATAAAAGGTCATCAATAAAAAAGCGTGTCAAGCTGTCTCAAACATGCACTGGTCTAGGAAAATTGAGGACAAAATTTTCTCTCTTTTTTCTTTCTTTCCCTCAAATGGAGAGCAGAAAACTTATTTTTGACAGGTTTATATGAAGTGACATTTTAACCATCTCTGTTCTCAGATTCCTATTGACAACATGACCAATGAAATGGAGCAGAGGGTGGAACCACACAACGACTACTTCAGCACTCAGTTTCTGTTAAACTTCGTGATACTTGGCACCCACAACATCACAGTAGAGTCCTCTGTAATAGATTCAAATGGTATTGTCTGGAAAACCGGGCCTAAAACAACTATCTTTGTTAAATCTCTTGAGGATCCGTACTCCCAGCAGGTCCGTCTCCAGCAACAGCAAGGACAGCCGCCGTCCCAGCAGCAACAGCAAAGAACTGCGTACTCACGATTTTAATCCCCAGAAGTGACTGGTCAGCTGGTATTGCAGTTTTTCTTGGAATTTTTTTTTTTTTTTTTTTTTTGGAAGACCTACAATTGTAACCTTCTCCTAGAAAGCCCCAGATGCCAATTTGTTGCTTTTTAAATTATCTGGGGTAAATTTGAACTCGATTCAGCAGAGGCAGCTGTTCATATTTGGAGTTGTGCTCTTACTATAAGAACTTCTACCTGATCTCTTAACTTCTGTTTACAAACCTGTTCCAGCAGGCTCCACAAACTATGATAGCAGGGGACACTTAAGAGCTTCTTTGACTGTGTACTTTCTGTGCTGTCATTTTTTGAAGTACATAGGTTCTAATGTTAGGCTTACAGAACATCAGTAAACACTTTGGCTAGTTGTACAGAACTGAGTGTAATACCAAGGTTGTATCTTTTAATGTGAAGGAATAGGCAGGAATATCCAGAGACTTTTATTTCTGACATTTTAATAGCAGCTTCCAGTATTTGGCTGTTGTATGTGTATTATTACATTCATCAGCACTACTTAATGCATGCATCTGGAAGAAAAAAATTTGTAGCTCACTTCTCATACCCAGTCTTTGAAGAGGGAGGAGACTGCTTGAGGGGTTGCTGTCTGGGGAGGTCTGCAAGAGGCAGAGTTTTACGGGTGGGAACAGTGACTGTTTCTGAGATGATAGAGAAAATATTACTACATTGTTTTTAGATTTTCATGCATCTGTATTTCTGAAGCCTTTCATTTTGGTGGGGAGGGGGTATTCTTTTAAGAGGGAAATTAACTGGCAAGTGGTCACTCATTTTAACTGCTTTGTTTTTTAAAAGGAATCTTCTATACCAAAGCCTTGTCATCTTGTGTACTCTTTGACCAGTTTGCTAATCTTAATTGTTACTTTTGCAGTATAACTTGAAAGAGGTTTTTGCCAATACTAGAAATTGATTCACAATAATTTTGGAAATACACTGCTTCGTACATAGTTTTCATGTTGAAACTCTGTCTGTCTTCAGACTCACAGGCAATAGATCACATAACATGACCTTCACCTGGTCCTCATAAATAATCTCTGCTTTTCAATCAGCAGAAAAGTAGAACCCACTTGAGTGAAGAGGAGGAGGGATGGCACTTCTTATAGACTTCACTTAGTAAATTGTTGGATCCCCCTCATTGCAGCAGAAATTTTCATTGTTATTTTCTCGGAAAATTCCTAAGATATTTGTTATATGTTATTTGTTCAAATTGATTACACTGTAGAAGCTGGCTGGAGCTTAGAGATTTTGCCTGCTTTATATTCAGAGAATATAATAACGAATTTTGTAAGCTAGGGTTTCCTTGGCATAGATGAATGAAGAATTTTTTTCTGTGTTTTACCATAGTAGTTACCTAAGAAATCAACTTTCTTCCTTTTGGCTTGAGACTAACCAAAAAAAATAAAATGGAAGGGATCACGCTAGATGTCATAATATCTTGGTCAGGTTGTAATCATAACTAAAAAAGATAATTGAGATGCAAGGTTGAAATAGAAGACTCACAAAGTTGGTGAAAAATTCACCAGCATCCTTCTTAAATCTGATTTTTATTTTGGGCAGGAGGCAGAAACTACCACTGCCTTTCAAGCTGACTGGGGAAAGTGGTGGTTTCTGTCCCCACTTTTGTGGCTCTATGCCTATAGTTTTGTGTGTGTGTGTATACATATACCTGTGTATGCACACATACGTACATGTAACATCTAACATCTTCATAAATTACTTGGATGCAGAACTGGAGGAGATACTAAGCAAGTTTGCAGATGACACAAAACTCAGAGGAGCTGTTGACTCCCTCAAAGACGGGGAGGTCCTACAGAGAGACCTCGACAAATGAGAGGACTGGGCAGTCACCAACTGTATGAATTTCAACAAGGAAAAGTGCTGGATTCTACACCTGCAATGGGGCAACCCTGGATGTTTGTACAGGTTAGGGAATGGAAAGGGACTTGGGGAATATGAGTCAGCAGTGCCCTGGCAGCCAGGAGGGCCAACCATGTCCTGGGAGGCATCAGGCAAAGCATCACCAGCTGGTCGAGGGAAGGAATTGTCCCACTCTGCTCTGCACTGGTGTGGCCTCATCTTGAATATTGTGTGCAGATTTGGGCACCACAATATAAGAAAGATATTAAGCTATTGGAGAGCATCTGGAGGAGGGCAATGAAGGTGGTGAAGGGCCTTGAGGGGAAACCGTGTGGGGAGTGGCTGAGTTTGCTTCTTCTGTTCAGCCTGGAGGAAATTGAGGGGAGACCTCATTGCAGTCAAAACTTCCTTGTGATCTCTTGTCTGTGGTGACCAGTGATAGGACCCAAGGGAATGGCCTGAAGTTTTATCAGGAGAGGCTTAGGCTGGATATTAGAAAAAGGTTCTTCCCCCAGAGGGTGGTTGGATGCTGGAACAGGCTCCCCAGGGAAGTGATCACAGCACCAAACCTGACAGAGCTTAAGAAGTGTTTGGACAATACTGTCGGACACATGGTGTGACTCTTGGGGATGGTCCTGTGCAGGGCTAAGGTTTGGAGTCAATGATCCCTGTGGGTCCCTTCCAACTTGGCATATTCTGTGATTGTATAGCTACATCTAGTTAGATGGTTCAGAAAGAGAGATTCACCTGGTGTTTGTGTATGCAGTCTGTCAGATTGAAGATCTGAACTTTTTGTGGTTAGTTGGGTTTTTTCATTAAAGCTGTAGATCAGTGTCTTAACCACAAAATCCTCAGTATTGTAATGCAAAAAAACCCCAAAACCACAGAATTTTTCGTTCTGCATAATGAATGTGTGTTTCTTCCTCTCTTATTGACCAACATGTTGCTGGAAACCTGTGAACTCAGAAATTACAGGACATTTCCATGCTGGGGAACAACGTTCTTGTAAGTCATGTGACATTCACAGTGCATAGCTAAACTTAGGAGGAGCCTAGTAGAAAAAAACCTTATCTAGGGAAAGCTCTCTTCTGGCCTGAGGCTTAACTGTCTCTGAGCTGGTAAGATTAACCCTGCTACAGTTGAAAAAATTGTTCCTTCTCCAAACAAGTTTGCTTGCCTGATCTGAGAGGCCTCTAGAACTCCAAGAACTTGTATCGGTTTTTGAAGCCAAGAAATAACAAAGTCTGAAAATCTGTATGTTAGATATGGGACATTGATTGCAGGATGAGGGTAAATGTCTTCTGGCAAATTGCAAGTACTATTTATTGGAAATTAGCTTGTATAGGAAGGTCACTTGCTGTGCAAATATCTGTATTTCTAACAAACTCTGAAGGACTTCTTATGCTGGCTCATTTGCAGGTTAGTTATTTGTGTGTGCTGATTAGGAAAGACCCTGGACCTGTTAATAAATTGTCCTTTTATGTAAGCACAGTATTTCACTTTATGTGGGGTTTGTAGTGAGGTTAATTCTTTGGGTGTGTGATTTGTTTGTTTTCTGACATTGTGTATTTTTATTCCTAATACACAGTGAAATACACTTGGGAAACAGAAACCAAGATTTGTATAGCAAACAATGACTCAAAATACCTACAGAGAAGTCAGAAAGGGTGTTAGAGTTACAGCAATATACAGAAAGCTGCTGTTGCAGCTATCAGCAGTAAATGTGATCCTTGACTATTAATAGAAGCAGGGAGGTTATCTTGCTTGAATCCTGCGTTCTGTTTCTGGTGCCTGTACTTGAAGATGTGCAACAAAGTATTTGGAAAGTACTTCTGTGATGCAGACCCAAGTTAAATCTCCTTAGTGTTTCTCAATAAACAAAACAGTCACTTCATCACTACGCGTAGCTGCACCCTGATAATGGAAGACAATTCAGATCCGTTTCACTTACTGGCAAAAGAAAGAAAATATTCAGTGGCTAGACATTGGTCTTGAGGCAGCTGCTAAGAATACAAACAACAGAAAGGCTTATGCAGAAAGCTGTGTCGTGATCTGGTCCTAATCATTAAGATATGCTTTCATCTAGCTTTGATAAATTGTTGGGCTGGGGAAGGGTGGAGATGATTGAATTAAAATGACTGGAGGTATTGATAAAATGTGCAGTTCTGCATTAGGACAATAGTTACTGGTGCTTAGGCTCTGTAATTTGACTTGACTTCTCCATGGGTGATGTAGCCAATTACTCTCTGAAGTACTTACTACTCACATTCTTGTGAACATGTGCTCAGGCATACCAGAAAGTGTCATTTCTAGATTCCTGGCTAATCCCTTGCTCAAGGCAATGTGGAGCTCAACACAGAGTGGGGAAGGAATTTCCCCTGTCAGATTCTAACTTCCTCTGGAATTCAGAGTGTAATCTCCTGCTAAGGTCGTTCAAGTGTGTTTCATAAGTGATTCCCTGGAGTTGCACTCATCATGGGTATTCATGGCATCTTAGACTTCCCTTCCTGTTTCTGTTTCCTTGGATATGCCCTTATTTTACCTGAGTACTGAAATGCCTTAATTTGGCTAAGTTTTTTATTACTTGATAATGGATGTATGTATATATTTGACTTTAATCCTGTGAAACTGTGCAGGAATTGGACAGGTCTAGAAGCATGTTCAATATTTCTTTAAACATACGCATAAACTTAAAGAATTATTTTATTTAGTGATGTCACAACGTTAGTTAAAAAACATACACCAGTCTGTTGAAAGAATTTATAGAATTTGAATGAATTATATTGAATTCCTAAAGTATCCTTTGAATGATATTCAATGTGTATGCGTGTAGAGAAAGAGAGATCTCATGCAAGAGGTCGTACTGTCTCATACTTCCTCCACAGTATGGAAGCATCTTGCCTTCAAAGTAGCTACATTTCTTTTCTGGCTGTTGTGTTTCTGTTCACCTACAGTGCTTTGCTGTCTCCTTGGTCAGCATATTTACACGTGTCCTTTTGATTCTTGCCAGCATCTTCTCTGAACAATCTGTTCGT
Organism: Lepidothrix coronata; assembly: GCF_001604755.1. NCBI lineage: Eukaryota > Metazoa > Chordata > Aves > Passeriformes > Pipridae > Lepidothrix > Lepidothrix coronata. The sequence continues at coordinate 1,144,563 of NW_016690213.1, forward strand.
TTTTGTGCAGGTGTATTCAGGTATCTGCACTGTGCAGACCAAGGAGAGATGGGGAAAATCGAGGGTAGAGGGGGGAACCTAGGAGCCCTGCCAGCTCTCAAAGCAGTTCTGAGTGGAGCCCAAGAACTGGTAGTTCTTTCTGCTTGACTGCTGTTACTCTGTGTCCAGCACTGCTGGAGCTGCTCTTGCCTCACACATGTAGATGCCTTCGAGGACACAACCTTAAATGCTAAGGAAAAAGAGGCTTATCCAGAACCTTGGCTTATTGATCTCCCCAAGCAGAGCATGATAGAGACAAAAGCACTTCTTGAAATCAAAGGAAAACCAAGTATTATATTGCTTTTCTTACAAGGCACATTATGCAGTATTGCAGTTACCTTCTCCCCATGTGGATTTTTAAGCCAGGTGCTGTTTTGCATTACCAGGAAACAAGCCTATCTTAGTGGTGACCCTAGATAGTTCATGGGTTGTTTGCACTCCAAGGGACGCCTCTCTGACAAACAGCAGCTGCTCAAATTCACTGCTGAAATCACAGATTGTGTGTATTTCAGTGAGCAGTCATCCCACTTCTGCACACTTTGGAAGGTTGCTCTGATCTGCTGACAGCCGGCTGAGGAAGTATCTTCTTGGTGTTCTCGTTTGCTTTTAGGATAAAGTCTTTACCTCTTGCTTGCTCACCTCAAAGCAATGCTATCAAAATTAAGGACAGCTTGGCTGTATGTTAGTGAAGTTTACACTTAGCCTCAGCCTCCTGATCCAAGGATCTTAGCCAAGGTAAGAGCAGTGTTCAGTGACTTTTGAGAAGAAAAACTTTCTGAGATTAGAAAGAGCCTGTGACAATGTCTTAAACACTTTAATCTACTGGACATCTAAATAGAAAAAGCTGATTTTTCTTTTTTGTGATTTTTCTTTTCAGTGCTAAACCAGTGACGCAGTAGAGCAGACAAAGAGATACTGAAGCTCTTTTATTGTATAGATATATAACGTAGGCCAGAGCCGTTTCACAGACTTGAAAAACATCCCTTCTTTCTTTTTCAATAGATAGGGAACATTCACATTCCATCAGATTTGAGTGTGGAGTTCTCAAGAAGTCTTTTAAAACTGTGATTAATAAAAGCAGTTGTTTTGAAGGTCTTTTTAATGGGTATCAATGGTGACTACAAAGCTCCAAAGAAGACAGGATAAAATAAGAGACTCATGTAGGTTGACTGATTTAAAATACCTTTGTTTAATAGTTTAAGTATGTGGCTTGTTGGCAATCCATTTTATGGAGCCCTTCCTTGCTTCCTAGAAGCACTAAATTTAGGAATGCAGTTAATGTGAAATTAAGAGGCTTAACACACAGCTTATAACTACAGGACAAAACCAAGGAGTAGCAGCTGAGCTAGAAGAGACTGTGATAAATATAAACTGAATGGTATGTGGATGGATGGACTCTGCCAAAGATGGTAGGTGAATCCTCAGGGTACAGTTTCATGCTTCACTTAACACAGTCTAGGTGTGTGGCATTGCTGAAAGGGACTCTCTTGTGCTTATTCCCGACTCCATCTTTGCTCTTTGGATCAGATCACAAGTTTATCCAGTTAAAACAGTTCCATTTGTCTAGGGTGTTTTTTCAGCTGAATCAGCAGGTTTGTCTTGACTGACTGTAAAGCAACGTGACCAACGAAATCAGTACAAGAAAGGTACTGGGTAAGACGTATGGTGTATCCCAGAGGTAATAATCAACTGTTGGACCGACTGACCCTACATCTGCTGTGTATTTCCATATTTAACACGAATCTGGAGGCAACAATCTGTTCACGTACATCTGAACTGTGGCATTTCTGCATGGCCAGCTCGGGAGGGCAGGGATCACTGCAGTGGTTACCAGCCAGCTGTCCAGCCTTCCTGTCTGCTGCGAGTCACCACCCACGAGGGAGGTGACAGAAGGGAAGGAATGCCCTTGTGGAGCTGTGGCTGAGGCCAAGCCTGTGGTGTCAGTCTCTGCTCTGAGTAGGTGAGGGGTGCTTGAATACCTCCTGATTTGCCAGCAGTGTGTGTGGGCAGCAGCTGGCAATTGGGAGCGATGACGGCTGTCCAACTTATCTTGTTTCACAAAATCCTGAAGCGTGCAGATGTCGAGGTTCTGATTTCAGGTATTTTAATTTTTCCTATGTGGACATAGTGTTATTCCTACATGAACACTTGGAAATTTTGGCTAAAGCTAGGCTTTTATCACTTAGCCTTCAATACACTGGCACTAGTTTCATGGGTACATATTTGCAGAAACTGTGCTGTGCAAATGACAATGTCCAAACTAGATCATTGAGTAGAGTGGAAAAGCAGCATGGATGGACACCTCTCAGAGCTAGTGATCCACTTCAGAGATATAGGAAATTCAGGAGTTGTAATAATTGACAAAAAATGTTGTATGACCTCTTCAGAAGGTCTTTCCCTCATTTAGTGAGGGAGGAACAAAAGCAATTATAATTAATTATGCTAATTATTGCAACTCATTAGTGAAGCTGTTGCTCTGACATGTTTTTTCCTAAGCAGTAAACTGATCCTGCCTGCAATGTACAAACTCTTATAGTTTATTTCCTTTGTGTCTCTCTGTCACCAGTAGTGAATTGATATGCATTTTCACTCTTGCAGAGGTAAAAGTTTGCCTGACAGTCTTCTGTGCCCCGGTAGAGAGACGCAGAACCTTTCCTTCTTCTGTTGTAAGGGTTTGCGTGTTAGTGTGGACAAAGTCTTTGTGAATTGGGTAGGAATTTCTGAGAGCATTAATTCTAAATGCATCTGTGTAGTACAACCCACATAATAGATCCCCTGGAGAGGTTTGTATTTCTGTTAGCCTGAGTAAATTAGGTTAAGAACAAAAATATGCACTGATTTTCATTTTTAGAGGGAGTAGGGCAGTACAGGAGAACCATAAGAACAGCTTGAAGGCTGTATGTTTAGTTCTATTTCTGATATTTCAGCCTGACTGTAAAAAGAGCACTTAGTTGTTGTGTTGGTTTTCCTTTTTAAAACAAAACAAAAACAGGTAACAACAACAAGCTTCAAAACCCTAATTCCTTATGCTTTCAGAGTTTTAGGAATTCACTGGTCCTATAAAAAAAATATTGTGCTGTTTTGTGGAGAGATATTTTTTCTTTTTGTGTAGGAAAAAGGAGGACACAACGCATGACTCTTGACTGTGCTGCAATGCCTCCAGTAGTTCAGCTTGGCAAGATAACAAAACCAGATCAGAACTTAGATGGCAATTAATGCTGTTGAGAAAAAAAAATTTAAATGTCATGCTGATCTTTTAATTAAAACAAACAAACAAAAAAAGCCCAAAAAAACTTTTCTCAACAAAAACCAGTATTGCAGATCAGGTACTCATGTTCAGGTCTGTCCCTTAATGATGTGAGTGTACTAAATGGCAGATGGGAATGTTGATGATTCACTGAATATATTTATGTATATATTAAACACTACCTCACCAGAAAACAGCTTACCAAGAGGGTTATGGAATTTAAAATTTGTTTTCAGTGGAGCCCGTTCTGTAGTACAAACACAGTGAGCTCCTCCTGTGAAAAGACAGATGGGAGAGCCCTCTGCGATGCCCTGCTTAATCACCTCAAATGTGTCTTTCTGCATCCCTTGGGCTTTGTGCTTTCTGGGCACTGCCCTTACAGTCATGACTAATAACAGCATTTGCACAGGTTGTCCTGATTTCAGATACCTACTGCCAAGTCAGCCACTGTTTACCTGTGATGTAGTTTTTCTGATTCATGAGTTCTCACCTATGTCTGACCACTTACCTCCTGCTGGCAGAGATGAAAATATTCTTTGCTGTGAAAAACTGCTGGGAGATTGACATCCTCTTCCTGCTGTAAATCTTTGACCACTTCCAGCAGGTCCAAGGCAGCCCAGGGAGAAGTTGGCATTGACTACCTCAAATACTCTGCTGTGCAGTCTGAATAAATTTGAAAAATGCCACTTTTAATCTCTTGAGCTTTTACTTTCAGCTGCTTCTCTACAATCATGATAGCCATAAATCATGTTTAGCATAATCTCATTCCTCATTTTTATTTTTAGTACTTGACTCCAGGAAGTGTGGCTTAAAAAAAATAAATTAAAGAACCAAATGTTCAGTAAAATATGTCCTTCCAAAAAAATTTGTCCTTTCAATAATATTGTTAGACAATTCAATTAGCTTTGATTTGGACTTTAAATTCCCAGTCTTGGTGGACTGTGCCTGACGTATTTGGCCATTCAAGGAGTAGAGGAACAGCAGCGTAGGAACTCAACAGAAGATTTACAAGCCAAGTGTCCACTTAACCTGTGGGTGGGAGTTGGGCAGCACTTGTGTGACTTGCAAGTTGACAAAAGTTAATGGCAAGTTAGTGATTTAAAAATGTATCACTGTAATTATCACTTGTTTTATTTCCTCATCTCCACCCTTTGGAAGTGGGAAAAAAAAATCAGCATCCTCTGGTTGTGTTCACAGAAATTATTACAACTAATAAAGTTTCTTATTTAGTAAACTACAGTATAGCAATATTGAGGTGACTGGGAATGAAAACATAATTGATTTTGTCTTCTACCTTTACTTCAGGAAAGACTCTTGAGTAGTGTTCTAAAGAAGCTGTGGAGCCTGGCTGGGTTAGTCATAGGAGTTTACCTGTTTGAGCAGTGATTAATTTGTACCTGCTCTTAGTTCCAGTTGTGCTGTTGGTAATGAAAAATTGACGGCTGAAATTACAGGAGAGAGGTAGAAAGGCCTTTGTCCAGCAAGAGAGCAGCAGTGCTGCCTGAGACATAATTTATTCACCAGTGATTTGGTTACTCAACAGTCTACATGGATTCATAAGCCATTCACAGGAATCAGATTTCTAAACAGAAAGTGGACAAAAGTTTCCTTTAACGTAGGACAAATGCCCTTAAGGCTGTACTAAGGTTGACACAGGGCACAGGATCTCTGCCATGGTTCTGTATTGGACTTCTGGTACATAATTCATGCTCAGCAGAGGCAGTTGAGACCATGACTCATTTGTGCCTCTCTAAAATATTAAACTTTCAGACCACTTCAATTCCAAGCCTGGCAAGATACACAACCTGATACAGTAAAATATTTATCTGTGTTGTCCAGACAATGGCAAAAGAATCTAGTAATTGCAAAGGATGCTACTTGTGATTAATGTCATTATTTAATTATTTTACTTATTATTTAAATATTCTACTCTACCTAGGAGTAGAAGGGACTGCAGTTGCATGGGCATTCTACTTACTAAAGTATGTTGGAAATGCATGAAAGTTTTGTATCTTTTCTTCAAGAATTTAAGCCTTTAAAGTATCTGTGCATGTATAAGCAACTGATACTCTGAAGGGGGATGAAAGATAAGAGAAACTGGACAAACTTATACTTCTGTAATAGCAAAGATTAAAGATGAATTCTAAAAGAGAATTTGAGAAGGGCCTTGAAGTATTTGAGTTTTGGTGGGGGGTAAATATTAACCATGCATTTCATAAAAGCACTCAAATAGCACGTTAAGTAATGAAACTACTGATTAAAGACTAATTTAAAAGTTCTTGATGATCGAGTCTAGTTTAACAGAATTTGTTCTTCTGAACTGCTAAAACTAGAACCTTGTCCGTAAGCATTCTTTTTAATCTAGCTGGTAGTAATAGCTGGAATTTAAATGCTTCTGTGCTTGTCTGTGTGTTACTTTCTTTAATGGCAAATCCAATAGCATTGTATCACAGATTCAAAATTTGGTTTTCTTACATTTACATAGGCAGCTCTGTTGAACTCTGTTTGCAGACAACGGATGTACTTAGGAGTGGACTTAGCCTGGAACTGAATGCATGCAAATGGCCCTATATGTGAAACTCTAGACTGCACTGAAAAATCTGAGTATTCCAGCTCATGTTTCCCTGCATAATGAACTCTCTGACCAGTATGATCAGATGATACAAAAAGTCATCTTTGGTGTATACACAATACCTAGGTTCAGATGAACTGTTTTTAATGAGTAATTCGTATTGTTTCTCTTGTACATTCATTTATATCCTTTCATTATGCATTTGCATACATCGTGATGGCCTTTTGTAGAAACACAGCAGGATTTTTATAACAGTTCAACTGAAATTCAGTGTGGACTAGATCAACTGTTTAGAGGCTTGGTAGCATCTCAGCAACACACCTCACAGGGCAAAGAGCTTTCGTGAACAAGGGTACAGAGAGTTTTTCTGTGGTACTCAACACTTTTTCTATTGGAGCAGACTATTAATCCATTGTATTTTGTACAGTTATTTCATTTGTCATCTGTTTTTAA